>NC_053026.1:143677167-144003573 GCF_003073215.2 Triticum urartu | reverse complement strand
GCATCTAAGCAGGAGAAGTTTCTGGAAGTACTGACTGATGAGTTGAGCATGCAGTTGATGGTAGCAACCTTCAACAACTACCAGGAGTTGGTAGATCGTGCTCTCATGATTGAATGGAAGCAGCAGCAGATTGAGAATCGCAAGAGGAAGTATGGACAAGGGAAGTACAATTCAGGAGCTCAGCAGAAGCCACATTTTACCCCTAGACCGGGAGGACATTTTCAGCATACCCATGGAGGAGGTAGCTCGCACAATCACAATGGCACCAAGAATGGTAATGGGAATGGAGGAAGCAACGGCCAGAACCGCACCAACCCATCCACCCCAGCCAAGAGAGACCTGAGCCAAGTCACTTGTTTTAGGTGCTAGAAGACCGGACATTATGCCAATGAATGTCCTGAATCACAGAATGGTAATGGCAATGGAAGCTCTGGGAAGAAGCCGAACCCTTTCAACAGGGGACAGGTGAACCACGTTAACGTGGAGGAGGTTGAAGAGCAGCCGGATGCAGTAATCAGTAAGTTTTTGGTTAAGTCATTTACCGCACTCGTTCTTTTCGATACTAGTGCATCGCATTCATACATATCAAGGGGATTTGTGGATAAGTATAAGCTACCAACCCAAGCCCTTAGAACACCAATGTTAGTAAGCTCACCAGGAGCGGAGTATATGGCCAGCCTATGGTGTGATCGGTTACCATTAAGGATTGGTAACTACGTATTTCCCTCAGACCTAATAGTGTTGGAATCTCAAGGATTGGATGTGATATTAGGCATGGATTGGTTATCAAAGCATGAAGGGAATATTGACTGTGCCAGTAAGTTAATTATGCTTACAACGCCAGAAGGAAGAAGGATCAAGTATGTATCCTGACATGTGCCAAAGAGGACTCAAGTAAATTGTCTAACATGAGTTGTGTAGGAGGAAGTACCAGTAGTGAAGGATTTCCCTGATGTATTTCCAGAATAGTTGCTAGGCATGCCACCGGATAGAGATATTGAGTTTTTGATTGAGATTTTGCCAGGAACAAGGCCAATATCAAAGAGACCATATAGGATGCCCGCAAAGGATTTGGTGGAGATTAAGAAGCAGATTAAGGAGTTACTGGATAAAGGATATATTCGCCCAAGTTCTTCACCTTGGGGATCGCCAGTACTTTTAGTGGAGAAGAAAGATGGATCGTTAAGGATGGTTGTTGATTATCGAGGATTAAATGAAGTAACCATCAAGAACAAGTACCCACTACCAATGATCAACGATCTGTTTGATCGATTGCAAGGAGCTAAGGTATTTTCAAAGATCGATCTGCGATCAGGATATCCCCAGTTGAAGATTCGAGAACAAGATATACCTAAGCCGGCTTTTACCACCAGGTATGGGCTGTACTAGTATACCGTTATGTCATTTGGTCTGACTAACGCACCTGCACATTTTATGAACATGATGAACAAGGTGTTTATGGAGTTTCTGGATAAGTTCGTCGTAGTGTTCATTGATGATATCTTGGTTTACTCGAAGAATTAAGAGGAGCATAAGGAGCATTTGCGTTTGGTTCTTGAAAGGCTCAAAGAACATCAATTATATGCCAAGTTTAGCAAATGTGAGTTTTGGTTGAAGGAAGTTGGATTTCTCGGACACGTTATATCCAGAGAAGGTATAGTAGTAGATCCCACTAAGGTTGATACCGTGGCAAATTGGGAAGCCCCAACAATAGTTGGAGAGATCCGGAGTTTTCTTGGACTCGCAGGATACTACCGGAGATTCATTGAGAATTTCTCAAAGATTGCGAAGCCTATGACAGAGTTGTTGAAAAAGGATACCAAGTTCATACGGAGTGAGGAATGTGAGGCTAGTTTCCAGGAGTTAAAGAAACATTTGGTTACATCACCTGTGTTGATTTTGCCAGATCAGACCAAGGATTATGAGGTGTATTGAGACGCTTCACGTCGAGGACTTGGAGCAGTGCTTATGCAGGAAGGAAGAGTTGTTTCATATGCCTCACGATAGCTTAAGCCTCATGAGTTGAATTATGCTACGCATGATTTGGAGTTAGCAGCCGTAGTGCATGCATTGAAGACCTGGAGACATTTTCTCATTGGAAACCATTGTGAGGTGTACACGGATCACAAGAGTTTGAAGTATATTTTCACGCAGAAGGAGTTGAATCTTAGGCAAAGGAGATGGTTGGAGCTCATCAAGGATTATGATATGAAATTGCATTATCACCCCGGAAAGGCTAATGTAGTAGCTGACGCGTTGAGCCGTAAGAGCCATGTAACATCCAAAAATTCTAAATTTTGGAATGTTATAATAAATAGATAGATTTGATTGATTGTTTGATTGATTGTCTGAAAGTGAGTGAATTTGAAACTTTTTGAAAGTTAAATGAGAGGGAATAAAAGGACTTTCCCAAACTTTCGTATTTGCTTTCTGATCTCCATGAATTCAAGTTCTTTTCAAATACAAAACCCTTGAGCGAAGATGATATGACTTCTTCCATTTAAATTAAATGAAAGGGTATTTCAAAATAATAGAATTTCATTTGGAAATATTTCAATTCATAAACTTCATGCAGCTCAATGATTTTCATGAGAGAAGATAAAATGACTTCTTCAAATTATATGAAATATGAGTTGGGAGTTTCAAAGAATTAAATTCAAAGTTCTTTTGAATTTATTTTCAATTTGGAGTTATTTGAGTTTTATTCAAATTATTTTTCTCCAAAAACAAAATATATGGAAAATAGGGTAACATGATTCCCTACAATAGAAAATTGGAGAAAAATTAATTTGAAATCATTTTGGTATTTTTAAAATGATTTTTATTGGATTTTATTAGACCACTAGCACTCTTTGATTTATCTGAATTTGTGTGGATTTTATTTGACATTATAAAAATTTTCATGTCGTAGAGAATCTTTTTCTGAAAATTTTGATATATTATATGCCTATAAAATATTTTTAGTTATTTTGTTTTTATTATTAGTTCTTTGAAAAAAATGTTTATTTAAATAAACGTTTCCCTTCCCGACTGGGCCGGCCCAGCTAGCCCGCCAGGTCGCGGCCCAGCCCGCGTCGCGCCGCCACTGACCTCCGGCAGGAGACCGGCTCCTGTACATCGCCACCGCCGCCGGACTCCGATCCGGGCACGCCTCCCGAAGTCCATCGCCCCCCAACTATATATACATCACCCCGGGGCCCCTGGACCCCAGTATGCCGCCACCGGACCCGCAGCCCGCCGCCCTCGCCTCGCGCTTTGCGTCGTCGCGCCGTAGATCGCCGCCGCCGCGTAGCTCCGTCGTTGCCGCTGTGCCGCAGCCACCGCCCCGCGCCGCACGCGCCGCGCCACCACCACTGCTCGCCTGCCCCGCCGCCGCTCTCTGCCCAGTTGCCGCACCCGCATCTCGCCGGACTCGCCGGAGTCTGCAGCCTCGCCGGAGCCGCCGCCTCGATCCAAACCGCCCTGTCGGTTTTCGAAGAAAACCGCCCTGACTGGTAAAACCGTTGCCCCGGTTCGAACCGGTTTATTTTCGGTTTAGTCCGGTTTCTGAAAAAAAAACTAGATTTGTTTTTTTAGGTTTATTATAGAGAATGTTCGCTGGTTAGGTTTAGAAAACGAACGTTCGCTATTTAGTATTTTTCTTTTTCTTTTTAATTTTCGGCCAGGGACCTATCTGTGATGATTTCTTTACAAATTAGTCCCTGTTCTTCAAACGGTCATAACTTTTCGCCCGTTTATACAAATCCAATGAAACCAACGCCCATGTCTTCGTTATGATCTCCTCTATCCAGATAAACAACTTAAACATGTTTTTGAAAAGTTTAAAATTTGAATTAGATCGGATTTGTATTCAAACTTCGTTTGATCATAACTTGAGTTTCGTAACTCTGTTTGAGTTGATTCTTTTTGCAAATCGAAGCTCTTGACCTAAACTTTTTGATAAGGCCAAATTCACATAATTTTGGTACTGTTAGAAATTGTTTTATGATGCAAGAGTTATTTGCTTGGTTTTGATGTTTTCCGAATTGTTTTCTTTGTTCTCTCCGATCTTTGAGTGATTGCTTATGTGTGGTTACTATTGCTTGCTTACGATAGATTGATCGGAGTGAGACGAGTAGATCTATCAAGAGTTTTGAGTGTGAATCATCTTCATCAACATTGCAGGCAAGTTCACACTTTGATCATATCCCTTTCATACCCAGTTTTTATGCATTAGTTTCACCCTCAAACATTGCATGAGTAGGATTGATAACATGTGGGTATTGAGAAGTAGTTGATGAGGTAGGAACCTATTGCCCTGCATTCAAACCTTGGGAGTTACTATTATTCTTATATTGCCATGCTATGCTTGTAGACATGGATTGGGTTTGAGAGTATTTCATGACAGATGTGAGGTTGTTAATTAATGGTTTACTTAAGGTGGCAACTTTAACACACATCTGGGTGGATTGAGGCACCTAGGTATTCCAGCGATTGCCCGTCTAGGAACCTGGGCATTCCAGGATTGCCTGTTTTTTTATGGACCGCCACCCAGGCTCTTTTACGGAGGCGATCGAGTCTTGTGGGGAAAAGTGCGCAAACCTCTACAGAGTGTATAAACTAATCATGATTAGCCGTGTCCCCGGTTATGGACGTTTTGAGTATCTAGTACTTGGATTATCATGTGAATCTCATCATGTGACTTTAAATAATTTTGTTGGGTTTAATGATGTTACTTAATTGGGATTGAGAATGCTGTTAACCATTCTCAATGATTAACAACCACCATGATAGTTACTTAATTGGGATTGAGAATGCTGTCAACCATTCTCAATGATTAACAACCACCATGATAGTTAAATAAAATTTATTCCTTTGTAGTAGGGAAAAATTGGCTTTTCGCAAAAACCCTATAACCATAGAGCTTTCCACCAGCCAAATATGCATGTAGTAATAGCCATTGTTCATCATTTCTCTCTATGGTGTGAATTTGCCAGTACATTCAATGTACTGACCCTTTATGGCTGCAACGTCTCATGTTGCAGGAATCTTACGACGAATAAGTGATACGTTAGGGTTACGATTTCTACACTCAACTTTGCCGTTGGTGTTGATGGGAATCCACAACCTTGTTACTTCCGCTAGTACGGATTAAGGTAATAGTATTTACGTTACTTTTTACATGTGATTTACCTCTGTTATAAATCCTCGAGTACTGTGTGTGTCAGCATACCGATCCAGGGATGACACTTAAGCACAGAGACTTGACCGTCTGAGGTCGAGTCGCTACAAGATGGTATCAGAGCACATGTTGACTGTAGGACGTGACCTCTAGAAACCGGCAAGCCCATAGCAAAGATTTTTTCTCTACAACTTTCTTTTCAAAAGGATCTTTTACCTCTCTTCTCTTCTGAGCTTATTCAAATATTCCATTTTAGTGAGACTATACCTTTTCCCCCTTTTGACCACACGAAGATTCGACAGATGAGACCATTTCAAGAAGTACAAGATATCGGACAACTAAGACCATTTGGAATGAAGAGGATTTTACCATACATTATGTGAAAGACTCTGAAGACTAGGAGATTTGAAGGCTCTCAAGAATTCCCAGATTTTATCGGATTTCGGGTTCCGGCAGACCCTTGAGGTTCGAACACTGGGGTGCGCGCGGAGATTTCGCCTCCTACCTACCTGCACTCCTCCGCCTTGCTAGGATCTAAACTATGGAAAGAACAACACAAGAGACACAGGGTTTATACTGGTTCGGGCCACCGTTGTGGTGTAATACCCTACTCCAGTGTGTGGTGTGGTGGATTGCCTCTTGGGCTGATGATGATGAACAATACAAGGAAGAACAGCCTCGCGAGGGTCTGTTCTTGGCTGGGGCGATGAACTGCTGGGAGGAGTTCAGTCACCTTTCTCTCTCTCTCTGATCCTTTCTTTTATCCTTCGATCCCCCTATTTCCTTCCAACTCCCTTTGCTCTGTGGGTGGATGGTCCTATTTATAGAGGCCCTGGTCCTCTTCCCAAATATCGAGCGGGAAGGGAGCCAACAATGGCGGGCTAATTTGAAGGGGGACAGCTAGTATCAGCTATCCTGACAAAAGTATTCTTCGCCTGCGCAAAGCTCTGGTGATGACGTCGTCTTGGGCTCCACGGCGACCTCCATCTCATAGTCCTCCTGGTCTTGGTCTCGTTGCACCGAAATGGCAACCTTTGCCTGATGCCTCGGTACTCCACGGCTGCGCTTGCCCCCTTTGCACCAAAGGGGAAAGGAGGACACAGCGCGGGCTGGCACCCGCCTAGCGCCCTTGGTCGTCATGGCTTGCGTCATGGATTGCCTTTTTTTTATGGACTGCCACCCAGGCTCAAAGGGATCATGAGATTTTTCATACTAGAAACTTCCGTGTGCAGCCACAAGCTATTATGGGCTCTAGCATAGTTGATTAAGTCGTGCGAACTCTTATAGGGTAGACTAGCAGATGTAGGGGAAAGTAGGTGTAACGGTCTATCCATCGTAAGGTGCTAGCGCTTCTGAAAGACTATGTCTCGGTCATCCGTTTATCAAACACCATGTAGTGTGAGAAATCCAACGGAGGCGATCGTGTCCTGTGGGGAAAAGTGCGCAAACCTCTGCAGAGTGTATAAACTAATCATGATTAGCCGTGTCCCCGGTTATGGACATCTTGAGTATCTAGTACTTGGATTATCATGTGAATCTCATCATGTTACTTTAAATTAATTTTGTTGGGTTTAATGATGTTACTTAATTGGGATTGAGAATGCTGTCAACCATTCCCAATGTCCAACAACCACCATGATAGTTAAATAAAATTTATTCCTTTGTAGTAGGGAAAAATTGGCTTTTCGCAAAAAAACCTTATAACCATAGAGCTTTCCACCAGCCAAATATGCATGTAGTGATAGCCTTTATTCATCATTATCCTCTGGTGTGAATTTGCCAGTACATTCAATGTACTGACCCTTTGTGGCTGCAACGTCTCATGTTGCAGGATTATATTACGACGAGTAAGTGATACATTAGGGTTATGATTTCTACACTCAACTTTGCCGTTGGTGTTGATGGGAATCCACAACCTTGTTACTTCCGCTATTTTGGATTGAGGTAATAGTATTTACGTTACTTTATACATGTGATTTACCTCTGTTATAAATCCTCGAGTACTGTGTGTGTCAGCATACCGATCCAGGGATGACACTTAAGCACAGAGACTTGATTCATTCGGGTCGGGTCGCTATAAAGGTATAGCAGTAGATCCCACTAAGGTTGATACCGTGGCAAATTGGGAAGCCCCAACAATAGTTGGAGAGATCCAGAGTTTTCTTGGACTCGCAGGATACTACCGGAGATTCATTGAGAATTTCTCAAAGATTGCAAAGCCTATGACGGAGTTGTTGAAAAAGGATACCAAGTTCATATGGACTGAGGAATGTGAGGCTAGTTTCCAGGAGTTAAAGAAACGTTTGGTTACATCACCTGTGTTGATTTTTCCAGATCAGACCAAGGATTATGAGGTGTATTGCGACGCTTCACGTCGAGGACTTGGAGCAGTGCTTATGCAGGAAGGAAGAGTTGTTTCATATGCCTCACGACAGCTTAAGCCTCATGAGTTGAATTATTCTACGCATGATTTGGAGTTAGCAGCCGTAGTGCATGCATTGAAGACCTGGAGACATTTTCTCATTGGAAACCATTGTGAGGTGTACACGGATCACAAGAGTTTGAAGTATATTTTCACGCAGAAGGAGTTGAATCTCAGGCAAAGGAGATGGTTGGAGCTCATCAAGGATTATGATATGAAATTGCATTATCACCCCGGAAAGGCTAATGTAGTAGCTGACGTGTTGAGCCGTAAGAGCCATGTAACACCCTAATGACGGGAGATTTACCAAGGGAGTTAGCCAAAAATCTTCGTGAGCTATGTTTGGAAATAGTTCCAACAGGCTATGTAGCAGCATTGGAGATTCAGTCTACTTTGATGGATAAGATCAGAGAAGCTCAAAAGACTGACAAGGAGATTGCTTCTATGAAGGAGAACATGAGCAAGGGAAAAGCTAAAGGATTTCGTGAGGATGAGCATGATACCTTATGGTTTGAAGACCGTGTTTATGTACCAAATGATTCGGAGATCTGGAAGTTAATTTTACAAGAGGCCCATGATTCACCATATTCGATTCACCCAGGAAATACCAAGATGTATTTGGATTTGAAGGATACTTTCTGGTGGACTGGAATGAAGAAGGATATTGCAGAGTATGTAGCAGTTTGCGATGTGTGCCAGAGAGTAAAGGCAGAGCATCATAAGCCAGCAGGATTGCTACAGCCATTGCCGATACCCGAATGGAAGTGGGATAAGTTAGGGTTTACCCAGAACTCGTTCAGTCTATGACTCAATATGTGTTGTAGTCGATCGTTTGACAAAGGTAGCTCATTTCATTCCAGTGAAGACTACCTATACCAGTGCAAAGTTGGCAAAGATATACATGACCAGAATCGTATGTTTGCATGGAGTTCCAAGGAGCATTGTATCAGATAGAGGAACCCAGTTTACCTCAAAGTTCTGGAATCAATTGCATGAAACCTTGGGTACCAGACTGGAGTTTAGTACAACGTTCCACCCACAGACAGATGGACAGTCCGAGAGAGTCAATCAGGTTTTGGAGGATATGCTGAGAGCTTGTGCGCTAGATTACGGATCTAGTTGGGACGAGAATTTGCCATATGTAGAGTTCTCTTACAACAACAGTTATCAATCCAGATTGAAGATGGCCCCTTTCGAAGCTTTGTACGGAAGGAGGTGCAGGACCCCATTGTCGTGGGATGAAGTTGGTGACCGTCAGTTGTTTGGACCAGATCTGATAAAGGAGTCTGAACAGAAAGTGAAACTGATTCATGATAGGCTCAAGGTAGCCCAGTCCAGGCAGAAGAGTTATGCTGATTCTAAACGCAAGGAGACAGTTTATGTTGTCGGAGACCGAGTTTATCTTCGAGTATCTCCACTTCGAGGAGTCAAGCGCTTTGGAGTTAAGGGAAAGTTAGCACCACATTTTGTAGGCCCATACAAAGTTTTGGAGCGTATGGGAGAAGTAGCCTATAAGTTGGAGTTGCCTTAAGGATTATCAGGAGTTCACGACGTGTTCCACGTTTCCCAGTTGAAGAAGTGCCACACAGAAATGGCTGACATACCGCTGAGAGATACAGTGCCGCTGGAAGCAATACAGTTGGACAGGTATTTGACCTATGAGGAGAAACCAGTCAAGATTCTAGAATATGCCAGTCGAGTCACCCGCAGCAAGGTTATCAAGTTTTGCAAGGTTCAGTGGAGCCACCACACGGAGGATGAAGCCACCTGGGAACGAGAGGAGGAATTGCTGAAGGACTACCCTCACCTATTTTCTAGCCAACCCGAATCTCGAGGGCGAGATTCATCTTAAGGGGGGTAGGTTTGTAACATCCCAAATTTTCAATTTGGAATGTTATACACTAGATCATCATTGCATATCATATTTTATTTGCATTTTGGTTGATCCTAGAAAATTCTACACGACTCAATGACCCTTGAAGAGAGTTGGGGATTTCGTTATTTTCATATTTGAGTTTTCTCAAATTTTGAAAATAGGATCATTTGATTTTATTTATTTTATCTTCAATTAGTTCTATTACAAAAATATGAGAGAGGGAATAAAATGACTTTCCCAAAATAAAGAAATATTGAGGATTTAATAAAAAATCAAATAAGATTTTACTTGGATTTATTTGCTATTTTATTTGAATTAGGGAAAATGCGCATTTTTCAAAATTGCATTTAGGCCCCAAATAAATGTCATCCTGTGCGGCTTGATTTTAGAAGCCGGTAAAAATTTATTTCGGGATTTTTGGAGTCTGTATATTATTCCTTTTGTTTTTTTTCTCTAAGCAGAATTATTTAAAAAAAGAGTCCGAACCGACCTTGGGCCGTAATCGGCCAGGACTCCGCCTGGCCGGGCCCTTTATATAGCGCCCCGAGGCCCGAGACCAGCCCAAGTCGCCGCCGCCCCCGAACCCTAACCCTAGGCCGCCGCGTCACCGCCGCCGGATCCTCCGCCGAAGGTAGTTTTTATTTTGCCGCCGGTTTTTTTAGAAAACCGATCGGTTTTCCATCGGTTTTTTTAGTTTCGGTTGTTTAAATAGATCGGTTTTTCCGGTTTATTTAATTAGCGAGCGTTCGTTCATTTTAACGAACGTTCGTCATTTTTCTTTTTCTCGGATTAAATCCGTGATTTTTCAGATCGCGATTCATGATCCGATTTTCGTTTTAGTCTAACTTTTCGCTCGTTTATCGGAATCAGGCGATTCAAGCGCCTGGAGTTTCGTCTCGAAACCCCTCTTTCCATTTAACCAACTCAAACAAGTTTTTTCCACTGTAAAAATTTCCCTAGATCCAGAATAGTAAACGAAGCCTGTTTCTTTTGCCGTTTGTCTTTCATTGCTTCGTTCGATTTGATTTCTTTTGCCAACCGGAGTTCTTAAGTTGAACTTTCTGGTTAGATCTTTTATTTGAGTTTTACCTGTGCATTAGTTGAGTACTTATTGTATGCTTGTTTGTTTGCGATAGAGTACCCGGAGTGCGCCGCTTGCTACTTCGAATCGCTAGGTTTTGCGGATCATCAGCAAGGCAAGTAACACTTTGATCATACCTCCTACTACCCCAGTTTTATTGCATTAGATCAATCCTCACACATTGCATGATTAGGATCTAATTAAATTGTGGCTTGGGAAGTAGTTGAGGTAGTACCTATTACCTGTTATTGCCAAACCTTTGGGAGTTACTTCTACGTTTGCTTATTGTGCCATGCTATGCTAGTAGACGTGGATTGGGTGAGTGTATCCATGACAGATGTGAGATTGTTAAATTAATGGTTTATCTAAGGTGGCAACTTAAATACACATCTGGGTGGATTGAGGCATCTGGGTATTCCAGCGATTGCCTGTTTTTCTTTTGGACCGCCACCCAGGCTCAAAGGGATCATGAGATTATTCATGCTAGAAACTTCCGTGTGCAGCCACAAGCTACTATGGGCTCTAGCATAGTTGATTAAGTTGTGCGAACTCTTACAGTGGTAGACTAGAAGATGTAGGGGAAAGTAGGTGTAACGGTCTACCTGATCGTAAGGTGCTAGTGCTTCTGAAAGACTATGTCTCGGTCATCCGTTTCTCAAACACCATGTAGTGCGAGAAACCAAACGGAGGCGATCGAGTCTTGTGGGGAAAAGTGCGCAAACCTCTGCAGAGTGTATAAACTAATCATGATTAGTCGTGTCCCCGGTTATGGACATCTTGAGTATCTAGTAATTGGATTATCATGTGAATCTCATCATGTTACTCTAAAATTAATTTTGTTGGGTTATGTTTAATGATGATGCTTAATTGGGATGGAGAATGCCGTCAACCATTCTTAATGTTTAACAACTACCATGATAGTTAAATAAAATTTATTCCTTTGCAGTAGAGAAAAACTGGCTTTACGCAAAACTATAACCATAGAGATTTCCACCAGCCAAATATGCATATAGAATAGCCTATTTCATTCCATTACTCTCTAGGTGTTACTTTGCCAGCATATTCCATGTGCTGACCCGTTTCGGGCTGCAACGTTAATGTTGCAGACTTTTCAGACGACGATTAAGGTGCTTTTAGGTCGTGGTTCTATACTCAGTGATGCCATTGGAGTTGATGGACTCACTTATCTTCCAAGCCTTCCGCTGTTATCGTTATTAGATGGCCTTAAGCCATATTTATTGTAATAAGTTCTCTTTTGAGCCACTCAATGTAATAAGTGTGTGATTGCTACTCTGTTATAAATCCTTCAAGTACTGTGTGGTGTCAGCATTACTGATCCAGGGATGACACCTGAGCACAGAGATTGGACCGTTTGAGGTCTGGTCGCTACAAGTGCCCTGTATACAGACAAGAAGAGGTGATCCATCGGAATAAGTTGACAGGCGCCACTGAGTATATGGGTCCTGCTCGTCCTCATGCTTGTAAAAAATTTCAAGTATAGGTGGTGGAATGTTCACAGGACCTTGGAAACACAATAAGGTTAATTAATAAAGGGAAACTAGCTAACCCGCATGCATGTGGATGAAACAATTATAATTACAATGGAAGACAAACATACCAAAAGCATCAGGATTCCATGCAAAAACAGTGCCACGAGTGGTGGTAGCAAACACAAGACCCTCGTATTGAATTGCATCACAGTACTCATCCGTGTACAGAAATTGATTGTTCAGCAATATCCATCGAGGCGTGGAAGTAAGGACGGCAACAAGCTTGTCGAAGATAGCAACAACTTCATAGTTCGTGTAATCCCAGGAGCAGTTGGGAACTCGACAAATTGCTATCTTCCATAGACGACAGTCACCATGATCGTATTTGAACTCACGTAGAATACCGATGTACTCAGCCTCTGGGCAATCGTCTGAGATTTTTGGAAGTGGAACCCGGTGACGAGTGTACACATTCACAAGTTCCCACTCGCATTTGTACCCAATATAAACAACCCAATGTCCATTTGCGCCTGCCCAAGCCTTGCCCTTAAGCGATGGCATCTTAACATCATACGTATCATTATCAAGCGGCATCAACTTACACAAGGCGAGGCTTCCCTCGTCCCCGCGCTAGTCAGCAGGGTCACGATGAAGAAGATAGGGGAGATCAAACCGCTCCTGGACCCTTGGGTTCCTTGTAATGATGTTATTAGTTGAGTCGAGAATGGTCTCGAACGAACCTGCCATGCTAGCCGAGGTGATGATGTCGCACTGATCATTGAGTTCCTCCATCGCGTCATCATTTAGACCGGGGCAAGAATAACGGGGTCGTTTCCAGCCTGTTCCCTCCATGGAGAAGACGATCAAACAATGGTAGAAGGAAGGGTGAATGCAAATGGAGGAGGGAGGAAGAGCGTGCGACAGCAGTTTGAAATCGAGAGGAAAAGGCGAAGAGCCGGTGGACGGTTGCCACGGTACACGAAGAGGCACCTGGGGAGCGAACGGTTGCCACAGAGGTCACACACTGACGACAAGGGCCGAGTGAACCACATGCGTATATCGCACACACCTTGATCTGGCTAACCGTTTCTTTTGTGTTGTCTAATCAAAAACAGTTCATTTGAGTGAACCGTATGTTGTATATCACACACACCTTCATCTGGCTGCCCGTTTCTTTTGTGTTGCCTAATCACAAACAGTTCATCCGAGCAAACTGTATAATGTGTATCGCATATGCCTTCATCTGGCTGCCCGTTTCTTTTGTTCCTCCTCATCGCAAATAGTTAATTGAACTGAACCGCATGCCCGTCATCACACACGCAACTAAGATCTGAACTGTGTTTGATGCATCCGTCATCGCAAACGTTTTATAAATTTTTGACGGTTTTCATACACCACTGTTTGCGATTATTGCATCGCACACAGTTTCTCGAAGGGTCTCTGATCGTAGTGTCGCGTTAGCAGCATCCTGCAGTATTGTACCCATAGGGTTCTTATAAGCAGTTCTATAAGCCCACAAAGCATTATCAAGTTTCTTAGACCAATTCTTTCTAGATCTATTAACAGTCTTTTGCAAAATTAATTTGATCTCTCTATTGCTCAATTCTACTTGACCACTAGACTGAGGATGATATGGAGATGCAATTCTATGGTTGACATCATATTTAGCAAGCATTTTATGGAAAGCACCATGATTAAAATGTGAACCACCATCAGTCATTAAATATCCAGGGACTCCAAACCTCGGAAAAATAACTTCTTTAAGCATCTTAATAGAAGTGTTATGATCAACACTACTAGTTGGAATAGCTTCTACCCACTTAGTATCATAATCAACAGCAACTAAAATATGTCTATACCCATTAGAGGAAGGAAAAGGTCCCATATAATCAAAGCCCCAAACGTCAAATGGTTCAATGACAAGTGAATAGTTCATAGGCATTTCCCGACGTCTACTAATATTACCAATTCTTTGGCATTCATCACAAGATAAGACAAAACTTACGGGCATCCTTAAAGAGAGTGGGCCAATACAACCCGAATTGCAATACCTTATGTGCAGTTCTATCTCCAGCGTGGTGTCCACCGTAAGAATCGGAGTGACACTTGCGTAGGATCTATCCCTGTTCATGCTCAGGTACACAACATCCAATAACACCATCTACTCCTTCTTTATAAAGGTGTGGATCATCCCAAAAGTAATGTCTTAAATCATAGAAAACCTTTTTATTTTGCTGGTATGTGAAACTAGGTGGTATAAATTTAGCAACAATATAATTAGCATAATCAGCATACCATGGAATATTATGAGAAGCATTTATGAAATTTAATTGTTCATCAGGAAAGCTATCATCAATAGGTAGTGGGTCATCAAGGAAATTTTCTAACCTAGACAAGTTGTCTGCTACGGGGTTCTCAGCTCCCTCTGTATCAATAATATGCAAATCAAATTCTTGTAACAAGAGAACCCATCTAATAAATCCAGGTTTAGCATCTTCCTTTTCCAGAAGATATTTAATAGTAGCATGATCAGTGTGAACTGTTAGTTTGGAATCAACAATATAAGATCTGAACTTATCACAAGTAAATACAACTGCTAGAAATTATTTTTCAGTAGTGGCATAATTTCTCAGGGCACTGTTTAGAGTTTTAGTAGCATAATGAATAACATTCAATTTCTTATGAACTCGTTGTCCTAGAACAACACCAATAGCATAATCACTGGCATCACACATAATCTCAAAGGGTAAATTCCAATCAGGTGGCTGAACAATAGGTGCAGAAATCAAGGCTTTCTTAAGTATTTCAAATGATTCTACACAATCATCATAAAAAACAAAAGGAACATCTTTTTGCAAGAGATTAGTGAGAGGCCTAGAAATTTTTAGAGAAGTCTTTAATAAATCTCCTATAGAAACCAACATGACCAAGGAAACTTCTTATACCTTTGATATCTTTAGGACACGACATCTTTTCAATAGCATCTACTCTAGCTTTATCAACTTCAATACCTCTTTCAGAGATTTTATGCCCCAAGACAATGCCTTCATTAACCACAAAGTGGCACTTCTCCCAATTCAATACAAGGTTAGTTTCTTCACATCTCTGCGAAACTCGATCAAGGTTGCTTAAGAAACCATCACAAGAAGTTCCGTAAACGGAGAAATCATCCATGAAAACCTCAACAATCTTTGCACAAAAGTCAGAGAATATAGCAGTCATACATCTTTGAAAGGTGGCAGGTGCATTGCATAAACCAAAAGGCATACGTCTATAAGCAAAGGTACCGAAATGTCAAGTAAAAGTGGTTTTCTCTTAATCATCTTTTGACATGGGTATTTGAGAGAAAGCAGAATAACCATCAAGAAAGCAAAAATGAGTATGTTTGGAGAGGTAGAGGGTAATTATATTTTCTAGCATTTGATCAATCCTTAGGCAGATGGATCAGATCTCCAGGTGGGCGAGGTTGCAGGATGACCTGCAAGCCTCGTTTGAACAGTCTACCGACGTCATCTGGCAACTAAATGAGAGCAATGCAAAGCTCCGGGACGAGCGCGACCTGCTCAGGGCGAAGATCGTCGGAAGTGCGGAGCAGCAGGAGTAGACCACTGCCTTGTTGAAGAGGACCGGCATCATCGTTGAGAAACTTAAGGACGAGAATGCCATGCTACGCATCGAGCGCAGAAGGCTGGTGGAGGAATCCATGGATGCTCTCAACCAGCATCTTGAGGACAAGAAAGAGCTTGTCGCCGCCCGCCGCGGAGACTAGTTGTCTTCCTTCTTCTTTTGCCCTTGTGTATATCAGGCGTTGCCGCATGTGGCTTTTTTAATTATGTTTATAAATATGTAAGACTATTATTATCCAATGTCATCGTCCTTATATTCGTCATGCTTGCTATAAGTCACAGTTGATGCTATATAGGTCCGTCGGATCTTACATCAAGATCCGTGCAAAACTTTCTTTTCAGATTTTCATTTTTCTCTCTTAAATCTCAATCCAGTGAGACATATAGCCACGCCGTAGAACATGTGCTCGGGCGCCATTAATGGATATGTTGGGAGGGAGGTGCGCGACGTGTAGTGGTCAAAAGGGCTCTCCTCCCGATGAGCATGCGCATGGGTCTGATCGCACGCCTCCCGTACTCAAATAGCTACCCCGCACGACACCTCCTAGCCAATAAAAAGGGGGACGCATGGCCGCACGTAATTGCTAAGTCGAACACCCATGGTTTCAATAATACTTGTGTTTCCGATTTGTAGCGTAACAGCACTTGTTCCAAAATGACTTTGTTGATTGTTAATGTGTGCGCCATTGCAAATCGGACAGAAAAATTACCATAGCATGTTGGTGCCATGTCATGAGACCATGCCAAGTTTCATGATTTTTAGGTATGTTTTTGTTGGGGATCGTAGCAGAAATTCAAAATTTTCCTACGTGTCACCAAGATCAATCTATGGAGAGACTAGCAACGAGAGAGAGGAGTGCATCTTCATACCCTTGAAGATCGCAATGCGGAAGCGTTACAAGAACGCGGATGAAGGAGTCGTACTCGTAGCGATTCAGATCGCGGTCGATTCCGATCTAAGCGCCGAACAACGGCGCCTCCGCGTTCAACACACGTACAGCCTGGTGACGTCTCCCACGCCTTGACCCAGCAAGGAGAGAGGGAGAGGTTGGGGAAGACTCCGTCCAGCAGCAGCACGATGGCGTGGTGGTGGTGGAGTGCGGGACTCCAGCAGGGCTTCGCCAAGCACTACGAGAGACAAGGAGGGAGAGAGGTAGGGCTGCGCCAAGAGAGAGATCAAATCATGTGTTGGGCAGCCCCCAATACCTCAAGTATATATAGGGGAAGGGGAGGGGCTGCGCCCCCATCTAGGGTTCCCTCCCTAGGGGTGGCGGCAGCCCCAAAACTCATCTAGGGTTGCGGCCAAGGGGGGGGGAGAGGGGGGCGCCCTAGGGTGGGCCTTAAGGCCCATCTGGACCTAGGGTTTGCCCCCTCCCACTCTCCACGTGCCTTGGGCCTTGGTGGGGGGCGCACTAGCCTACCTGGGGCTGGTCCCCTCTCACACTTGGCCCACACAACCTTCTGGGGCTGGTGGCCCCACCTGGTGGACCCCCGCGACCCTCCCGGTGGTCCCGGTACGTTACCGATAGCACCTGAAGCTTTTCCGGTGACCAAAACGGGACTTCCCATATATAAATCTTTACCTCCGGAACTCCTCGTGACATCCGGGATCTCATCCGGGACTCCTAACAACATTCGGTAACCGCGTACATACTTTCCCTATAACCCTAGCATCATCGAACCTTAAGTGTGTAGACTCTACGGGCTCGGGAGTCATGCAGACATGGCCGAGACAACTCTCCGGTCAATAACCAATAGCGGGATTTGGATACCCATGTCGTCTCCCACATGCTCCACGATGATCTCATCGGATGAACCACGATATCAAGGATTCAGTCAATCCCGTATACAATTCCCTTTGTCTACCGGTATAGCCCTTGCCCGAGATTCGATCGTCGGTATCCCGATACCTTGTTCAATCTCATTACCGGCAAGTCTCTTTACTCGTTCCATAACACATCATCCCGTGATCAACTCCTTGGTCACATTGTGCACATTATGGTGATGTCCTACCGAGTGGGCCCACAGATACCTCTCCGTTACACGGAGTGACAAATCCCAGCCTCGATTCGTGCCAACCCAACAGACACTTTCGGAGATACCCGCAATGCACCTTTATATCCACCCAGTTACGTTGTGACGTTTGGTACACCCAAAGCATTCCTACGGTATCCGGGAGTTGCACAATCTCATGGTCTAAGGAAATGATACTTGACATTAGAAAAGCTTTGGCATACGAACTACACGATCTTGTGCTAGGCTTAGGATTGGGTCTTGTCCATCACATCATTCTCCTAATGATGTGATCCCGTTATCAACGACATCCAATGTCCATGGTCAGGAAACCGTAACCATCTATTGATCAACGAGCTAGTCAACTAGAGGCTTACTAGGGACATGGTGTTGTCTATGTATCCACACATGTATCTGAGTTTCCAATCAATACAATTCTAGCATGGATAATAAACGATTATCATGAACAAGGAAATATAATAATAACTAATTTATTATTGCCTCTAGGGCATATTTCCAACAGTTTTGGAATTACAGGAATTAAGAAACCAAGCTTCTCAACCTTTCCGGCCGAGCCACAACGCCAGAGGTTTGAATTTCACTCCCATCTCTTGCATGGGACCTAGAAATCCACCCAAGGACACACATGTGATTTTTCAAACAACTTTGGTGCACTGGAGCATGTGCTTGTAGTTCAAATTTGAATTATGCACATTAGATGCCCAGAAACTCAATTAATGTACAAAAAAGGCCAAACGAACCCGAAATAATTCCAAAATTTAGCACGGTACTTCTATTTGGTCTAATCTGGCTGTGTAAACAAATTAAGGCGGGAGAAGGTAGTGTACGTATGTTGTTTCGCACATGGAGGTGACACGTTCCCTCTCGGAACCACGAGCCTTCTTGAGGGAAGCTCCGGTTTGCAAGAAGCTTACACCAAAGCTTGTCCCAATTCGACCAAAAAAAATTACCACAGCATGTTGGTGCCATGTCATGACACCATGCCAAGTTTCATGATTTTCAGGCGTGTTTTGGAATTACAGGAATTAAAAAACCAAGTTTCTCAATCTTTCCGGCCGAGCCACGACGCCCAGATGTTTGAATTTCACTCCCGTCTCTTGCATGGGACCTAGAAATTCACACAAGGACACACACATGATTTTTCAAATAACTTTGGTGCACTTGAGCTTGTGCTTGTAGTTCAAATTTGAATTATCCACATTAAATGCCCAGAAACTCAATTAATGTATAAAAAAGGCGAAACGAGCCCGGAATAATTCCAAATTTTAGCACGGTACTTCTATTTGGTCTAATCTGGATGTGTAAAAAAATTAAGGTGGGAGAAGGAAGTGTACGTATGTCATTTCGCACACGGAGGTGATACGTTCCCTCTCGGAACCACGAGCCTTCTTGAGGGAAGCTCTGGTTTGCAAGAAGCTTACACCAAATCTTGTCCCAATTCGGCCAAAAAAATTACCGCAGCATGTTGGTGCCATGTCATGACACCATGGCAAGTTTCATGATTTTCAGGTGTGTTTTGGAATTACAGGAATTAAAAAACCAAGTTTCTCAATCTTTCTGGCCGAGCCACGACGCCCAGATGTTTGAATTTCACTCCCATCTCTTGCATGGGACCTAGAAATTCACACAAGGACACACATGTGATTTTTGAAACAACTTTGGTGCATTGGAGCCTGTGCTTGTAGTTCAAATTTGAATTATGCACATTAAATGCCCAGAAACTCAATTAATGTATAAAAAAGGCGAAATGAGCCCGGAATAATTCGAAAATTTATCATGGTACTTCTATTTGGTCTAATCTGACTGTGTAAAAAAATTAAGGCGGGAGAAGGCAGTGTACGTATGTCGTTTCGCACACGGAGGTGACATGTTCCCTCTCAGAACCACGAGCCTTCTTGAGGGAAGCTCCGGTTTGCAAGAAGCCTACACCAAAGCTTTTCCCAATTCGGCCAAAAAAATTACCGCAGCATGTTGGTGCCATGTCATTAGACCATGCCAAGTTTGATGATTTTCAGGCGTGTTTTGGAATTGCAGGAATTAAAGAACCAAGTTTCTCAATCTTTCCGTCCCAGCCACAATGCCTAGATGTTTAAATTTCACTCCCATCTCTTGCATGGGACCTAGAAATTCACCCAAGGACACACATGTGATTTTTCAAAAAACTTTGGTGCACTGGAGCCTGTGCTTGCAGTTCAAATTTGAATTATGCACATTAAATGCCCAGAAAATCAATTAATGTATAAAAAGGTGAAACGAGCCCGGAATAATTCCAAAATTTAGCACAGTACTTCTATTTGGTCTAATCTGGCTGTGTAAAAAAATTAATGCAGGAGAAGGCAGTGTATGTATGTCGTTTCACACATTGAGGTGACACGTTCCCTCTCGAAACCACGAGCCTTCTTGAGTGAAGCTCCGGTTTGCAAGAAGCCTACACCGAAGCTTGTCCCAATTCGGCCAAAAAAATTACCGCAGCATGTTGGTGCCATGTCATGACACCATGCCAAGTTTCATGATTTTCAGGCATGTTATGGAATTATAGGAATTAAAAAACCAAGTTTCTCAATCTTTCCGGCCGAGCCACGATGCCCAGATGTTTGAATTTCACTCCCATCTCTTGCATGGGACCTAGAAATTCACCCAAGGACACACATGTGATTTTTGAAACAACTTTGGTGCACTCGAGCCTGTGCTTGTAGTTCAAATTTGAATTATGCACATTAAATTCCTAGAAACTCAATTAATGTATAAAAAAGGCCAAACAAACACGGAATAATTCCAAAATTTAGCACGATACTTCTATTTGGTCTAATCTGCCTGTGTAAAAAATTAAGGCGGGAGAAGGCAGTGTACGTATGTCGTTTCGCACACGGAGGTGACACGTTCCCTCTCGGAACCAGGAGCCTTCTTGAGGGAAGCTCCGGGTTGCAAGAAGCTTACACCAAAGCTTGTCCCAATTCGGCCAAAAATATTACTGCAGCATGTTGGTGCCATGTCATGACACCATGCCAAGTTTCATGATTTTTAGCCATGTTTTGGATTTACAGGAATTAAAAAACCAAGTTTCTCAATCATTCCAGCCGAGCCACGACACCCAGATGTTTGAATTTTATTCCCATTTCTTACATGGGACCTATAAATTCACCCAAAGACACACATGTGATTTTTCAGCAAACTTTGGTGCATTGGAGCATGTGCTTGTAGTTTGAATTTGAATTATGTACATTAAATGCCCCAAAACTCAATTAATGCATAAAAAATGCTAAACGAACCCAGAATAATTCCAAATTTAAACATGACACTCATGCACTAGTTGCATGTTCATTGTGCGTAAATGTTCTAGCAATTCAAACACCATCCTTTCCCTCCGTAACACCATTTTGTCTTTCAAAACATAACGAAAAAATCAGGTATACCACAAACAGTTTACTAGAAAGAATCGTGTGGGATGTGATATAAAATATGTAGGTGCACCGTCTTGTCTGGCTTACGCAGGAAGCTTCGTCATCTATAGTCCACCGCCCCAGCTTGAACCACACTTGCGCACCAGTTTCTCGCGGCACCGAGCGAAATTTTTTTGCCACCACAAAAATATCTATCTCCCCGCCCCCTCCCTCCTACCAAAAGCCACATTTCCACCGTTCCTCCTTGATTTCCATGTTCAAACCTTCACTACTGCTTACGGGTAGCTCAGCCTCCTCGCCAGCTACCCTTCTTCTTGCAGCGTCGCCTCCTCGCCGGTGACCCTTCTTCTTGCAGCATCGCCTCCTCGTCGGTGACCCTTCTTCTTGCTGCGCGGCCTCCTCGACGCCAACCCTTCTTCTTGCTGCCCGGCTTCGTCGATATGGTCAGGTAATCCACACCCCACCCACACCATCCTCCTCCTTTCCCGTCCAACATGCCCCAATTGACGGAGCGACACCTTCCACCAAAATCACTGCCCCCTCCTCCAATTAAGCGCCACCCACATCCATTTACATGAAGTATAATGTGGAGGTGAGTAGCATGCGGCCGCACGCGCGAACGAGGTCGCTATGGCTGACACGCGTATCGACCGCCAGATCTTGGAGGAGCACCTCATCTTCGAGGCCACCGTCGACACCGCCGCATAGTTGTCTACTTTAAAATACAGTTCATGATGTTTTCTCGAGGCCACCGCCAGTGCCTTCTTGTGATTTGTCCTCTGTAATGTTAATATGCAATCTGATGTTCAGTTACTAGTTTGGTCCTCTGAAATGTAATGTTCAGTTAACACTTTGGTCCAACAATTGCTACATTTCGTAGTACTATTCTCAAGCATTCTTTGTTTTGTTAACTGTCTTATCTTCTCATACATGTTTCTACTCTGCAATGTCGTGCTCAGTTAACTATTTTGGTTCATTTTGTCTGCTATCCATTTAACTGTTTGGTTTAGTTCTGCAATTTGATTTTCATTTGTTGTGGGTACAATTTTGAATTGTTATTCATGTGACACCAATCGAATTTGGTTATACTCCATACATATTCTACTGATAGTATGGCAACTCTCAGTTAGCCTGATCAAGATCTTCCTTATGTGTGTTGCAGGGAAACAATGGGAGATACTACGGTTTACTATCGAGGTTTGTTCAAGCAGGGTCCTTTAGCCTATAACACATTATTGTGCAGTTGCAGGAATCATTCTAACATTTAGGTTTCTTACAATTTTGTCTTGCACATGTAGGTCCTGCTGTCAGAGGCTTAGACCCACTGTTCAAACCATTTTGCATATGGGGAAATGAGATGTCCATGAATATCTGTCAAGTCAAGAAACTCAGAAAGATTGTTAGGATGAAGAAGCTTGCGACGAATAACAACACGATCTTTGTTTGCACAATGAAGAAGACATCAATCAACTATAGGATGATACCAACTCTTTTACCTAGTTTTTACCCCTTGCGCCATTTCAAAATTTACAACAGCGATTTATGCATAGCTTTGTTTTCAGTACTTTTCAAAGCAGTTCGCTGATGATCACCTCTCAAACCACCTGCATGGTCAAGAGGCGAGGAAGGTATTCATTCAACACCCACGGTACAACATTGAAGTCTTGCTGAAGAGGATGAAGGTTGGACGGGCAATTATCCATAGCCACTGACCTAAAGTTGCAAGGATATTCAACATCACTAAAGGCTCAATATTTGCCTTCCGCTTCTGCAGTTTCCCAGATGAGATTCATCTGTCTATTTACCGTGTATGATGCTACTTTCCAAAGGTTTTTGATGCTGCATGTGAAACTTGGTGCTGTTGTGTAATGGCGTAACTGAGTGCCGAAGCTATCTGATGTAATTCGATTATGAAATCCTGGTTGCTTTTATACGGATATGAAATATCTGGCATGTTTTATAAGAAATATCAGTTGGATTAGTACATGGATTATCAATAATAGGCCAATTACCCTGCTTATTGGGGTTTTCTATTGCAAACGGTTACTCAGACAGCACCATGGGCGATGAACTCAAACAACCCGCACGGTTTCTAGAAAGTAGGTGTGTTCAATCAACTAACAATCACACACGGCTTCCGGCAGTGAACTGTTTGCGTTAGGCCACCTTGCACAAACGTTTCCACACAACGAACTGTGTGGGATGTACATACCTACGGAAATGATTTTCTGGGATTCACCGTGTGGGATGTACATACCTATGGAAATGATTTCTGGGATTCACCGTGTGGGATGTACATACCTACAGAAATGATTGGGTTTCCATGCCTCGCCCGATCACACACGGCCCCAGCCTAGGTCCCACGAGGGCCTATCCCTGACGATTTCTAGGTCGTGTGGGAAGGACCCCCCTATCGCCCACACTCACTTGGCGACGGTTCCAAATGCTGTCGTGGAAAGGGGGTTTTAAACCATTTGTTTAGGACGTCGCTGTACTAGTGCCCCTCTGGTTCTTTCTTCGCCCAATATTTTTTATATATTCCAAAAACATGCTTTGTGAAGTTTCAGGACTTTTGGAGATGTGCAGAATAGGTCTCTAATATTTGCTCCTTTTCTAGTCCCGAATTCTAGCTGCCGGCATTCTCCATCTTCATGTAAACCTTGTAAAATAAGAGAGAATAGGCATAAGTATTGTGATATAACGTGTAATGACAACCCATAATGAATTAAATATCAATATGAAGCATGATGCAAAATGGATGTATCAATTAGACTACTTGAGAAAATAAAAACTTATCATTTTTCCAACTTTAGTTGTAGGAAAGTTTTAGCAATTCTACCAAGTCAAGTGACACCCTACACATGCAAGTCTAAGAGTAGTGCAGCGGAAATTAAGACTTTGCATATGTAAATGAGGGATCGGAGAGATTAAACACAATGAAGACACGATGATTTTTGGTATGGTTCCGATAGGTGGTGCTATCGTACATCCATGTTGATGGAGACTTCAACCCATGAAGGGTAACAACTGCATGAGTCCACCGAGGGCTCCAGCCATGAAGAGTCCACAAAGAAGCATTCTTGTCTATTCCACCATGGCTTCCGTCCATGAAGGACTAGCATCGCTCGTGGTAGGTCTTCACGAAGTATCTCCTTGGCCTTAAAAACTCCTTGGTTCAACTCCACAAGATGTTATAGGCTCCAAAGTGACACCTAACCAATCTAGAAAACACCACTCTCCAAAAGGTAATAGATGGTGTTGTTGATGATGAATGATATGTCTCCAATGTATCTATAATTTTTTCTTGTTCCATGCTATTATAGTATCAATCTTGGATGTTTTATATGCAATTATTGCTATTTTATATCTTCTTCTTGGACTAACCTATTAACCTAGTGCCTAGTGCCAATTGTTGTTTTTTTGCCTGCTTTTGATTTTCCAGGAAATTAGTACCAAACAGAGTCCAAATGCTACGAAACTTTTTGACGATTTTTTCTAGACAAGATAGACCCTAGAAGCTTCGGGAGGAGACCAGAAGGCAAACAAGGAGACGTCAAGGAAACAGGGCACGCTGATACGTCTCTGCCGTATCTACTTTTCCTAACGCTTTTCGTCTTGTTTTGGACCATAATTTGCATGATTTGAATGAAACTAACTCGGACTGACGTTGTTTTCAGCAGAACTACCATGGTGTTGTTTTTTGTGCAGAAATAAAAGTTCTCGGATTGGAACAAAACTTTGTGAGGATTTTTTATACAATAAAAGAGAATTTCTGGAGCCAAGAACCACTGGAGGAGGGCACCTGGGTGGGCACAACCCACCAGGCACGCGCTCCCCTCCAAGCGCGCCCAAGTGGGTTGTCCCCACTTGGTGGCCCCGCAGACTACCACCCTGATACTATAAAATCACATATTTGGAGAGAGAATTCAGGGAGAAAGAATTATCGCATTTCACGAGATGGAGCCACCACCACCTCCTGTTTTTCATCGGGAGGCCAGATCTGGAGTCCGTTTGGGGCTCTGGAGAGTGGGATCTTCGATCTTCGTCATCACCAACCCTTCTCCATTGCCAATTCCATGATGCTCCCTCCCGGAGCGAGTAATTCCTTCGTAGGCTCGCTGGTCGGTGAGGAATTTTATGAGATTCATTATGTAATCGAGTTAGTTTTGTTAGGGCTTGATCCCTAGTATCCATTATGTTCTGAGATTGATGTTGCTATGACTTTGCCATGCTTAATGCTTGTCACTTTGGGCCCGGGTGCCATGATTTCAGATATGAACCATTTAGGTTATCACCATTATATCTATGTTCTTGATCCGATCTTGCAAGTTATAGTCACCTACTACGTGCTGTGATCCGACAAACCCGGAGTGACAGAAGTCGGGACACTTCCCGGTGATGACCGTAGTTTGACGAGTTCATGTATTCACTATGTGCTAATGCTTTGTTATAGTTCTCAATTAAAAGGAGGCCTTAATATTCCTTAGTTTCAAATAGGACCCCGTTGCCACGGGAGGGTAGGGATGTCATGCAAGTTCTTTCCATAAGCACGTATGATTATTTACAGAATATATGCCTAGATTATATTTATGAACTGGAGCTAGTGTCGTATCGCCCTAGGTTATGACTATTATATGATGAATATCATCCAATGAATTCACTGATCCAATGCCTACTAATTTCTCTCATATTGATCTTGCTAAGTTACTACTACTATTGATACTATTGCACTTGCTACAAAATCATTACTATCATTGTTACCGTTACTATTCCTGTTGCTACTACTACCAAAACTATCATACTACTTTGCTACTGATCACGTTGTTGCAGATAATTAATCTCCAGGTGTGGTTGAATTGACAACTCAACTGCTAATACTTCCAAATATTCTTTGGCTCCCCTTGTATTGAATCAATAAATTTGAGTTGAATACTCTACCCTCGAAAACTGTTGCGACCCCTATACTTATGGGTTATCAAGACCTTTTTCTAGCGCCGTTGCTGGGGAGCATAGCTATATTTGTTGAGTCACTTGGGATTATTATCAAATTATCACTATGAAGAATCTGAAGGATGCTATGACTAAGATTTTTCCCTCTAAGACGAGGGGAGGTAAGGAACTGCCATCTAGCTCTGCACATGATTCACCTTTTGTTATAAGTAGACTTGCAACACCACCACATGCTATTAATCTTGATATGTCACAAGTCATTGATGATGCTACTTCTGCTATGAATGATATTCATGATGATGCTAGCACCTTGCTTGATGATAACGTGCCATTAGGTAAATTTCTTGATGAACTAATTGCTTGAACTAAAGCTTTTGTGAATGTTGAAGCTGATGAAATTATTGAAACTGATGAAGAGCTTGAAACTAAAAATCTTCAAACACCTACTAAATCTAGTTCTCCTAGATATGAATTGCCTAAGATACCAGAAGGTTATGTTATGGATGAGGAGACAACTAGAGACTTTCTTGCTTGCAATGATAGGAATGATCTTAAGAAATTATTATGCAAACTGAAATAAAAATCTTTGAATGCTAGAATGAAATGTGATTCTAAGTTTGCTACTTCACCTATCTTTTTTGATGATAAGGATTATGAATTCTCTATCGGCCCAAAGTTAATTACTATGGTTGAATCTGATCCTTTCCATAGTTATGAAACTGAAACTGTTGTGGCACATCTTACTAAGTTAAATGACATAGCCACCCTTTTTGCTCATGATGAGAAAATTCGCTACTATTATATTCTCAAATTATTTCTGTTCTCATTAAAGGGTGATGCTAAGATATGGTACAATACTCTTGCTCCTGGTTGTGTGTGTAGCCCCTAGGATAAGATTTATTACTTCTCTGAAAAATATTTTCCTACTCATAAGAAATAAGCTTCCCTATAGGAAATATTTAACTTTGTGCAAATTGAAGAAGAGAGTCTCCCACAAGCTTGGGGGAGGCTTCTCCAATTTCTTAATGCTTTGCCTGATCATCCTCTTAAGAAAAATGAAATACTTGATATCTTCCATAATGGACTAACCGATGCTTCTAGGGATTTCCTAGATAGTTGTGCTGGTTGTGTTGTCAGGGAACGAACTGTTGGACAAGATGAAGAACTATTGAATAACATATTGAAAAATTATGATGATTGGACTCTTCCCGAACCACCGCTTAAACCTACTTCAAAGAAGAGGGGTATCTTATATCTCAGTCCTAAATAGGTATGCAAGAGGCAAAGAAATCTATGAAAGAAAAAGGTAGTAAGCTGAGGATGTAAAATTTTTACCTCCTATTGAAGAAACACATGGGCTTCCAACACCACCACGCACTAGTACGCGTCGGTGCTATATAAATGGTTTTTAACCCCTTTCCGCGTCGGCATTTGGAACCGTCGCCAAGCGAGTGTGGGTGGTAGAGGGTCCTTCCCACATGACCCAGAAACCATTGGGGATAGGGAGCCTTGATGCATAAAGTTGTCCCTATATAACCGTTTCCGATATCTCGAATATCCCAAACTCTTCCTCCTTGCTACTCGTTTGTGCTCGCATTGCCATCACAGTCGGGGTTTTGTGGTTTTACCTAAAACCAGGCAGATTCCTGGCATGGGAGTTTTCTAGGCACATACTAAACTGGCTCTACGTTTATGATGCCTCGCACATCACAAACAGTTCATGATTATAAACCGTGTACGATAGGCAGACAATCACGCACATTTAGTTTTCCTACACGGTATGTGATAGTGTCTGACATCACACACGCTTTGCAAATGACAACTATGTGCATTGTTACACACATTTCCTCTATGTGAACCATGTCAGATTATGATGTATACCGCACAAGCTGTGCTTTATTGACCGTGTGAGCCGTAATGACCTGCACACCGTAATTTCGCCCTAATTTAATTGCTGCTATTTAAAAGTGTACCTAATTTGAACTTGAAAGTAGGCTATAGCTTTATTCATATCCATCAGGTTCAAACAACCAATGCATTATTTGATTCACAGGTACATATGTTTAAGAATTACATATGCACCAAATAAAGAATGATGAACTAGGGTTCTATACTTGTACTATTACAGATGGTAAAGAAAGAGGCAACAGACATTCTGGTTGATGAACAAGGTGAAGCAGAATGGCCCTATTGTGCTCTCCTGGATGCAGAAGGCACGCACGACTCTAGTCCAACCCCTTGTGATGGCCGACCGTTAATCATGTAGTTTGAGAGGTAATATTGAGTAAACTGCTTCAGGATCCACTGCAAAGGAAAAAAGATTTAGACATTGTCATCTAACACAACTCACTACGGGCAGTAAAAAGAAGGCTACAAGGTTTTTACTTACCATCCTGCAGTTCACTATTGTCTTGCATAAAGTGTAAACAAATAGTTCGATTGACATCTTTTGACCCATTTTAATAACAATCTTTATCAGTTTACTCACTTGATGTTGGTTCATGAATATCATTGCCCCATATGCAGAAAGGGTCGAAGTGTGGATCTTTGGCAATGACATATGTACCTAAAAGCACCAAGTTAATATTAGAAGCTAAACAACAATTGCAATGATGTAGTACAACACTCCCTCCATCCCATTATATAAGATTTTATTACATGTATATCTAGACATCATTAGAACATTAAGGTTACACTCTTCCTTGTTGCTATGTAGCCTGGGATTGCATATTTAGTCATTCAGTACAATGCATGTTGCTATGTAGCCTTAAATATATTAAATATGGACCTAGTTAACCTACTAATAAATGGGTTACGGATATATTCAGTGAAATGTCCGATTTGACTATTAATCCCTTACCAGCCCCCAGCTATATGGTACCAGCTACCAATATCCTGAACAGTGAGTACATATAAGCAATGCAATGAAACTAACATCGATGGAAAACAACATTGTTCTTAATATTGTCATGTATGAGTACATATAAAGGCATGTTAAGTACAACAGGCTAAACATCAACCAAATATATCCATGGTAGACAACATAATCTACAAATGATAGCTTCAGTGTGCAGGCTTAAGCACACTAGTTAAGCAAAACAAGAAGTGGAAAGGCATGTTAATTGCATCAGGCATAACATTTAAAAACAAGCAAATAGTCATTCAAACTGGTATTGTGCAGGTCTAAAGTACACTAGTTATTGTTAAAAATGAAAAGGCATGTTAACTGCAACATCCTTAACAGCAACCAAATATCGAAATTCATAGTGGTATTGTAAACTGCTATTGATGAAATTGAACTGCACGGCAAATAGTTGCACATATAGAGCATCGCATTGTGAAGAACTGAAATAAACAAGGCATAAAGGCCATCTCTAGCCAATCATTTAAAAGTTAACTAAAACCCTTAGTGGATATATATACTCCAGCAATTTTTGGCCGTTTCTGGTCAATCCCCTAAACTTAACGTTGTAAACTTCAATTTGATCAAGTTCAAAGTAGGTTCAATCGAAAGTAGCATGCATTCAAACCTAAACATAGATAGTTTTGCATAACCGAACATAAAACATAAATTTAAACTAAGCTGGACTACTTTCGGTCGAAGTGGAGGTCGAACCAATCCTTCCTCGTCAGGTACGGTGTGCCACGAGCCGGGTCTGGGCCGGTGCCATCGTCGGGGTCATTGGGGAAGACACTCCTCCACTTGTCGATGTCGATCTCCTCGTCCTCGCCGCCCACCTCGAAGCCATCCTCGCCGCCGTCCTCGCTGCTACCTCTTGAGCATGCGGTGGTTTTCCCTTGAAGAGGAAAGGGTGATGCAGCAAAGTAGCGTAAGTATTTCCCTCAGTTTTTGAGAACCAAGGTATCAATCCAGTAGAAGACAGCACACAAGTCACCTAGTACCAGCACAAACAATCAAGAACCTCGCAACCAACGTGATAAAGGGGTTGTCAATCCCTTCACGGTCACTTGGGAAAGTGAGCTCTGATAGAGATAATAAGATAAATATTTTTGGTATTTTTGGTTGTATAGATTGGAAAGTAAAGATTACAAAATAGTAAATGAGATGCGATGTAAAAAAATAGATGCAATATAATAAGAAAGAGACCCGGGGGCCATAGGTTTCACTAGTGGCTTCTCTCATGATAGCATGTATTACGGTGGGTGAACAAATTACTGCCGAGCAATTGATAAAAAAGTTCATAGTTATGAAGATATCTAAGGCAATGATCATGAATATAGGCATCACGTCCATGTCATGTAGATCGAAATGATTCTTCATCTACTACTATTACTCCACACATCGACCGCTATCCAACATGCATCTAGAGTATTAAGTTCATAAGAACAGAGTAACACTTTAAGCAAGATGACATGATCTAGAGGGATAAACTCAAGTAATATGATATAAACCCCATCTTTTTATCCTCGATGGCAACAATACAATACGTGCCTTGCTGCCCCTACCGTCACTAGGAAAGGACACCGCAAGATTGAACCCAAAGCTAAGAACTTCTCCCATTGCAAGAAATATCAATCTAGTAGGCCAAACTAAACCGATAATTCAAAGAGACTTGCAAAGATGTCAAATCATGCATATAAGAATTCAGAGAAGAACCAAATAATATTCATAGATAATCAAGTTCATAAACCCACAATTCATCGGTTCTCGGCAAACTCACTGCAAAAGAGTATTACATCGAATAGATCTCCAAGAACATCGAGGATGACTTTGTATTGAAGATCAAAGAGAGAGAATAAGCCATCTAGCTAATAACTATGGACCTGAAGGTATGTGGTAAACTACTCACGCTTCATCGAAGAGGCTATGGTGTTGATGTAGAAGCCCTCCGTGATCGATTCCCCCTCCGGCAGATCGCCGGAAAAGGCCCCAACATGGGATCTCACGGGTATGGAAGGTTGCGTTGGTGGAAAAGTGGTTTCGTGGCTCCCCTCCATGTTTCTAGGGTATAAGGGTATATATAGGCGAAAGAAGTACGTCGGTGGAGCTCCGTGGGGCCCACGAGGGTGGGGGCGTGCCTACCCCCCTGGGCGCGCCCTCCTGCCTCATGGCCGCCTCACGGAGTTCCAGACTTCCACTCCAAGTCTCTTGGTTTGCTTTCGGTCCAAGAAATATCATCGCAAAGGTTTCATTCCGTTTGGATTCCGTTTGGTATTCCTTTTCTGCCGAACACTGAAATAGGCAAAAAAACAAAAACTGGCACTGGGCCTTCGGTTAATAGGTTAGTCCCAAAGATAATATAAAAGAGCATATTAAAGCCAATTAGACATCCAAAATAGATAATATAATAGCATGGAATAATAAAAAATTATGGATACGTTGGAGACGTATCAAGCATCCCCAAGCTTAATTCCTGCTCGTCCTCGAGTAGGTAAATGATAAAAACAGAATTTTTGATGTGGAATGCTACCTAACATACTTATCAATGTAATTTTCTTTATTGTGGCATGAATGTTCAGATCTGAAAGATTCAAGACAAAAGTTTAATATTGACATAAAAATAATAATACTTCAAGCATACTAACAAAGTAATTATGTCCTCTCAAAATAACATGGCCAAAGAAAGCTCATCCCTACAAAATCATATAGTTTGGTCATGCTCCATCTTCGTCACACAAAATACTCAAATCATGCACAACCCTGATGACAAGCCAAGTAATTGTTTCATACTTTAGTATTCTCAAACTTTTTCAACTCTCTCGCAATACATGAGCGTGAGCCATGGACATAGCACTATAGGTGGAATAGAGTGGTGGTTGTGGAGAAGAAAAAAAGGAGGAAGATGGTCTCACATCAACTAGGCGTATCAATGGGCTATGGAGATGCCCATCAATAGATGTCAATGTGAGTGAGTAGGGATTGCCATGCAACAGATGCACTAGAGCTATAAATGTATGAAAGCTCAACAAAATAAACTAAGTGGGTGTGCATCCAACTTGCTTGCTCATGAAGACCTAGGGCATTTGAGGAAGCCCATCATTGGAATATACAATCCAAGTTCTATAATGAAAATTTCCCACTAGTATATGAAAGTGAAAAATAAAGAGACTCTCTATCATGAAGATCATGGTGCTACTTTGAAGCACAAGTGTGGAAAAAGGATAGTAGCATTGTCCCTTCTCTATTTTTCTCTCATTTTTTTCTTTTCTCTTTTTTTCTTGGGCCTTCTCCTTTTTTTATTTGGCCTTTCTTTTTTTGGTTTCCTCACATGGGACAATGCTCTAATAATGATGATCATCACACTTCTATTTATTTACAACTCAAAGGTTACAACTCGATACTTAGAACAAAAATATGACTCTATATGCGTGCCTCCGGCGGTGTACCGGGATGTGCAATGAATCAAGAGTGACATGTATGAAAACATTATGAACGGTGGCTTTGCCACAAATACGATGTCAACTACATGCTCATGCAAGGCAATATGACAATGATGGATCGTGTCATAATAAACGAAACGGTGGAAAGTTGCATGGCAATATATCTCGGAATGGCTATGGAAATGCCATAATAGGTAGGTATGGTGGCTGTTTTGAGGAAGGTAAATGGTGGGTTTATGGTACCGGCGAAGTTGCACGGTACTAGAGAGGCTAGCAATGGTGGAAGGGTGAGAGTGCGTATAATCCATGGACTCAACATTAGTCATAAAGAACTCACATACTTATTGCAAAACAATCTACAAATCATCAAAAACCAAGCACTACAAGCATGCTCCTAGTGGGATAGATTGGTAGGAAAAGACCATCGCTCGTCCCCGACCGCCACTCATAAGGAAGACAATCAAACGAATAGCTCCCGCTTCAAATTTGTTACACAACGGTTACCATACATGCATGCTACGGGACTTGCAAACCTCAACACAAGTATTTGTCAAATTCACAATTACTCAACTAGCATGACTCTAATATCACCATCCTCATATCTCAAAACAATCTTCAAATATCAAACTTTTCCTACTATTCAACGCACTTTAGATGAAAGTTTTTATTATAACCATCTTGGATGCCCATCATATTAGGACTAATTTTATAACCAAAGCAAATTACCATGCTGTTCTAAAAGACTCTCAAAATAATATAAGTGAAGCATGAGAGATCAATAATTTCTATAAAATAAAACCACCACCGTGCTCTAAAAAGATATAAGTGAAGCACTAGAGCAAAATTGTATATCTCAAAAGATATAAGTGAAGCACATAGAGTATTCGAAAAAATTCTGATTCATGCATGTCTCTCCAAAAAGGTGTGTACAACAAGGATGATTGAGGTAAACTAAAAAGCACATACTCAAATCATACAATACGCTCCAAGCAAAACACATATCATGTGGTGAATAAAAATATAGCCTCAAGTAAAGTTACCGATAGACAAAGACGAAAGAAAGGATGCCTTCCGGGGCATCCCCAAGCTTAGGATTTTGGTTGTCCTTGAATTTTACCTTGGGGGTGCCTTGGGCATCCCCAAGATTAGGCTCTTCCACTCCTTGTTCGAAAATCCATCAAATCTTTACCCAAAAACTTGAGAACTTCACAACACTCAACAAAAAATCTCATGAGCTCCGTTAGTATAAGAAAATAAACCACCACTTTAAGTTACTGTAATTAAATCATTCTTTATTTCTACTAGTGGTAAACCTACTGTATTCCAACTTCTCTATGGTTCATAGCCCCCGATACTAGCCATAAATGCATTAAAATAATTAAACAACACGCGAAAAACAGAATCTGTCAAAAACAGAAAAGTGTGTAGAAATCTGGATGTTTCGAATACTTATGTAACTAGAAAAATTCTAAAAAATTAGGAAGACCATGACAAATTTTGCATTGATCTACTGCAGTTGGAATTGGTATTTTATCGCTCCCTGGTAAAAAGTGAAAATTATTTTCGTGAGCACATACTTTCTGTTTTTATCAGCACGATCAAACAACAATCACCCAAAAAGATCCTAAAGGCTTTACTTGGCACAAACACTAATTAAAACATAAAAAACACAATAATAACAGAGGCTAGATGAATTATTTATTACTAAACAGGAAAAAAGCAAAGAACAAAAAAATAAAATTGGGTTGCCTCCCAACAAGCGTTATCGTTTAACGCCCCTAGCTGGGCATAATATTTTATTGATGCTCACAAGAAAGATAACAATTGAAACACGAAGAGAGCATCATGTAGTATATGAGAATCACATCTAAGTCTAACATATTTCCTATGCATAGGCATTTTATAGCCAAACAAGTTATCAAGGCAAGCAAAAACTAGCATATGCAACGAAGAAGGAAACGATAGCAATTTCAATATGAAGATAGGTAATTTAATATCACAAAAATTTCTACAACCATATTTTTCTCTCTCATAATAATTACATGTAGGATCATAAGAAAATTTAACAATATATCTATCACATAACATATTCTCAACACGATCCACATGCATGCAAAGTTGACACTCTTCCAAAATAGTGGGATTAACATTAACTAACGTCATGACCTCTCCGAACCCACTTTTATCAAAAACTTCATAAGTTTGAACATTATTCAAATATGTGGGATCTAAAGTTGACACTCTTGCAAACCCAATTTCAATATTATTGCAAACATTATTATCAATCTCATATTCATCATGGGGCTTAAATAAATTTTCAAGATCATAAGAAAAATCACCCCAATCATGATCATTGCAACAAGTAGTAGACATAGCAAAATTATCATCCCCAAGCTTAGGGTTTTGCATATCGTTAACACAATTGACATTAATAGAATTTATAATAACATCATTGCAATCATGCTTTTCATTCAAGGAGCTATCGTGAATCACTTTATATTTTTCTTCTTTCAACACTTCATCACAATTTTCAGATTCATGAATTTCAAGCAAAACCTCATAAAGATAATCTAGTGCAGTCAACTCACTAGCAATTGGTTCATCATAATTGGATCTTTTAAAAAGATTAGCAAGAGGATGAGGATCCATAACAATAGATATTTAGCAAGCGAAGATGGAAGCTAATAGAAGGCACAGGGTAACATGAGAAAACAGAAGGACGAACGGAAGAAGGGCGAAGGAAAAGGCAAATCTTTTCGAAAATCATTTTAGAAGTGAGGAAGAGGAAAACGAGAGGCGAATGGCAAATAATGTAATGCGAGGGAGAAGAGTTTATGATGTGTACTTGCTATGTCTTGATTTGGCACAGATCTCCCCAGCAACGGTGCCAGAAATCCTTCTTGCTACCTCTTGAGCATGCGTTGGTTTTCCCTTGAAGAGGAAAGGGTGATGCAACAAAGTAGCGTAAGTATTTCCCTCATTTTTTGAGAACCAAGGTATCAATCTAGTAGGAGACAACACACAAGTCACCTAGCACCTGCACAAACAATCAAGAACCTCGCAACCAACGCGATAAAGGGGTTGTCAATCCCTTCACGGTCACTTGCAAAAGTGAGATCTGATAGAGATAATAAGATAAATATTTTTGGTATTTTTGGTTGTATAGATTGGAAAGTAAAGACTGCAAAATAGTAAATGAAATGCGATGTAAAATAAAAGGGATGCAATATAATAAGAAAGAGACCCCGGGGCCATAGGTTTCACTAGTGGCTTCTCTCATGATAGCATGTATTACGGTGGGTGAACAAATTACTACCGAGAAATTGATAGAAAAGTGCATAGTTATGAAGATATCTAAGTTAATGACCATGAATATAGGAATCACGTCCATGTCAAGTAGATCGAAATGATTCTGCATCTACTACTTTTACTCCACACGTCAACCGCTATCCAGCATGCATCTAGAGTATTAAGTTCATAAGAATAGAGTAACACTTTAAGCAAGATGACATGATGTAGATGGATAAACTCAAGCAATATGACATAAACCCCATCTTTTTATCCTCGATGGCAACAATACAATACGTGCCTTGCTGCCCCTACTATCACTGGGAAAGGACACCGCAAGATTGAACCCAAAGCTAAGAACTTCTCCCATTGCAAAAAAGATCAATCTAGTAGGCCAAACTAAACTGATAATTCGAAGAGACATGCAAAGATATCAAATCATGCATATAAGAATTCAGAGAAGAACCAAATAATATTCATAGGTAATCAAGTTCATAAACCCACAATTCATCGGATCTCGGCAAACACACCGCAAAAGAGTATTACATCGAATAGATCTCCAAGAACATCGAGGAGAACTTTGTATTGAAGATCAAAGAGAGAGAAGAAGCCATCTAGCTAATAACTATGGACCCAAAGGTCTGTGGTAAACTACTCATGCTTCATCGGAGAGGCTATGGTATTGATGTAGAAGCCCTCTATGATCGATTCCCCCGCCGGCAGATCGCCAAAAAGGCCCCAAGATGGGATCTCACGGGTACAGCAGGTTGCGGCGGTGGAGAAGTGGTTTTGTGGCTCCCCTCAATGTTTCTAGGGTATAAGGGTATATATAGGCGAAAGAAGTACGTCGGTGGAGCTCCGTGGGGCCCACGAGGGTGGGGGCGCTGAAGGAAATATGCCCTAGAGGCAATAATAAAGTTATTATTTATTTCCTTATTTCATGATAAATGTTTATTATTCATGCTAGAATTGTATTAACCGGAAACATAATACACGTGTGAATACATAGACAAATAGAGTGTCACTAGTATGCCTCTACTTGACTAGCTCGTTGATCAAAGATGGTTAAGTTTCCTAACCATAGACATGAGTTGTCATTTGATTAACAGGATCACATCATTAGGAGAATGATGTGATTGAATTGACCCGTTCCGTTAGCTTAGCACTTGATCGTTTAGTTTGTTGCTATTGCTTTCTTCATGACTTATACATGTTCCTATGACTATGAGATTATGCAACTCCCTTTTACCGGAGGAACACTTTGTGTGCCACCAAACGTCACAACATAACTGGGTGGTTATAAAGGTGCTCTACAGGTGTCTCCGAAGGTACTTGTTGGGTTGGCGTATTTCGAGATTAGGATTTGTCACTTTGATTGTCGTAGAGGTATCTCTGGGCCCACTTGGTAATGCACATCACTATAAGCCTTGCAAGCATTGCAAGTAATGAGTTAGTTGCAGGATGATGTATTACATAACGAGTAAAGAGACTTACCAGTAACGAGATTGAACTAGTTATTGAGATACCGACGATCGAATCTCGGGCAAGTAACATACCGATGATAAACGGAACAACGTATGTTGTTATGCGGTCTGACCGATAAAGATCTTCGTAGAATATGAAGGAGCCAATATGGGCATCCAGGTCCCGCTATTGGTTATTGACCAGAGAGGTGTCTCGCTCATGTCTGCATAGTTCTCGAACCCATAGGGTCCGCACGCTTAATGTTCGTTGACGATATAGTTCTATGAGTTATGTATGTTGGTGACCGAATGTTGTTCGGAATTTCGGATAAGATCACGGACATGACGAGGAACTCCGGAATGGTCTGGAGATAAAGATTGATATATGGGATAATAGTGTTTGGACTCCGGAAGGGTTCCGGAATTCATCGGAAGGGATTCCGGATGTTTCCCAAAATGTTTGGGTACGAGAACACTTTCTTTGGGCCAAAGGGGAAAGCCCACAAGGTTTTTGGAAAGCGCAAAAGGATGTTTTGCGGAGTCTAGGGGCCAGACGCCAGGGTCCCTGGCGTCTGGGTCCAGACGCCGGGAACCCTAGTGCCTGGCCCTGGAGTCCGAGAAGGACTCTTGCCTTTCGGGTGAAACAGACTTTGTGGAGGCTTTTACTCCAAGTTTTGATCCCAAGGCTCAACATATAAATAGAGGGGTAGGGATAGCACCCAAGACACATCAAAAAACACCAAGCTGTGTGCCAGCTACCCCGTCCCCTCTAGTTTATCCTCCATCATAGTTTTTGTAGTGCTTAGGTGGAGCCCTACAGAGATTGTTCTTCACCAACACCGTCACCACGCCGTCGTGCTGCCGGAACTCATCTACTACTTCGCCCTCTTGCTGGAACGAGAAGGCGAGGACGTCACCAAGCCGAACATGTGCAAAACTCGGAGTTGCCATGCTTTTTGTACTTGGATCTGTCAGATCGTGAAGACGTACGACTACATCAACTGCATTGATATAACGCTTCTGCGAACGGTCTACGAGGGTACGTAGACAACACTCTCCCCTCTCATTGCTATGCATCACCATGATCCTGCGTGTGCGTAGGATTTTTTTTTGAAATTACTACGTTCCCCAACAGTGGCATCCGAGCCAGGTTTTATGCATAGATGTTATATGCACGAGTAGAACACAAGTGAGTTGTGGGCGATACAAGTCATACTGCTTACCAGCATGTCACACTTTGGTTCGGCGGTATTGTTGGATGAAGCGGCCCGGACCGACATTACACGTACACTTACGCGAGACTGGTTCTACCGACGTGCTTTGCACATAGGTGGCTGGCGGGTGTCAGTTTCTCCAACTTTAGTTGAACCGAGTGTGGCTACGCCCGGTCCTTGAGAAGGTTAAAACAACACTAACTTGACAAACTATCGTTGTGGTTTTGATGCGTACGTAAGAACGGTTCTTGCTCAGCCCGTAGCATCCACATAAACTTGCAACAACAAAGTAGAGGACATCTAACTTGTTTTTGCGGGGCATGTTGTGATGTGATATGGTCAAGACGTGATGAGATATAAGTTGTTGTATAAGATGATCATGTTTTGTTGAAGTTATCGGCAACTAGCAGAAGACTTATGGTTGTCTCTTTATTGCATAAGATGCAAGCGCCAAATAATTGCTTTACTTTATCGCTATGCGATAGCAATAGTTGCAAGAGCAATAGTTGGCGAGACGACCATGTGACGACACATTGATATAGATCAAGATGACGGAGATCATGGTGTCATGCCGGTGACGATGGAAATCATGACGATGCTTTGGAGATGGAGATCAAAGGCACAAGATGATGATGGCCATATCATGCCACATATTTTGATCGCATGTGATGTTTATCTTTTATACATCTTATTTTGCTTAGTTCGACGGTAGCTCTATAAGATGATCTCTCACTAATTATCAAGGTACAAGTGTTCTCCCTGAGTATGCACCGTTGCGAAAGTTCTTCGTGCTGAGACACCACGTGATGCTCGGGTGTGATAGGCTCTACGTTCAAATACAACGGGTGCAAAACAGTTGCACACGCAGAATACTCAGGTTAAACTTGACGAGCCTAGCATATAAAAGATATAGCCTCGGAACACTGAGACCAAAAGGGCGAGCGTGAATCATATAGTAGATATGATCAACATAGTGATGTTCACCATTGAAACTACTCCATCTCACGTGATGATCGGACATGGTTTAGTTGATATGGATCACGTGATCACTTAGAGGATTAGAGGGATGTCTATCTAAGTGGGGGTTCTTAAGTAATATGATTAATAGAACTTAAATTTATCATGAACTTAGTCCTAGTAGTATTAGCATATCTATGTTGTAGATCAATAGCTCGCGTTTAGCTCCCCTATATTATTTTTGATATGTTCCTAGAGAAAACTAAGTTGAAAAATGTTAGTAGAAATGATGCGGATTGACGGATCTGAGGTTTATCCTCATTGCTGCACAGAAGAATTATGTCCTTGATGCACCGCTAGGTGACAAACCTATTGCAGGAGCAGATGCAGATGTTATGAACATTTGGTTAGCTCAATATGATGACTACTTGATAGTTTAGTGCACCATGCTTAAATGGTTTAGAATTGGGACTTCAAAGACGTTTTGAACGTCATGGACCATATGAGATGTTCCAGGAGTTGAAGTTAATATTTCAAGCAAATACCCGAGTTGAGAGATATGAAGTCTCCAACAAGTTTTATAGCTAAAAGATGGAGGAGAATAGCTCAAGCAGTAAGCATGTGCTCAGATTGTCTGGGTACTACAATCGCTTGAATCAAGTGGGAGTTAATCTTCCATATAAAATAGTGATTGACAGAATTCTCTAGTCACCATCACCAAGTTAGTAGAACTTCATGATGAACTATAATATGCAAGGGATAATGGAAACGATTCCCAAGCTCTTCGTGATGCTGGAATCGACGAAGGTAGAAATCAAGAAAAGCATCAAGTGTTGATGGTAAACAAAACCACTAGTTTCAAGTAAAGGGACAAAGGGAAGAAAGGGGAACTTCAAGAAGAACGACAAGCAAGTTGCTGCTCAATTGAAAAAAACCCAAGTCTGGACCTAAGCCTGAAACTGAGTGCTTCTACTGCAAAGGGACTGGTCACTTGAAGCGGAACTGCCCCAAGTAATTGGCGGATAAGAAGGATGGCAAAGTGAACATAGGTATATTTGATATACATGTTATTGATGTGTACTTTACTAGTGTTTATAGCAACCCCTCAGTATTTGATACTAGTTCAGTTGCTAAGAATAGTAACTCGAAAAGGGAGTTGCAGAATGAACAAGAGACTAGTTAAGGGTGAAGTGACGATGTGTATTGGAAATGGTTCCAAGAATGATATGATCATCATCGCACACTCCCTATACTTTCGGGATTAGTGTTAAACCTAAAATAAATGTTATTTAGTGTTTGCGTTGAGCATGAATATGATTGGATCATGTTTATTGCAATACGGTTATTCATGTAAGTTAGAGAATAATTGTTGTTCTGTTTACATGAATAAAACCTTCTATGGTCATACACCCAATGAAAATGGTTTGTTGGATCTCGATCGTGGTGATACACATTTTCATAATATTGAAGCCAAAAGATGCAAAGTTAATAATGATAGTGCAACTTTTTTGTGGCACTGCCGTTTAGGTCATATTGCTGTAAAGAGCATGAAGAAAATCCATGCTGATGGGCTTTTGGAATCACTTGATTATGAATCAGTTGATGCTTGCGAACCATGCCTCATGGGCAAGATGACTAAGACTCCGTTCTCCGGAACAATGGAGCGAGCAACAGATTTGTTGGAAATCATACATACTGATGTGTGTGGTCCGATGAATATTGAGGCTCGTGGTAGGTATCATTATTTTCTGATCTTCACAGATGATTTGAGCAGATATGAGTATATCTACTTGATGAAACACAAGTCTGAAACATTTGAAAAGTTCAAAGAATTTCAGAGTGAAGTGGAGAATCATCATAACAAAAATAAAAGTTTCTACGATATGATCACGGAAGTAAAATATTTGGGTTACGAGTTTGGCCTTCAGTTAAAACAATGTGAAATAGTTTCACTACTCATGCCACTTGGAACACCATAGTGTAATGGTGTGTCCGAACGTCGTAATCGTACTTTATTAGATATGGTGCGATCTATGATGTCTCTTACCGATTTACAACTATCGTTTTGGGGTTATGCATTAGAGAAAACTACATTCACGTTAAATAGGGCACCATCTAAATCCGTTGAGACGACACCGTATGAACTATGGTTTGGCAAGAAACCTAAGCTGTCATTTCTTAAAGTTTTAGGTTGCAATGCTTATGTGAGAAAGTTTCAACCTGATAAGCTCAGACCCAAATCGGAGAAGTGCGTCTTCATAGGATACCCAAAAGAAAATGTTGGGTACACCTTCTATCATAGATCTGAAGGAAAGATATTCATTCCTGAGAATGGATCCTTTCTAGAGAAGGAGTTTCTCTCAAAAGAACTGAGTGGGAGGAAAGTAGAACTTGCTGAGGTAATTGTACCTTCTCCCTTATTGGAAAGTAGTTCATCACAGAAACCTGTTCCTATGACTACTACACCAATTAGTGAGGAAGCTAATAATGATGATCATGTAACTTCCGATCAAATTACTACCGAACCTCGTAGGTAAACCAGAGTGAGATCCGCACCAGAGTGGTATGGTAATCCTGTTCTGAAGGTCATGTTACTTGACCATGACGAACCTACGAACTACGAGGAACGATGATGAGCCCAGATTCCATGAAATGGCTTCAGGCCATGAAATCTGAGATGAGATCCATGTATGAGAACAAAGTATGGACTTTGATTGACTTGCCCAATGATCGGCGAGCCATTGGGAGTAAATGGATCTTCAAGAGGAAGACATACGCTGATAGTAGTGTTACTGTCTACAAAGCTAGAATTCTCGCAAAAAGGTTTTCGACAAGTTCAAGGTGTTGACTACGATGGGAGTTTCTGTCGGCGTTCTGGGAACGGGGGTCCCTAGACTTGCCTGCCTGCGGCCTGCGGCGTGGCTCAAAGGGGGGCCCAGCATGGCCCATCTTCATCAACACAGACCCAAGACCCTCGTGAGGGGCCAAGCCTCGCGGGGCGGACGACGCGGAGCTTCCTCAGGCACGGCCTCACCAGGCTGGCTCGCGAGGAGGCGGAGAGATCAAGGCGGGGTACCTCACGAGGTGCCCGTGATGCAAGCCATGACGACCAAGGGCGCCAGGCGGGCGCCAGCCCGCGCAGTGTTCTCCTTTCCCCTTTGGTGCAAGGGAGGCAAGCGCAGCCGCGGAGTACCGAGGCATCAGGCAAAGGTTGCCATTTCGGTGCAACAAGATCAAGACCAGGAGGACTGCAAGACGGAGGTCATCGTGGAGCCCAAGAGGCCGTCACCACCAGAGCTTTGTGCAGGCGAAGACTACTTTTGTCAGGATAACTGGTACTAGCTGTCCCCCTTCAAATTAGCCCGCCATTGTTGGCTCCCTTCCCGATCGATATTTGGGAAGAGGACCAAGGCCTCTATAAATAGGACCAGCCACCCATAGGATCAGGGAGGGGGGAGATCGAGATCAACAATCAAGAAGAGAGAGAGAGAAGGGTGACTGGACTCCTCCCAGCAGTTCATCGCCCCAGCCAAGAACAGACCCTCGCGAGGCCGTTCTTCCTTGTATTGCTCATCACCATCAGCCCAAGAGGCAATCCACCACACCACACACTGGAGTAGGGTATTAAACCACAAAGGTGGCCCGAACCAGTATAAACCCTGTGTCTCTTGTGTTGTTCTTTCCATAGCTTAGATCTTAGCGAGGCGGAGGGGTGCAGGTTGGTAGGAGGCGAAATCTCCGCGCGCACCCCAGTGTTCGAACCTCAAGGGTCTGCCGGAACCCGAAATCCGACATTTGGCGCGCCAGGTAGGGGTGCACCGGAGTTTTCCCTTCCGCCACCGCCACGACCTGCCTCACGATGAGTAGCGCGTCACCCGCTCCGGCCGCTGGCGCCAGCACGGGGGCCAGGGGGCTCTGAGCCCTGGCCACAGCCCTGCAACGGGTACGGTGGCCAGAAAAGTTCGAGCCAATGACGCCGCCGCGCTACGGCGGCGCGACTGATCCGCTTGCCTCCTTGCTGGTGTACGAGGAGACCAACCTCGAAGCTGGAGGTGAAAATAGGGTCATGGCCAACTGGCTCCCCATGGCCCTCACCGGCGCTCCGCGCACATGGCTGCTCCACCTGCCGGCAGCCTCTGTGGCCTCTTGGGAAGAGCCCCACAGCCTCTTCCCCGCCCATCGCGCTACACCAACACCCCCGGTCGCCGCGGCCCTCCTGGGCGGCTCGCAGGCGCCGCCTACAAGTCACCACGTCAAGCCGTTCATCCGCCGGGTCAGCGTCGCTTCCACGCGGCAGGGGGCTCTCCCGGACCGGGCGGCACCCAAGGCAGGCCTGACCTTCAGCTTGGAGGACCACCCCTCCAACTCGGCCTGCTCGGGTGCGCTCCCCACGATGTGCACCCTCACCATCTGCCAGGTGGCCGTCACCAGAACTCTCATCGATGGCGGTGCGGGCCTCAGCGTGCTCTCGGTCAAGGCCTTCAACCTCCTCTGCATACCCCTGGAACGGCTGCAACCCAGCCGGCCCTTCTCAGGTGTTGGGGGCGGATCATCCAGCTCCTTGGGACAGATCCGGCTCCCAGTAACCTTCGGCACCTACAACAACTTCCGCAAGGAGCTGGTCGACTTCGACATCGCCCCCATCGGCCTCCCCTACAACGCCATCCTCGGCTACCCAGCGCTGGCCCAGTTCATGGTCGCGATGCACCCGACGTACAACCTCATGAAGATGCCCGGGAGCAGCGGTGTCCTCACCGTGCACGGGGACACCGGAGACGCGCTGCGGGTGCTCAAGCTCGCCTTCAAGACGGCGGCGTCGGCACAGCCCGCCAACTTGGAGACCCCCGAGCCCAAGGGGGCTGCACCCGCCAAGAAGAAACAGTTGTTCACCCAAGACAAGGCAGAAACCAAGCAGATACCCGTCGATGAGGACGGGTCTACCAACGCCACTTTCACCATAGGCGCCAACCTCGAACCTGAGCAGGAGGAGGCCCTGGTCGGGTTCCTGCGCGCAAACAAGAAGGTATTCGCTTGGGAGCCTGACCAGTTGGTAGGGATCCCTAGGAGTGTAATCGAGCATCACCTCAACGTGTGCCCCAACGTGCGCCCTGTGAAGAAGAAGGCCAGGCGGCAGTCCACAGAAAAGTAGGCCTTCATCGTCCAAGAGACCCGCAAATTAGAAGCCGCTGGGGTCATTCGCGAGGTCCAATACCCGGATTGGTTGGCCAACCCTGTCGTTGTGCCAAAGAAGGGAGGGAAGGAGCGCATGTGTGTCGACTTCACCAACCTCAACAAAGCATGCCCGCAAGATCCATTCCTGCTCCCCCGCATCGACCAGATCGTCGATTCCACCGCGGAATGCGACCTGCTATGCTTCTTGGATGCCTTCTCTGGGTATCACCAGATCAAGATGGAGGTAGAAGACGTCGAAAAGACAGCCTTCCTAACCCCGTGTGGGGTGTACTGCTACACGTGCATGCCATTCGGGCTGCGTAACGCAGGGGCGACCTTTCAGCGGCTAATGCACATCACCTTGGGCCCGCAGCTCGGGAAGAATGTTGAAGCTTACCTCGATGACATTGTGGTAAAGTCTCAGGAGGCCAGGACCCTGATACAAGACCTGGAGGAAACCTTCACGAGCCTCAACGCAGTGAACCTACGGCTCAACCCAGAGAAGTGTGTGTTCGGAGTCCCCTCGGGCAAGCTCTTGAGTTTCCTCGTGTCCCACCGAGGCATCGAGGCTAACCTGGAAATGGTCAAGGCGGTGGAAGACATGAGCCCGCCAAAGACCCTTAGAGAAATGCAGAAGCTCACTGGGCGCGTTACCGTGCTAGGGCGCTTCATCTCCAAGTTGGGGGAACGAGCACTGCCCTTCTTCCAGCTAATGAAGAAAAAGGGGCCCTTTGAGTGGACTGAAGAGGCCGACAAGGCGTTCCAGGATCTCAAGAGATACCTGACTAGCCCATCGGTCATGGTGGCTCCGTGCCCTCAAGAGCCCCTGGTGCTTTACCTCGCCGCCACTCCCTACTCTGCCAGCGTAGCCCTGGTGGCGGTTAGAGAGGAGCGTCTAATCAAAACTGCAGCAGCAGCCCGGGACAAGGCAAAACAGGAACAAGGAAGGCCCACAGAAACCGCCACCGCGGCTGAGGAGGATCAGCCACCGCAGAGGAGTGCACCGGAGGCGGAAGAGGCCCCTCTCCCAGATGGCCAGCCTCAGGAGGTCTCATCGCCTCAAGAGGCGCCATGGTCTCCGAAGGGAGCCGCCAGCACTGACGCACCCAACCTCGTTGAGCACCCGGTGTACTTCGTCAGCACGGTGTTGCGGGATGCGAGGGCACGGTACCCCATGCCTCAAAAACTCCTCCTCGCGCTACTGGTGGCCTCGCGCAAGCTGCGGCACTATTTTCAGGGTCACCCCATCAAGGTCGTCTCATCATACCCCCTGGAGAGAGTTCTCAGGAGCCCTAACTCAGCTGGAAGGGTCGCTGAGTGGAACATAGAACTGCAAGCGTTTCAGCTCGAATTCAGCACGACCAGAGTCATCAAGGGAGCAGCATTGGCGGATTTTGTGGCAGAATGGACGGAGGAACCAGGCCTCAAGGCCGACGAGGATCGGTCCCTCTCCCCGGGAAGCGAGGCGCCAGAAGGCTGGGTCATGTACTTCGATGGGGCGTTCTCCAGGCATGGCGCTGGGGTTGGGGCGGTGCTTATATCGCCCACTCAGGACAAGCTCCACTAGGTCGTGCAGCTCTGTTTCCAGCAAGGTGAAAAGGTCTCCAACAACATAGCGGAGTATGAAGGTTTAATAGCGGGCTTGAAGGCCGCAGCTGCCCTGGGGGTGAAACACCTCACCATCAAGGGTGATTCGCAGCTCCTTGTCAATTTCTCCAACAAGGTGTACGAGCCGAAAGATGAGCACATGGAAGCCTACCTTGCGGAGGTCCGTAGGATGGAGAAGCAGTTCTGGGGGTTGGAGTTGCAGCATGTGCCCCGTGGCACCAATCAGGAGGCTGACGACATCGCTAAATGGGAATCCAGGCGGTTACCTCAGGAGCCTGGCGTTTTCAAGGAGCGGCTCTTCAAGCCCTCAGCCCTGCCGTCATTGTCAAACACGGCTCAGCCTCGGGAGGAGCTCCCCCAGCCACCTGCCTCAGGAGCTCCGGCCTGTGGCCCGGCCTCAGGAGCACGCCTGCTCCTGACGATGGAACCTCAGGAGGGATGCTGGATCACGGAGCTCCGGAGTTACTTAACACAAGGGACCCTGCCAGAGAAAGAGGAGGAAGCGGAGCGTGTGGCACGGCAGGCCACGGCATACTGCATCAAGGATGGAGAGCTCTGCCGGAAGCAACCAAACGGCGTGTCCCTGCGCTGCATCTCCAGGGAGCAAGGAAAGGAATTGCTAGAAGATATACACGGCGGGGACTGTGGACATCATTCATCGTCACGGACCCTCGTCATCAAGGCGATCCGCAGTGGGTTTTATTGGCCCACCGCACTCAATGACGCCGTCGAACTAGTGAAAGCTTGTGAGGCCTGCCAGTTCCACGCCAAGCAGATCCATCAGCCGGCAGGAGGCCTGCAGACTATACCCCTTTCGTGGCCATTCACAGTCTGGGGGCTGGACACCCTGGGCCCGTTTCCTCGGGCGCCAAGGGGCTACCGCTACCTCTACGTCGCCGTGGACAAGTTCACCAAGTGGGCTGAAGTAGAGGCCGTCCGCACCATCCCCGTGGGTTCTGCGGTCAAGTTCATCAGGGACATCGTGAGCCGGTTCGGGGTGCCGAACCGCATCATCATGGACAACGGTTCGCAGTTCACCAGTAACCTTTTCAAAACATACTGTGCTAACCTTGGAACGCAGATATGCTACGCTTCGGTGGCGCACCCCCGAAGCAACGGCCAGGCCGAGCGAGCCAACACAGAGGTCCTGAGGGGCCTCAAGACCAGGACGTTCAAGAAGAAGCTGGAGGCCTGCGGCAGAGGTTGGTACGACGAGCTTCAGTCCGTGTTGTGGTCCATCCGCACAACCACGACCAAGCCGACTGGAGAGACCCCGTTCTTCCTGGTCTACGGAGCCGAAGCGGTCCTCCCTCACGAGGTCAGACGTTGCTCCGCGCGGGTCCTGGCGTTCGACAAGGCGCATCAGGATGCCATGCGGGGGATGGACCTCGTGTTGGGGGAGGAACGTCGCCGAGAAGCCGCGCTGCGAGCGGCGAGGTACCAACAAGCACTGCGACTATATGACTGCCGCAACATCCGCCCTAGAACTCTCGAGGTAGGAGACCTCGTGCTCAGGCGGGTTCTCTCCAGGGAGGGATTGCACAAGCTCTCTCCCATGTGGGAGGGCCCGTTCAAGGTTGTTCGTGTTTCCAGGCCCGGCTCCGCGCGCTTGGAGACTCAGGAGGGGGTGCCGGTCCAGAACGCATGGAACATCCAGCACCTCCGGAGGTTCTACCCCTAAAAAGGCGCAGAGCCTGTGAAGAAGGCGAATGCTTGTGAAGCTGTCGTGTTCTGGAAAAGGCCTAGAGCCTGTGAAGAAGGTGAATGCCTGTGAAGCTGTCGCGTTTTGGAAAAGGCCCAGAGCCTGTGAAGAAGGCGAATGCCTGTGAAGCTGTCGCATTCTGGAAAAGGCCCAGAGCCGGTGAAGAAGGCGAATGCCTGTGAAGCTGTCGCATTTTGGAAAAGGCCCAGAGCCTGTGAAGAAGGCGAATGCCTGTGAAGCTGTCGCGTTTTGGAAAAGGCCCGGAGCCTGTGAAGCTCGCCGCCCGTGACACTCTCACGTAATAATGAGTTGGGGCTGTACACGCCCCGGAGTCTCAGGAGCGCCGGCCTCAGGCCCTGGGGCTCCCTCCCACGCCCAGTGGCAGCACTTAGCTCCGCGCTGGTGAGAAGACATCGAAGACTAGATTAGGTGCCGGACACAGCTTTTCATTTGCTTTCCGCAGTTGGCTTGTTCCTTCTCATTCGAAGTTTTATTGAAGTTGTTGCCGTCTTTGGCTCGTGGTTCTTCGACTTTTCACTCTCCTGCCTCGATTCCTCTTATGCAAGGCCTCACGAGGGGGGGGCAGCCGAGCGCCCTCGCGAGTGTTCCTGTCCTAGTCGTTCAAAGGGTTCGCGACCTGGGTCCATTACAGGAGCACCCCTCCAGTCCGTGCCCCACGGACACCGCGACACGAACACAGGGCCTGGGTCAGTCGCCCCCCACGGCTGGGGCCGGGAACTATCCACGCGCGGGCACATAGCTGGAAGGCACGATAACGGAAGCAAAACGATGATTAACAGCAATAACCCAAACACGCCCCCGCGGGGCTCCACACTACTGTCTTTTTACGTAGGAAAAAGGAAAAGAAAGAACAAATCAGGCGCAGCTCGCCTCACACCGGCCTGCAGGGAAGACTCGAGCTGCCTCCGGGGCTCAGGCAGACTCCCTCTCGCGCTTCACCGGGGCGCGACGGTGGGCGGACACGCTACCACCTCCCAAGCAGATACGACGGCGTGGAGGCTGATCGCAGCCACCGCTAGAAGAGTCGCCGCCTGAAGAAGAACCGGAGAAGCTTGGGGAACCCTGAGCGCCGCCAGTCACGCAAGCACTGTCCTCTCCATCATCGCCGGAGCTGGGTTCCCGGCCGCGGTCCTCGTCCTCGGGGCAGCACCCTGCGCGGCGACCATCTTCCCCAAACACCCTCACGTAGAGGGTGGCATCACCGTCAAACTTGAAGTGCAGGGTGCACCAACGGCTCAGGCCACGCGCGCGGGCAAACGTCTGCCAACCGCGGGCCAGGGCCAGGCTCCCGGCTGCGGAGACCTCCAGTGAAGCCCATGAGGCCCGGCTGCAGCAGCCGTCGGCCTGAAGCCAGAGGCCGCCCGGGGCACCGGCCGGGAGCTCGCCGAGGAGGAAGTGAGGAAGTGGAAGCCGGGTGCTAGTCGGCTCCGCCGACCACACGATGAACTCCGGCAGCACCTCTGCAGCGCGAAAGCGCGGCCTAGGGGGACGCGCGACTGGAGTGCACCCCCCGGCCACAGCAATCCGCCCGTCGCCGTGCTGGAAATCGTCTCCACGGCCGCGGGGAGCTGCCGTGGTGGCCACAGGATGTTTGCGAGGGCGCCCTCGGCCTCGCTTGGGCGGGGGAGAGGCAGGCTCAACCTGGCGAGCCTTCCCCTTCTCTGCAGCCGAGAACCTCCTCGACGGGGCCATGAAGAAGAAGGAGAAGCAAGGGGGATGAACTGGAAGGGCGCGCGCCGATCCGTACTTATAGCTGGCGAGGGCCAACCGACGGCCCCCACGACCGCAGGTAATTATGACCCGCTTTGCATGGAGGGACTTGTCCAATCCATGCAGTTGCCGAGGCGCCATGGGGAAGTGGAGACGCCCACGTCCAATCAACCGCCACACGGCGCCCAAGACCGCAGGCTGTTAGGGCCCGCGGCGCTTCGCTCTTGCCCTTTCGCCTCCCTGCACGGCCAAGCCCGGGCGCGCCTTGGGCCCGGGGGCTACTGTCGGCGTTCTGGGAATGGGGGTCCCCAGACTTGCCTGCCTGCGGCCTGCGGCGTGGCTCAAAGGGGGGCCCAGCACGGCCCATCTTCATCAACATAGACCCAAGACCCTCGCGAGGGGCCAAGCCTCGTGGGGGGGATGACACGGAGCTTCCTCAGGCACGGCCTCACCAGGCTGGCTCGCGAGGAGGCGGAGAGATCAAGGCGGGGTACCTCACGAGGTGCCCGTGACGCAAGCCATGACGACCAAGGGCGCCAGGCGGGCGCCAGCCCGCGCAGTGTCCTCCTTTCCCCTTTGGTGCAAGGGAGGCAAGCGCAGCCGCAGAGTACCGAGGCATCAGGCAAAGGTTGCCATTTTGGTGCAACAAGACCAAGTCCAGGAGGACTGCAAGACGGAGGTCATCGTGGAGCCCAAGACGGCGTCACCACCAGAGCTTTGTGCAGGCGAAGACTACTTTTGTCAGGATAACTGGTACTAGCTATCCCCCTTCATATTAGCCCGTCATTGTTGGCTCCCTTCCCGCTCGATATTTGGGAAGAGGACCAGGGCCTCTATAAATAGGACCATCCACCCATAGGATCAGGGAGGGGGGGATTGAGATCAACAATCGAGAAGAGAGAGAGAGAGAGAGAGAAGGATGACTGGACTCCTCCCAGCAGTTCATCGCCCCAGCCAAGAACAGACCCTTGCGAGGCCGTTCTTCCTTGTATTGCTCATCATCATCAGCCCAAGAGGCAATCCACCACACCACACACTGGAGTAGGGTATTACACCACGACGGTGGCCCGAACCAGTATAAACCCTGTGTCTCTTGTGTTGTTCTTTCCATAGCTTACATCTTAGCAAGGCGGAGGGGTGCAGGTTGGTAGGAGGCGAAATCTCCGTGCGCACCCCAGTGTTCGAACCTCAAGGGTCTGCCGGAACCCGAAATCCGACAGTTTCTCACTCGTATCTATGCTTAAGTCTGTCTGAATCATGTTAGCAATTGCCGCATTTTATGGAATCTGGCAAATGGATAAACAAAACTGCATTCCTTAATGGATTTATTTAAGAAGAGTTGTATATTATGCAACCAGAAGGTTTTGTCAATCCTAAAGGTGCTAACAAAATATGAAAGCTCCAGCGATCCATCTATGGACTGGTGCAAGCATCTCGGAGTTGGAATATACGCTTTGATAAGTTGATCAAAGCATATAGTTTTATACAGACTTGCGGTGAAGCCTGTATTTACAAGAAAGTGAGTGGGAGCACTACATCATTTCTGATAAGTATATGTGAATGACATATTGTTGATCGGAGATAATGTGGAATTATTCTGCAAAGCATAAAGGAATGTTTGAAAGGAGTTTTTCAAAGAAATACCTCGGTGAAACTGCTTACATATTAAGCATCAAGATCTATAGAGATAGATCAAGACGCTTGATAAGTTTTTCAATGAGTACATACCTTGACAATATTTTGAAGTAGTTCAAAATAGAATAGTCAAAGAAAGAGTTCTTTCCTGTGTTACAAGGTGTGAAACTGAGTAAGACTCAAAGCCCAATCACGGCAGAAGATGGAAAGAGAATGAAAGTCATTCCCTATGCCTTAGCCATAGGTTCTATAAAATATGCCATGCTATGTACCAGATCTATTGTATACCCTACACTGATTTTGGCAAGAGAGTAAAATAGTGATCTAGGAGTAGGTCACTGGACAGCAGTCAAAATTATCCTTAGTGAAATAAGGATATGTTTCTCGATTATGGAAGTGACAAAAAGGTTCGTCGTAAAAGGTTACGTCAATGCAAATTTTGACACTGATCCAGATGACTCTAAGTCTCAATCTGGATACATATTGAAAGTGGGAGCAATTAGCTAGAGTAGCTCCGTGCAGAGTATTGTTGACATAGAAATTTGCAAAATACATACGGATCTAAATGTTGCAGACCCGTTGACTAAATTTCTCTCACAAGCAAAACATGATCACACCTTAGTACTCTTTGGGTGTTTATCACATAGCCATGTGAACTAGATTATTGACTCTAGTAAACCCTTTGGGTGTTAGCCACATGACGATGTGAACTATGGGTGCCAATCACATGGTGATGTGAACTATTGATGTTAAATCACATGGCGATGTGATCTAGATTATTGACTCTAGTGCAAGTGGGAGACTGAAGGAAATATGCCCTAGAGGAAATAATAAAGTTATTATTTATTTCCTTATTTCATGATAAATGTTTATTATTCATGCTAGAATTGTATTAACCGGAAGCATAATACACGTGTGAATACATAGACAAATAGAGTGTCACTAGTATGCCTCTACTTGACTAGCTCGTTGATCAAAGATGGTTAAGTTTCCTAACCATAGACATGAGTTGTCATTTGATTAATGGGATCACATCATTAGGATAATGATGTGATTGACTTGACCCATTCTGTTAGCTTAGCACTTGATCGTTTAGTTTGTTGCTATTGCTTTCTTCATGACTTATACATGTTCCTATGACTATGAGATTATGCAACTCCCGTTTACCGGAGGAACACTTTGTGTGCCACCAAACGTCACAACGTAACTGGGTGATTATAAAGGTGCTCTATAGGTGTCTCCGAAGGTACTTGTTGGGTTGGCATATTTCGAGATTAGGATTTTTCACTCCGATTGTCGGAGAGGTATCTCTGGGCCCACTCGGTAATGCACATCACTATAAGCCTTGCAAGCATTGCAACTAATGAGTTAGTTGCAGGATGATGTATTAGAGAACGAGTAAAGAGACTTGCCGGTAACGAGATTGAACTAGGTATTGAGATAATGACGATCGAATCTCGGGCAAGTAACATACCGGTGACAAAGGGAACAACATATGTTGTTATGCGGCCTGACCGATAAAGATCTTCGTAGAATATGAAGGAGCCAATATGGGCATCCTGGTCCCGCTATTGGTTATTGACCAGAGAGGTGTCTCGGTCATGTCTACATAGTTCTCGAACCCGTAGGGTCCGCACGCTTAACGTTCGTTGACGATATAGTACTATCAGTTATGTATGTTGGTGACCGAATGTTGTTCAGAGTTCCGGATAAGATCACGAACATGACGAGGAACTCTGGAATGGTCCGGAGATAAAGTTTGATATATGGGATAATAGTGTTTGGTCTCTGGAAGGGTTCCGGAATTCACCGGGTGGGGTTTCGGATGTTTCCCGAAATGTTTGGGTACGAGAACACTTTATTTGGGCCAAAGGGGAAAGCCCGCAAGGTTTTTGGAAAGTGCAAAAGGATGTTTTGCGGAGTCCACGGGCCATACGCTAGGGTCCCTGGCGTCTGGGTCCAGACACCGGGAACCCTGGCATCTGGCCCTGGAGTCCGAGAAGGACTCTTGGCTTTCTTGTGAAACCAACTTTGTGGAGGCTTTTACTCCAAGTTTCGACCCCAAGGCTCAACATATAAATAGAGGGGTAGGGCTAGCACCCAAGACACATCAAGTAACACCAAGCCCTGTGCCGGCTACCCCGCCCCCTCTAGTTTATCCTCCGTCATAGTTTTTGTAGTGCTTAGGCAAAGCCCTGTGGAGATTGTTCTTCACTAACACCGTCACCACGCCGTCGTGCTGCCGGAACGCATCTACTACTTTGTCGGCATTCTGGGAACGGGGGTCCCCAGACTTGCCTACCTGCGGCCTACGGCGTGGCTCAAAAGGGGGCCCAGCACGGCCCATCTACATCAACACAGACCCAAGACCCTCGCGAGGGGCCAAGGCTCGCGGGGCGGACGACGTGGAGCTTCCTCAGGCACGGCCTCACCAGGCTGGCTCGCGAGGAGGCGGAGAGATCAAGGCGGGGTACCTCACGAGGTGCCCGTGACGCAAGCCATGACGACCAAGGGCGCCAGGCGGGCACCAGCCCGCGCAGTGTCCTCCTTTCCTCTTTGGTGCAAAGGGGGCAAGCGCAGCCGCGGAGTACCGAGGCATCAGGCAAAGGTTGCCATTTCGGTGCAACAAGACCAAGACCAGGAGGACTGCAAGACGGAGGTCATTGTGGAGCCCAAGACGGCGTCACATCCAGAGCTTTGTGCAGGCGAAGACTACTTTTGTCAGGATAGCTGGTACTAGCTGTCCCCCTTCAAATTAGCCCGCCATTGTTGGCTCCCTTCCCGCTCGATATTTGGGAAGAGGACCAGGGCCTCTATAAATAGGACTAGCCACCCCCAGGGGAGAGGGGCATCAACAATTGTGAAGAGAGAGAAGGGTGACTGAACTCCTCCCAGCAGTTCATCGCCCCAGCCAAGAACAGACCCTCGCGAGGCTGTTCTTCCTTGTATTGCTCATCATCATCAGCCCAAGAGGCAATCCACCACACCACACACTGGAGTAGGGTATTACACCACAACGGTGGTCCGAACCAGTATAAACCCTGTGTCTCTTGTGTTGTTCTTTCCATAGCTTAGATCTTAGCGAGGCGGAGGGGTGCAGGTAGGTAGAAGGCGAAATCTCCGCACGCACTCCAGTGTTCGAACCTCAAGGGTCTGTCGGAACCCGAAATCCGACATTTGGCGCGCCAGGTAGGGGTGCGCCGGAATCCACCTTCTACCGCTTCGTGCCCCGTCGCGTCGTCATCACCATGTCCGGCGACCAGGCGGGCAACCCAGATCCATGGGCGGCATGGCCTGCCCGCGCAGAGCCGCTCGCCTCGGGCGACCCCGTGCCCCAGCCAGCTCGCGGTCCGCAGGGCGCTGCGGGCCGCGGGCGACGCGGACAGGCTTCGATAGCTCTCAAACCGCGGCAGGCGCGGTCGGCAGCAAGGGCCTCCAATCACGCCGCGACCACGACACCGTACACCCGCCGGGAGCAGGCGAACTCGTGGGCCGTGCTCACGGTGGCCCAAGAGCTGCTGCAGTGCAAGCTGCTGGAGGGCGGCCCCGACGTGCTGCTGGAGCGGGTGGCAGAGCTCCTGGGCTTCGCCGCCTCGGGGGCTCACCCCTTCTGCACCCAGCTCCCATCTCAAGCCCAGGGCGGCCCGCGCGGGGGCTCCGCGCGTGCCCGCGGGCTCCAAGGCTACTCCAACGCCAGCAAAGCTGTCAGCACCGGACCAGCTGCGGTGCTGCCCCCGCTCCCGGTCCGTGAAGAAGAAGGACTCGACGCGACCCGCGGCCCCAGTGGACAGCCGCGCTGCCACCCCACGGTGGGCGCGTCAGGTAGGACCGCGTGGCACGCGGAGCACTATGGCGTGGCCTTCGGGATGACGGCGCCAGAGGAATACGTGCCCCTCATGATGGACCAAGGACACCTTCACGAGAGTGAACAAGGCTCGCTCCACAGCCCAAGCTGGGGGGACGAGGCGCCAGAAGCTGAGCCTTTCCAGGAGCCCCGGGACGGTCCCACTGGCCACACTGGAGGCAACGATTATCGGGTACCGCTAATTCTTCAGGAGCAGGCATACGCTAACCATGGATCGCAGGAGGTGCAGGTCGCCACAACGAGCAGCTGCCCCGCTCCCACAGTCTCCTACCCCTCGGGAGGAGGGCGCAGGGGCTGCAGGAGAGGGGCCGAGATCCGACATCACCACCGCGGCGTTCGGAGCAAGGTGTTCTCAGGAGGTAGGCCCTCTGCTGGGGAGGTGCCTCAGGGCCTGCCCCTGGCGGAGGACCCGTGGTCGTCGGGGGAACCGTTGGCGACCGCTCTACCCCATCGGCGGCGTCCTGGTTTCTGGTCGTCGTTGATGGCACTAGAGTGTGGCGCAAGGCGGGGCCCTCGTCTAGCGATATGAAGCAAGGCCGTTACCTGTGAAGAAGGCCCAGTGCCTGTGAAGCTCGCCGCCCCGTGACACTCTCACGTAATAATGAGTGGGGCTGTACACGCCCCGGAGTCTCTGGGGTGCCGGCCTCAGGCCCTGGGGTTCCCTCCCATGCCCAGTGGCATCACTTAGCTCCACGCTGGTGAGAAGACGTCCAAGACTAGATTAGGTGCCGGACACGGCCTTTTGTCTACTTTCGTTGCTTTTCCCTTTGGTTGTCGCTTTCCCCCGCTGGATTCAAGTTGGATTTGAATTTGAGATTTGCGTGTGTTCGAGGAAGGGGTGCTTAGTCTCGTTCGAGCAATTTCTCGCGTTTTGGTTACCACTTCGCCTCAGCTGCCTCCCCTCGCGAGCCCCTCGTGAGCCGGGTCAGGCCTAGCTTGCGCGCAGCCCAGACTGCCGCCGCCGTGTCCTCTCAGGAGGGTGTTTTACTGCAGGTCCTACGGATCCAATCAGGGAACACTCGGGACACCACAACCTCCCACAGGCTACCTCAGGGCCAGCACGGGACAAAGGTAAACTAGTCGACCAGTGCGTCGCTTAAGCCAACCACTTGGCGCGGGCGCATGGGCAATGTAGCGTCTACTAATACGATGAACACAAGTTTTACATGAGGGGCTCCCCCTCCAAAATGCTCTCACAGCCATCAGGCCAAAACCTGAGTTCTATTCATGCAGGGTAAGGGAGCAGGAACGATGCACAATCAGTCGGATAAATTCCCCAATGCATCCTCAAGAGCACCACCCGAGCCGTTGCTGGCGTCGCTGAACTCGCCATTGCTGTCCGCGTCGCCGCCAGCGGCGTCAGGGCCGTTCACCACACCGCCCTCGTCGGCAGCCACGATCATGCCGTCATTGTTTGAAGCGAAGGCCCTGATAAGAGCATCCACATTGTCTTCCACCTAGTGCGCCAGGTCGTCTCGGACGGCCTGGGGGACTGGGGCGATGACGGCGTCGAAATCGAAGTGGGGATCCATGTTCCGGAGATGGCTGAAGACGCGAGAAAAGGCGCGCCCGAGTAGGGCGCGCCTCCTCTCCTCCACCAACCTGTCAGCCCTGACCGACCGCGCCTCCAGCTGCGTCACCACATCAGTGAAGAACTGAAGATTGCCGGCGTAGTTGACTGCATGCGGCTCGCCAACAACCGCCTCGCAGATGTTGCCCAAGGCTGTGTTGGCTCTCTCCCGGAGCGTGGTGAGCATGGGGCCGTGCTCATGCTCCAGGATCCGCCGCTGACGTATCTCGTCTGCATTCTGGCGCGCGACGGCCTCAGCCTCCTCCACCCGCTGGCGAAGAAGGAGCACCTCGGCCTGGGAGGTGCTTAACTCACCTTGCGCCACCTCAAGGGCGGCCCGGAAAGCATCGGCCCGCCGTGTCGCCTCCTCCAGCTTGGCCCTCATGGCAGCAGTCCTGCCTTCAGCCTTGGCCCGGATCAACCCCAGCTTCTCCTCGAACTCGTGCTCGAGGTTCAAAGGCGCCATCGCCGCCCGACATCCGACCTCCTCCAGGACTCGGGCTTCCTGTGCAGCGACATCATCCTCCGCCTGCGTCACCAAGCGCTCCCTCGTCTCCAGACGCTCGTACTCGCGGGTACGTTCGGCGGCTTCCAGCGTCAGCGCATCCTCACGCTTCTGGAGCTCTGCTGAGTTGCCAGAGGCCACCTTCATCAACGCGAGGGCTGCCTCGCGCAGCTCCACCTGCTCCTCCAGTGAGTGGCACCAGGCCAAGAGCTCCCGAGCCTGCTCCTCCGCCGCCTTTCGCCGCCGGTCGGCTTCCCGGGCCTCCTCAGCGGCCCAAGATTGGGCCTCCTGAGAGGCCACCAACGACGCCTTGGCCTCTACGTCGTCAAGATCGCGCTGACGGCGCTCAAGGGCGATGGCACCCTCCAGCTCGCGGCTCTCTACAGCCAGGCGCAGGCCCTCGGCCTCAAGGCGCGCGTCTTCATGAGCAAGCTCCTCACCAAGCAGGCTTACCGCGTCAGCCGCCCTTTGAAGGAATCCTTGGCGGAGAGCGCGACGCTCCCGAGCGCGCTCGAGCACGTCTTCCACACCATCATCTGCCCCAAGCAAGCGCCGGGGGCCACGAATCAGCACTCCCCCTCCGGGAAGGGAGCGCCTCAGCCAATCGCAGTCCACGACCAGGCGGGAAGCCCCACGGCAGGCTGGCTATGCCACGAGAAGGCCCGCGAAAGAGGATCGCGAGGTGCGCAGGGCCACGATGCGCCTCGGGACGGTTCGCCTCTTCGATCGCCCTCACCACAAGGGCTCTGCTGCTCGGAGCGCTTGAGGACGGTGGAGGGGGAGAAGCCAAGGGGTACGGCACCTCAGCCGTCTCCGCGAGCTCGGCTGGAAGGGGCCTGTGGAGCAAGGGTCAGTAAAAGCAACAGAAGGATCGGGAGCTGGGAAAGGAGAAGGCTTACTCATCAGTGGCGAAGTACTTCCTACGCTTCAGCAGGCGACAAGGGTAATCGTCGCCCAGGTCCTCCCTTCTCTTCCGGAGGGCCTCAAAGTCCACGCGAAAGCGGCCCAAGAGTTGGGCGCAGGGATCAACCTGCGACGAAGACGGAGCGTCAAGGTGATCTGCGTCAGGGGCGCCTGCCTGATGCGCGCTGCCAATCGCCTCGCCAAGAGAAGCAGCCGGAGCCTCAGGGGCCTCAGTCGCAGGCGCTGAGGGCAGCTGCTTGTCACCCTCAGCCTCAGCGGCACGGGCCCCAAGAACTGCTCTCTCATGAGCATCGCCCGGCGCTGTCACCCCGCCGGGAGCCCCCTCGGCCTCTGGCGCCTCATGCCTCCCTGCTCCGCCGCTTGAGGAAGAGTCGCCTGGGCCGACTGGAAGGGCAGTCACCACCACTGGGTTCTCGCAAGGCCCTTGGAGGCCGGCGGGGCGCGACCCCCACTCATCAAAGATAGGCATCTGCTTCACAAAATCGCCCCTGCTCTGGCAGAGGTACAGCAAGGCCCCTCCCTGCTGGATGCTGCCAGGGTTGGGGTCCCCAGTCAGGGTCAAGAGCGCTGTCCTCAGCACTTCAGGCGTCAGGTCCTCTTCCTGGAGCCTCATACGATCATCGCGCCCGCTGAAGGCCCACATCCGGCGGGAGTGGCGTTGGAGAGGAGCAACGCGGCGTAGCAGGAACTCCTTCACCACCTTGGGCGCTGTCACGCCAAGCGACCTCAAGAACGCGAAGCGGTGCCAGACGAAGAAGAGCCGGGGGCTCTCAAGCGTCTCCTGGCCCTAGCCCGAATTGGGGACAGTAGGCGAAGTTGGCTCCGATAGCAGGGGGCTGGGCACCCCTGCATCCACATACAGCCACCGCTCACGGAACCCAACCGCGGGCAGAGGGAGCTTGAAGTCAATCCCAGAAGTCGCTGTCTCAGACGCGGCAACGAAGCTCATGCACGCCCAGCATTGGGTAGGGTCGACAAGGCGCAGCGAGAAAAAGTGGCGCAGCAAGGCAACCGAAGGAAGGATGCCCATCATAGCCTCGCAAACAAAGGCGAAGACCGAAAGGAGGGTGATGGATTCAGGACCCAGATGCATCATGTGGATCTGATAGTGGGAAAGCACGACATTGAAGAAATCAGAAAAGGGAGGAACTAGACCCGCCCACAGGGCGTCGGCAAAATATGGGACCTCGGTGACTATCCTGTCGATGGAGAAGTGGGACGCGGGCCAGGCCGTCGTCCTCCCGCATTCGTTGAACATAGTGGCCAGAGCTGAGCTTACCTTGCCTAAGCCCTCGGCGGGGGCCACCAACGGCGGCGGACAAGGCGGAGGTACATGTTTCTTCCCTCTTCCCTTCTTCGTCAGAGCCATGGCGATGGGAGGGGGGAAGTTTCGAGATTGGGTTGAAAACAGAAGCTGGAGTTCGAGCGGAGGAAGGACAGAGGGCGCTTGAGCAACAGAAAGGGGAGTGGCTGTGTACAACTATGAGTCCGCCTAGCATGGCGCAAAATAAGGGGGGCGTGGGGGCACACTGCCGCCCACGTCCAATCAACCGCCATGCGGCGCCCAAGGCCGCAGGCTGTTAGGGCCCGCGGCACTTCGCCCTTGCCCTTCCGCCTCCCTGCACGGCCAAGCCCGGGCGCGCCTTGGGCTCGGGGACTACTGTCGGTGTTCTGGGAATGGGGGTCCCCAGACTTGCCTGCCTACGGCCTGCGACGTGGCTCAAAAGGGGGCCCAGCACGGCCCATCTTCATCAACACAGACCCAAGACCCTCGTGAGGGGCCAAGCCTCGCGGGGCGGACGACGCGGAGCTTCCTCAGGCACGGCCTCACCAGGCTGGCTCGCGAGGAGGCGGAGAGATCAAGGCGGGGTACCTCACAAGGTGCCCGTGACGCAAGCCATGACGACCAAGGGCGCCAAGCGGGTGCCAGCCCGCGCAATGTCCTCCTTTCCTCTTTGGTGCAAAGGGGGCAAGCGCAGCCGCGGAGTACCGAGGCATCAGGCAAAGGTTGCCATTTCGGTGCAACAAGACCAAGACCAGGAGGACTGCAAGACGGAGGTCATTGTGGAGCCCAAGACGGCGTCACCACCAAAGCTTTGTGCAGGCGAAGACTACTTTTGTTAGGATAGCTGGTACTAGCTGCCCCCCTTCAAATTAGCCCGCCATTATTGGCTCCTTTCCCGCTCGATATTTGGGAAGAGGACCAGGGCCTCTATAAATAGGACTAGCCACCCCCAGGGGAGAGGGGCATCAACAATTGTGAAGAGAGAGAGAGAGAGGGGTGACTGAACTCCTCCCAGCAGTTCATCGCCCCAGCCAAGAACAGACCCTCGCGAGGCTGTTCTTCCTTGTATTGCTCATCATCATCAGCCCAAGAGGCAATCCACCACACCACACACTGCAGTAGGGTATTACACAACAACGGTGGCCCGAACTAGTATAAACCCTGTGTCTCTTGTGTTGTTCTTTCCATAGCTTAGATCTTAGTGAGGCGGAGGGGTGCAGGTAGGTAGAAGGCGAAATCTCCGCGCGCACCCCAGTGTTCGAACCTCAAGGGTCTGCCGGAACCCAAAATCCGACATACTTCGCCCCTCTTGCTGGATTGAGAAGGCGAGGACGTCACCGAGCCGAACGTGTGCAGAACTCGGAGGTGTCGTGCTTTCGGTACTTGGATCGGTCGGATCGTGAAGACGTACGACTACATCAACCGCGTTGATATAACGCTTCCGCGAATGGTCTACGAGGGTACGTAGACAACACTCTTCCCTCTCATGTGCGTAGGAATTTTTTTGATATTACTACGTTCCCCAACAGGCGTGCCCTCCTACCTTGTGGCTGCCTCACGGAGTTCCAGACTTCCACTCCAAGTCTCCTGGTTTGCTTTTGGTCCAAGAAATATCATCGCGAAGGTTTCATTCCGTTTGGATTCCGTTTGGTATTCCTTTTCTGTGAAACACTAAAATAGGCAAAAAAACAGAAACTGGCATTGGGCCTCCAGTTAATAGGTTAGTCCCAAAAATAATGTAAAAGAGCATATTAAAGCCCATTAAACATCCAAAATGGATAATATAATAGCATGGAACAATAAAAAATTATAGATACGTTGGAGACGTGTCACTCGCCGCCTTCGACCTCTTCATCGGAGGAGAGCACGATAACCTCGCCGCCCTCCGCGCCAGCAAAGATCACCCGCTCTGCCTCCACGAGCTCGGGGTGCTGCCGGTGGAGCTCTTGCATGTAGGTCTCGTCGGCAGCCTTGGCCTCGAGGCATTCCCACGCCCCACGGTCCTCCCGCGCCATAGCCAAGGTCACCACCCCTGGCTTCGGTGGAACGAGGTCGACCAGACGTGTGTTGAAGGGGAAATTGAGCCTAGCCGCTGTGCCATGGTAGCGGACCTGCCAGCGATCGTACTCCATGGCCGCGAGCTCGGCCGTGTGGAAGCTACCGAGCCACCGGCGGGTGTGGGTCTCCCGATCCGTAATCTCGGCGACCCATGTCCCCCACCGCCGCTGCCGAACCCCGAGGTACGTATGACCTCGTCGGAGGCCGGGCCCGAGGGAGGACGGGGAAGTCCTCAAACCGGCGTAGGGGCGCGGCGGCGGGCGGATCGGGCGACCGGCGATGGTGGATCGATAAAGAGCCCGCAGAGGATGATGGGGACACCTCGGCGGCCACCTCGCCAGCATGGGGTGAAGAGGCCGCGATAAACCTCTTTTTGGCCAATGGCTCCTCGAACTCCCCAGCACATAGGCAAAGAGGTTGAGGATGGAGGCGGCGGCGACCTACCAATGGTTTCGAGCGAGGGAGGGGTGGTGTGTGTCTATGTGAGCGGAAGTTTTTGGGAGTGTGTGGTGTGTGTGGAGGGGGGGCAAGGTGGTGTTTGAGGAAATACCGCGGCAACTGAAAATTTTAGAACGCGAGAGTAACAAGGTGGAGCTACTGAAAATTTGGATCAAGGGTGAGCAAATATTTTTGAGATTGTGAGGGATGCAGAGGCGGGAGTAAAATGCCAGGGCAAGTGAAAATTTGAATCAAGGGCGAGTAGATATTTTTTTTGAGATTGCGAGGTTTGCAGAGGCGGGAGTAAAATGTCGGGGCTACTGAAAATTTGAATCAAGGGACTGAAGTAGAGCGGGAGTAACAGACATCGCACACGGTCCACACATACTAATCGTGTGCTACCAAACATTAAAACCTTCCAGGCATAGATATTTTCGAGATTATAAGGAGATCACCAAGAAGATCGAGGAGAACTTTGTACTGAGATCCAAAGAGAGAGAAAAAGCCATCTAGCTAATAACTATGGACCCGAAGGTCTGTGGTAAACTATTCACACATCATCGGAGAGGCTATGGTGTTGATGTAGAAGCCCTCTGTGAACGAATCCCGCTCCGACGGAGCGCCGGAAAAGGACCCAAGATGGGATCTCACGGGTTCAGAAGGTTGCGGCGGTGGAAAAGGTGTTTCGTTGCTCTCCCCGAAGGTTTCAGGGTATAAGAGTATATATAGGCGAAAGAAATAGGTCGGTGGAGCTGCGAGGGGCTCAGGAGGGTGGGGGTGCGCCCTCCTACCACGTGGCCGCCTCGCTGCTTCCTTGATGTCCACTCCAAGTCTCCTGGATCACGTTTGTTCCAAAAAAGATCCTCGCGAAGGTTTCATTCCGTTTGGATTCTGTTTGATATTCCTTTTCTGCGAAACACTGAAATAGGGAAAAAAACAGCAATTTGCACTGGGCTTTCGGTTAATAGGTTAGTCCCAAAAATAATATAAAAAGGTATATTAAAGCCCATTAAACATCCAAAACAGATAATATAATAGCATGGAACAATCAAAAATTATAGATACGTTGGAGACGTATCAAGCATCCCCAAGCTTAATTCCTGCTCGTCCTTGAGTAGGTAAATGATAAAAACAGAATTTTTGATGTGGAATGCTCCCTAAAATAATTTTCAATGTAATTCTCTTTATTGTGGCATGAATATTCAGATCTGAAAGATTCAAGATAAAAGTTTAATATTGACATAAAAATAATAATACTTCAAGCATACTAACTAAGCAATTATGTTTTCTCAAAATAACATGGCCAAAGAAAGTTATCCCTACAAAATCATATAGTCTGGCTATGCTCTATCTTCATCACACAATATATTTAAATCATGCACAACCCCGATGACAAGCCAAGCAATTGTTTCAAACTTTTTATGTTCTCAAACTTTTTCAATCTTCACGCAATACATGAGCGTGAGCCATGTATATAGCACTATAGGTGGAATAGAATAGGGGTTGTGGAGAAGACAAAATGGAGAAGGTTGTCTCACATCAACTAGGCGTATCAACGGGCTATGGAGATGCCCATCAATAGATGTTAATGTGAGTGAGTAGGATTGCCATACAACGGATGCACTAGAGCTATAAATGTATGAGAGCTCAACAAAAGAAACTAAGTGGGTGTGCATCCAACTTGCTTGCTCACGAAGACCTAGGGCATTTTGAGGAAGCCCATCATTGGAATATACAAGCCAAGTTCTATAATGAAAAATTCCCACTAGTATATGAAAGTGACAACATAGGAGACTCTCTATCATGAAGATCATGGTGCTACTTTGAAGCACAAGTGTGGTAAAAGGATAGTAGCATTGCCCCTTCTCTCTTTTTCTCTCATTTTTTTATTTCGGGCTTTTCTTTTTTATGGCCTCCTTTTCTTTTCCTTTTTTTATTTTTCGTCCGGAGTCTCATCCCGACTTGTGGGGGAATCATAGTCTCCATCATCCTTTCCTCACTGGGATAATGCTCTAATAATGATGATCATCACACTTTTATTTACTTACCACTCAAGAATTACAACTCGATACTTAGAACAAAATATGACTCTACGTGAATGCCTCCGGCGGTGTACCGGGATGTGCAATGAATCAGGAGTGACATGTATGGAAAATTATGGATGGTGGCTTTGCCACAAATACGATGTCAACTACATGATCATGCAAAGCAATATGACAATTATGGAGCGTGTCATAAATAACGAAACGATGGAAAGTTGCATGGCAATATATCTCGGAATGGCTATGGAAATGCCATAGTAGGTAGGTATGATGGCTGTTTTGAGGAAGGTATATGGTGGATTTATGGTACCAACGAAAGTTGCGTGGTACTAGAGAGGCTAGGAATGGTGGAAGGGTGAGAGTGCGTATAATTCATGGACTCAACATTAGTCATAAAGAACTCACATACTTATTGCAAAATCTATTAGTTATCGAAACGAAGTATTACGTGCATGCTCCTAGGCGGATTGATTGGTAGGAAAAGACCATCGCTCGTCCCCGACCGCCTCTCATAAGGAAGACAATCAAAAAATAAATCATGCTCCGACTTCATCACATAACGGTTCACCATACGTGCATGCTACGGGAATCACAAACTTTAACACAAGTATCTCTCAAATTCAAAACTACTCAACTAGCATGACTGTGATATCACCATCTTCATATCTCAAAACAATCATAAAGAATCAAACTTCTCTTAGTATTTGAGGGAGTCCTGGATTAGGGGGTCTCCGGACAGCCGGACTATATCCATTGGCCGGACTGTTAGACTATGAAGATACAAGATTGAAGACTTCGTCTCGTGTCCGGATGGGACTCTTCTTGGCGTGGAAGGCAAGCTAGGAAATACGGATATGTGTATCTCCTCCTTTGTAACCGACCTTGGGTAACCCTAACCTCTCCGGTGTCTATATAAACCGGAGGTTTTAGTCCGTAGGACAACATACAATCATACCATAGGCTAGCTTCTAGGGTTTAGCCTATCTGATCTCGTGGTAGATCTACTCTTGTACTACCCATATCATCAATATTAATCAAGCAGGACGTAGGGTTTTACCTCCATCAAGAGGGCCCGAACCTGGGTAAAACATTGTGTCCCCTGCCTCCTGTTACCATCCGCCTTAGACACACAGTTCGGGACCCCCTACCCGAGATCCGCCGGTTTTGACACCGACATTGGTGCTTTTGAGAGTTCCTCTGTGTCGTCGCCGTTAGGCTTGGTGGCTCCTACTATCATCGATGGCGATGCAGTCCAGGGTGAGACTTTTCTCCCCGGACAGATTTTTGTATTCGGCGGCTTTGCACTGCATGCCAATTCGCTTGGCCATCTGGAGCAGATTGAAAGTTATGCCCCTGGCCATCAGGTTAGGTTTGGAAGCTTAAACTACATGGCCGATATCCGCGGAGACTTGATCTTCGACGGATTCGAGCCTCTGCCTTGTCCGTCACGCGGTCACGATGAGTACGATTTAGCTCTACCATCAGACAGAGTTCAGGAGATCATACCGGCAGCCGCTCCAACCCTCAATTAGGAGCCAGTTGCGCCGTCCATGGACGGGTGGATGGACCCTGCCACGGAGGCATTACCCTCAACGGCGATCGAGCCGAACATCGACCTTACCCTTCACAAGAGCCATGTTGTTAAACTACTGGATACTTCCCCGGCGACGGACTCCGAACCGCCTGCGCCCGTTCCTATCGAATCCGGTTGGGCGCCGATCATGGAGTTTACCTCTGCGAATATATTTCAGCACTCGCCCTTCGGCGACATACTGAATTCACTAAAGTCTCTCTCCTTGTCAAGAGAGTCCTGGCCGAACTATACCCGACAGGATTGGGATGTGGATGATGAAGAAATTCACTGCCCACCAACCACCCACTTAGTAGCCACTGTCGATGACTTAACCAATATGCTCGACTCCGACTCCGAAGACATCGACGGTATGGTCGACGATGCAGGAGACGAACAGGAACCACTGCCCATAGGGCACTGGACGCCCACTTCACCACATGATGTATACATGGTGGACACACCAAAAGAAAATGACGACGAGGAATGGAAGGACGCAACGAAGGATTGTCCCCTCGAAAAGCAGTCAAAGCAGCGGCGTAAGCGCCGCCCCAAATCCTGCCTCGGTAGAAACAACGATCATGCCGACCCAACGTTAGAGCAGGGTGAACGGCAACACGGAGAACCAAACCGAACAACCCGACTCTGTCAAAGATAATAGTCCAGACGACATTACACCAGACAGACACCCGGAGCAACAGAACGCCCATCAAAGGCTCGTTGCCACCGCGAGGAGTCTAAAAAAGCAGAAGCGAAGGCTCAAGGCACACTCCAAATCAGATGGAGTAAAGTACTCAACACAGAAGCGAAGTATGGCGGTAATCGCCCCACCAAGAGCTACCCAAAGCGGAAGTTGCTACCTGAATTCGATGAGGAGGCCTTAGATCCCCCACAACCAAAAATTAAAACAGCCATCTGGCCGGATAGACGACCTCACGGCCAACATAGAGCGGCAAACAACGCCGCACATAAGCCAATACGCGATCCACGCGAGGGCTCGCATCAAAATGACGGCGAACCCAGATCCATCTACGGACCACGCAAGCGTGCTCCAGCACGCGATGCAACACAACAAACATCCGAACACCGCGGTACACCTAGATACAGGGGTGCCACACACCCCCTATGTTTCACCGATGAGGTGTTGTACCATGAATTTCTAGAGGGATTCAAACCCGTAAACATAGAGGCATACGACGGAACAACAGACCCGGGGGTCTGGATTGAGGACTATATCCTCCATATCCATATGGCTCGAGGAGCTGATCTCCACGCCATTAAGTATTTACCCCTCAAACTCAAAGGGCCAGCTCGGCACTGGCTTAAAAGCCTCCCCGAAAGCTCCATTGGAAGCTGGGAAGAGCTCGAAGACGCTTTTCGGGCGAATTTTCAAGGGACCTATGTCCGACCCCCGGACGCGGACGATTTGAGTCATATAACTCAACAGCCCGGAGAGTCAGCCTGAAAGCTTTGGAACAGGTTTCTTACTAAAAAGAACCAAATAGTCGACTGTCCGGACGCTGAAGCCTTGGCAGCTTTTAAGCATAGCGTCCGTGACGAATGGCTTGCCAGACACCTCGGCCAAGAAAAGCCGAGAACAATGGCAGCATTAACAAGCCTCATGACCCACTTTTGCGCGGGTGAGGATAGCTGGCTAGCCAGATGCAGCACCAGCGACCCCAGTACATCCGAAGTTAGAGATGGAAACGGGAAATCACGGCGCAGCAACAATAATAAACGCCGAAATAAAGAAGATAGCCCGAAGAGCACGACAATAAACGCCGAATTCCGAAGCTCTCGGCCAGGTCAGCAAAAGCCGCCCTCTAAAGGCACCAGAGATGAACTGTCCAGCCTAAACAAAATTCTAGACCAAATATGTCAGATCCATAGCACCCCTGGTAAACCCTCTAATCATACCCACAGAGAATGTTGGGTCTTCAAGCAGTCCGGCAAGCTAAACGCCGTACACAAGGGGGAGGATACACCAAGCGAGGACAAGGATGAGCCTCTCCAGCAAGATACGGGGGAACAAAAGAAATTTCCACCAGAAGTCAAAATAGTAAACGTGTTACACGTGATCAAGGGGAGAAACAAAGCGACACTCCCAGAGAAATATGCCCAAGGGCCTGTCACCGCGGAGCCCTGCCACTGGTCATCTCAACCGATCACTTTCGACCATCGGGATTACTCAGCAAGTATCTGGCGTGCAGGATGGGCTGCCTTGGTATTAGACCCCATAATTGACGGATACCACTTCACACGAGTCCTGATGGACAGTGGCAGCAGTCTAAACCTGATATACCAGGACACAATCCGCAAAATGGGGATAGACCCAACGAAAATTTGCCGCACCAACACTACCTTTAAAGGAGTAACGCCAGGCCCAGGGGCTCATTGCACGGGCTCCCTGCTACTAGAGGTTATATTCGGCTTCCCCGATAACTTCCGTAGCGAATACTTAACCTTCCACATTGCTCCGTTCCAAAGTGGCTATCAAGCATTACTTGGACGCAAAGCTTTCGCTCGCTTTAATGCAATACCGCATTATGCTTCCCTCATGCTCAAGATGCCCGGTCCATGTGGCATCATTACAGTGAATGGAAATATTGAGCGATCTTTGCGCGCCGAAGAGAGTGCGACTGCCTTGGCAGCCGCACACTAAAAATGGCCTCACCAACTAAAAGCATCTGATAGGTCGGCAAGACCACAAACACGGTTAGACGAGTCCGGCGCAGCTATATGTAATTCATACAGGATTGACGGCCACACCCCTATTACAAATACAAGGGGCTCAATGCGCAGACAAGTGGCAATTTTCGCTCATCTTAAATTTTACATGGTTTCTTTAAAACTACCGGTTTTGCACGACAACTTTTCACCTAAGTTCCTCTCTTTTACAGATGACCATCATGCTACACCCGTCCAGGATACGGCACAACGGAGACACAGGCGCAAACGTGCAACAGGGACCCGTTCCAAGGATTCCTTTTAGATTAAGACCCTGCGTAAACCTTTTTTACTGTCTCTTGTTGATACACATCCCTTGGATTCTCAGTACAATTGAGAAGGATGCTGACGTCTTGGCATGTGGCCACGTCAGAATAACACACGTACCTGGACACAAGGGGCTTCGTACAAAGGGCACTATTTAGGCCCGATTTATACCATAAAGACCGAATACCTTAGGGAGTGTTCGGCGTCGCGAGTTTGGCCTTATATGCATCAGCTCCGAATCATGTCTTTGGTCAAATATTGGGTTTGCCTGGCTCCTGTGTTTTGGTGCCTTACGTTCCGCTTTATCGGCTAAGGCAGCACCAGGAGAACTACTGCGATTATGCCCTGGTTCATCCGGACGAGCACCTCAGTAGAGAAAGCCGAAAACTGACTGTCATGATATAGTGCGAGACTGGTCAACCACTCGATGACCTATCGGAATGATAGAATTCCTCCGCTTTAACGAAGGGCCGTTTCCCGGCCAGGCATATACGCACCCCGAGTTCGGGAGAGTGTGGAGCCACCAGGGGCTATATAGTAGCCCCACCGTCAAACTCCTATGGCTAAGTGAAAGTGTTAAAGCATCATAGTCCGGTTGCCTTGTTCGTTGCGCTATCACCTCCTTATTAGGACCAAGACGTTGGGTAAAGTGTGAACACGCGTCTTCTGCGAGCACCTCCGCATTATATGTGTGGGGGTTGAAGCCAACGACTGCAATCTTTCATGTTATATACATATATACATAAACGGCCGCACATGAGGCATCATATCACTTTCAGACAAAAGTATAATTACAGCCTTAATATATTTCATAAAAACATTGTGTTTACAATGGGAATACATGTCACTCAAAATAATATTCTTCGAGCACTGGGCCTCTATCAAACGAGCACCCTCGAGAACTTCCTCAAAATAGTGCTCAGCAGCTACTCGGCCTATGGCCGAACCTTGCTCTGCAACGGTGGTAGCATCCATCTCCGCTCAGTATGCTTTGACATGGGCAAAGGCCATCCGCGAGCCTTCTATGCATGCCGACCTCTTCATCGCATTGATGCGTGGCACTGCACCAAGGAACTGCTGCACTAAGCTAAAATAGTTGTTCGGCTTCGGCTTCTCCGGCCATAGGTGATCTACGACGGACCTCATGGCAAGTCCGGACAATCTATTAAGTTCGGCCCATTCGACTAGCTGATCAGTTAAGGGAAGTGGATGCTCTGGAACGTTAAATTGCGACCAGAACAGCTTGTCCACTTCACAATCTGTCTGATCTCGGAAGTATTCGACCGCATCGACAGCGCTCGCTGCCAAGTCCATATATGCGTCTGCCGAACTCCACAGCCGATCCAGAGGGGCATACCACGGATCTCCGAACTTCCTCGGCAGCAGAAAGGGCTTCCCAGCCGCAATATCCCTGGCTTCACATAGCTCCTCCTTCTTCGCCCTCATAGCAGAGCGGGTGTCTTTGGTTGCCACCGTGGCCTTTCCAAGGTCCGCTGCCTTCACTCGGTTCTCTTCTTGAAGGAACTGGCAATGGTCGGCAGTATCTTTTAATTTCACGGCCATCTTGGCCATCTTCTCTTTGCTTTCGCAATGCGCAGCCTTCTCGGCTCTTAACTCTTTGGCCGCCTTCAAAGCAGCCGCATTATTAATTCCTGCTTGTTCCTTGGCTCGGGCAAGTTCCGCCCGAAGGATCTCCACGGTGGCAGCTCCGTCTGCAGTCACAAACATATTAAGGATACTGGCATCCTGCTGCTCTTACTATGTGACATTCACCAGAAAACATTACTTACCTTGTGACTCGTCAAGCCGCTTGTTAACAAGCTCGATGTCGGCGTCTGCCGCATCCAGTTGTTGCTTTAGTTCGGCAAACTCGTTAGTCCGGCTAGCCACTGGAGCTTCCAGCACCTGCACATACAGTCAGTCTGGTTATTACCTGGGACTACGATTCTCTGTTCGCCGCCGTTCTCGATGACAACCAGAGTCTCAGGAGCTACTATCTACACAGGGCACACCTAAACATGTGCGGTACTATAAAAAAGTATATCATTTCATGTACCTCAAAGCCCGTCAGTAGACTCATAAAGGCTTCATGCAATCCGCTTTCGGCGGATGAAATTCTTTCCATCACCGTACCCATCAATGTACAGTGTTCTTCTGAGATGGCCGCTCGCTCCAATAGCTCCCTCAGTACGTCCGACCGCATACCAGATGGTGCCGGACTCTTTTGTTTGCTCTCTTCGAGAGCCGGGCGCTGGGGACTTTGGGTGACTATGGGATGATCTTCTGGCCTCACCGGATCCGGAGAGGCCCTCCGTGACGACACTTCGAGGTCGCCCGCTTCTTGAGCAGGGGAGTCCGGGGGAGGCGTTTCGCTCTCCATCATCTCCGGAAGAAGATCCTCCGAAGACGAGCTCAGGTGAGAAGGGCTAAGATCGGAACTGCAAGATATATGCTTTGGTTATTTTTCTTAGAGGAAAGATAGTATATCTTCACTATTAAATTATTTTTGATCACTTATGGCTCGTTGGAGGGCTGATCCCCGCACAGACTTTGGGCGGCAAGAACACCACACGAGATAGGACCCTCTGTTGGAGACTTCTTCTCCCATTTGGAAGCCTCGGTTTCCGGATCCTCAGAGGCAGTCCTCTTCCTCCCCCATAGCGAGAGAAGGTCGGAGTCTTCTCCTTGGTTATCCTCCCTTATGGTGGCGCTCATTCCCTCGGTTGGAATTGGCAGCGATGGGAGCCTGCTTTCGCCCATATTATCCCCCTGTATCTTCCTTCGAGGGCTCCGGGCAAGGTGTGAGCTCGAGCATCTTTTCCAGTACCGGATTTTCCAAACCCTCAGGGAGGAGGGCCGGACACCGAATCATCTTCGCCTTTGTTAGCCAATCCTGGTTAGAGGACGATCTCTCAGAAATAATGTCATGATAAATAAAAGACGGTGTGTTCGGCTAGAGGATTACTTACTTGTTTGGCGACGCGGTTGCTACTCAGGCCCGCATCCTCGGTGGTGTCCGGACACTCTGTTTGAGGTCCGAAGAATGACTTGTACATTTCCTCCTGCGTTAGGCAAGGAAACTTTGAATAGCACGCGGTCCTTCTGGGTTAAACTCCCACAAGCGAAGGGGCCGGCGTTTGCAAGGCTGGACTCGACGAACCAGCATGACTTGCATTACCATAACCAAATTAAAATCTCCCTCGAAGAGACCTTGAATGCGGCTTTGCAGTATAGGCACATCCTTGGCGGGACCCCAGCTTAGCCCTCTGCTAATCCATGACATCAGTTGTGGTGGGGGGCCTGAGCGGAAAGCAGGGGCAGCCACCCACTTGGCACTTCTGGGGGCTGTGATGTAAAACCACTCCCGTTGCCATAATCCGGACACCTCTGGAAAGGAACCCTTTGGCCATGGAGCTCCTGCAATCTTGCTTATTAAAGCACCTCCGCACGCTGCGTACTGTCCCTCGATTATCTTCGGCTTCACATCAAAGGTCTTGAGCCACAAACCGAAGTGAGGGGTAATGCGGAGGAAAGCCTCACACACGACAATAAATGCCGAGATGTGGAGAAAGGAGTCCGAGGCTAGATCATGGAAGTCTAGCCCGTAATAGAACATCAAACCCCTTACGAAGGGATCCAGAGCGAGGCCTAGACCTCGGAGGAAGTGGGAGATGAACACAACGTCCTCGTTGGGTTCAGGAGTAGGGACGACCTGCCCTCAGGCCGGCAGCCGATGCGAAACCTCGGCGGTCAGGTATCTGGCCTCCCTCAACTTTTTGATATCCTCTTCCGCAATGGAGGAGGGCATCCATCGGCCTTGAAGGCTGGATCCGGACATGATTGAAGATCCGGAGCACCTGACCTGGGCTTTGGGTGTTAGAACTCGAGGCGGGGGAAGGATTCGATTGAGCACGGGAGGGAAAAAAGTGAAATCCTTGGCCCTTTATAAAGAGGGTGAATATCAAGCGTCCTCTCCGTGGCCGTTTGGGACTTGCCTATAATCTAGGAGTCCTAGACACGGTTGGGTTACCCACGCCCATATTGATGAGAATCCCGTGAAAGGGGACACGATCTTTGCTTTGACGAGACGTGTCAAAAAACTACCTCGCATTATGTGCGGGGCTAGTTAAAGGAAACGGTTCGAATAATCACCAGGCCGTGACATGATGTCGTGTTGCCAAAAACAAGTCAGCAAATTGGATTTGTGGAAATATTATTCTCTCTATGGTGGTATGTGGAGCTTATTTTGCAGGGTCGGACACTATCCTTATATTCAAATTCTTCCGTGGTGTATTCGAAGGAGGAACCCGCCTTGCAATGCTGAAGACAACACTGCGCGCCGGACTCATCGTCATTGAAAGCCTGGTTCAGGGGCTACTGAGGGAGTCCTGGATTAGGGGGTCTCCGGTCAGCTGGACTATATCCATTGGCCGGACTATTAGACTATGAAGATACAAGATTGAAGACTTCGTCTCATGTCCGGATGGGACTCTACTTGGCGTGGAAGGCAAGCTAGGAAATACGGATATGTGTATCTCCTCCTGTGTAACCGACCTTGTGTAACCCTATCATCTCCGGTGTCTATATAAACCGGAGGGTTTTAGTCCGTAGGACAACATACAATCATACCATAGGCTAGCTTCTAGGGTTTAGCCTCTCTGATCTCGTGGTAGATCTACTGTTGTACTACCCATATCATCAATATTAATCAAGCAAGATGTAGGGTTTTACCTCCATCAAGAGGGCCCGAACCTGGGTAAAACATTGTGTCCCCTGCCTCCTGTTACCATCCGCCTTAGACGCACAGTTTGGGACCCCCTACCCGAGATCCGCCAGTTTTGACACCGACAGTATTCAATGCACTTTTATGAAAGTTTTTTATCATACCCATCTTGAATGCCTATCATATTAGGACTAATTTCATAACCAAAGCAAATTACCATGATGTTTTAAAATACTCTCAAAATAATATAAGTGAAGCATGAGAGATCAACAGTTTCTAGAAAATAAAACCACCACCGTGCTCTAAAAAGAAAATATAAGTGAAGCACTAGAGCAAAATTATCTAGCTCAAAAGATATAAGTGAAGCACATAGAGTATTCTAATAAATTATCTAGCTTTTGGTTGTCCTTGATTTTACCTTGGGGTGCCTTGGGCATCCCCAATCTTAGGCTCTTGCCACTCCTTGTTCCAAAATCCATCAAATCTTTACCCAAAACTTGAAAACTTCACAACACAAAACTCAATAGAAAATCTCATGAGCTCCGTTAGTATAAGAAAACAAATCACCACTTAAAGTACTGTAATGAACTCATTATTTATTTATATTGGCGTTAAACCTACTGTATTCTAACTTTTCTATGGTTCATATCCCCCGATACTAGCCATAGATTCATCAAAATAAGCAAACAACACACGAAAAACATAATCTGTGAAAAACAGAACAGTCCGTAGTAATCTGCAGGTTTCGAATACTTATGTAACTCCAAAAATCCTAACAAATTAGGATGACCTAAATAATTTGTATATTGATCTACTTCAGTTGGAATCAGTATTTTATCGCTCTCTGGTTAAAAATGAAAATTATTCTCGTGAGCACATACTTTCTGTTTTTTTCAGCAAGATCAAACAACAATCATCCAAGAAGATCCTAAAGGATTTACTTTGCACAAACACTAATTAAAGCATAAAAAACACAATAATAACAGAGGATATATGATTTATTTATTACTAAACAGGAACAAAAAGCAAGGAACAAAAAGCAAATTGGGTTGCCTCCCAACAAGCGCTATCGTTTAACGCCCCTAGCTAGGCATAAAAGCAAGAATATATCTAGGTATTGTCATCTTTGGTGTTGGGAAAGAAAAAAGAAAATTTCTTATCTATATCATTTATCCTTCTATTTTGAGAAAGCACATGGCCAATAATGGTGGAAGAATGATTAAGCATGCTACAAAAATTTGCATCTAAGCTAGCCTTCATCTCTTTGATAATTTCATTTTGATAAAAGCACAAAAGAGAGGTGGATTCAACCTTCTCACTCATGGGGTGGCCAAATATAGTTTTCATCTTTTCATAGGTATCTATGGCATCCCCCTCAAGAAAACCTTCTTCAAAAATAGAATCCAAAACTTGCCTGAACGAACAGGGTGAGCCAACATAAAAGCTTTTTGGGTATATCTCAATTTGATATTGGGGCACATAGCTAGCTCGGATCCTTAATAACCTATCCCAAGCTTCTTTAAAAGGCTCATCAAGCAAATAAAGAAAGATTCCGGGATCATCTTCATAGAAATTATCCAAACTCTCATTGATAACCCAGTAGGTCTTTCCATAGCATCATTATTTATGAGCTTAGAAAGGACAGAGGGTCTATCCAAAGTGCTAGAACTCGGGAGAAAAGCCTTACCCCTTTTTGATTCGGCCATGGCGAAAGAAAGGCAAACGGAAAAAGGGCGAACGGAAAAGAGGTGAATAAAACGACAAAGGTGAAGTGGGGGAGAGGAAAACAAGAGGAAAATGGCAAATAATGTAATGCGAGGGACAAGAGTTTGTGATGGGTACTTGGTATGTCTTGACTTCTGCGTAGATGTCCCCAGCAACGGCACCAGAAATCCTTCTTGCCAGCTCTTGAGCATGTGTTGGTTTTCCCTTGAAGAGGAAAGGGTGATGAAGCAAAGTAGCGTAAGTATTTCCTTAAGTTTTTGAGAACCAAGGTATCAATATAGTAGGAGACTACACGCAAGTCGCCTAGTACCTGCAGAAACAAACAAGAACCTCGCAACCAATGCGATAAAGGGGTTGTCAATCCCTTCACGGTCACTTACGAGAGTGAGATCTGATAGAGATAATAAGATAAATATTTTTGGTATTTTTGTGATATAGATTGGAAAATAAAGATTGCAAAATAAATAATAAACTAGAATTGTAGATCGGAAACTTATATGATGTAAAGTAGACCCGGGGGCCATAGGTTTCACTACTGGCTTCTCTCAAAATAGCAAGTATTACCGTGGGTGAACAAATTACTTCCGAGCAATTGAGAGAAAAGCACATAGTTATGATGATATCTAAGGCAATGATCATGAATATAAGCATCACGTCCGTGACAAGTAGACTAAAACGATTCTGCATCTACTACTATTACTCCACACATCGACCGCTATCCAACATGCATCTAGAGTATTAAGTTCATAAGAACGGAGTAACGCTTTAGGCAAGATGACATGATGTAGAGGGATAAACTCAAGCAATAAGATATAAACCCCATCTGTTTATCCTCAATGGCAACAATACAATACGTGCCTTGCTGCCCCTGCTGTCACTGGGAAAGGACACCGCAAGATTGAACCCAATGCTAAGCACTTCTCCCATTGCAATAAAGATCAATCTAGTAGGCCAAACTAAATCGATGATTCGAAGAGACTTGCAAACATATCAAATCATGCATATAAGAATTCAGAGAAGAATCAAATAATATTCATAGATAATCAAGTCATAAACCCACAATTCATCGGATCTCGACAAACACACCGCAAAAAGAGTTACATCGAATAGATCTCCAAGAAGATCGAGGAGAACTTTGTATTGAGATCCAAAGAGAGAGAAGAAGCCATCTAGCTAATAACTATGGACCCGAAGGTCTGTGGTAGACTACTCACACATCATCGGAGAGGCTATGGTGTTGATGTAGAAGCCCTCCGTGAACGAATTCCCCTCCGGCGGAGCGCTAGAAAAGGCCCCAAGATGGGATCTCACGGGTATAGAAGGTTGCGGCGGTGGAAAAGGTGTTTCGTTGCTCTCCCCGAAGGTTTTAGGGTATAAGAGTATATATAGGCGAAAGAAATAGGTCGATGGAGCTGCGAGGGGCCCACGACGGTGGGGGCGCGCCCACCCCCCTGGGGTGCGCCCTCCTACATCGTTGCCGCCTCGCTACTTCCTTGACGTCCACTCCAAGTCTCCTGGATCACGTTTGTTCCAAAAAGATCCTCGCGAAGGTTTCATTCCATTTGGGTTCCGTTTGATATTCCTTTTTTGCGAAACACTGGAATAGGCAAAAAAATTGCACTAGGCTTTCGGTTAATAGGTTAGTCCCGAAATAATATAAAAAGGTATATTAAAGCCCATTAAACATCCAAAACACATAATATAATAGCATGGAACTATCAAAAATTATATATACGTTGAAGACGTATCACCCCCCAACCGAGGTTCACCTAGCAAAGTGCGAAGTAGCTAGCAGCCCCACTCCCTCGTGTCGGCACGAAGGGAATCCTAAGCTATGAGTACATGCCCCCTCCAACCGAGGTTCACCCACCAAAGTGCGAAGTAGCTAGCAACCCCCCTCCCTCGTGTTGGCACGAAGGGAATCCTAAGCTATGAATGCATGCCCCCAACCGAGGTTCACCTAGCAAAGTGCGAAGTAGCAGCTAGCAACACCCCCTTGTGTCGCCATGAAGGGAATCCTAAGCTATGAATGCATGCCCCCCGCCCCAACTGAGGTTCAGCTAGCAAAGTGCGAAGTAGTAGCCCCCCCCCCCCCCCCCCACACACACACTTTCAGTCGGCGGGCCAGAGAGGCATCTCTCACCAAGATGGATCGTAAAATGGACCAAGAATAATCCTCCTTGGTCATACAACCTCTCTCTTGTTGTTGGTCAAAGTGATGGCCGTCCATGAGACCCCGGAGATGGGCTAGCTCGCCAATAATCACACAAGTAGCTAGTCCCCAAAGACAACCACTGCATGCGTGTGGCCCAAACATATGTATGGAGAGGTGTGTTTTTGAGTAACAATGGAACAACTTTGATGTGGCACCGTGATTTCAAACTAGAAATCCTCACACTGAGTGAGGTTTAGGTTGATGATGCATATGTATGTTACACCACACTTCAAGCCAACGACGGGGATTCATGCATGCATGCGTGCATAGTATATGCACTCAAATTAATTAGCTTTGAATCTCACCATGACCTATACCATGATAAAATGAACCAAATGAAGAATCCGCCATGGTAACCTATCTTGTTGTCGGTCAAGGTGATCATGGATGTCCATGCGGGCCCACGAATATATAGGATTGTCGCCGATAACCACGCCAGGGAGTGTACCGTTCGAAGGCAACCACTACATGCATATGTATGGAGGTGATGCGTGCATGCATGTTTGAATACCATTTCACAACATTGATGTGGCGCGTGCGTCAAAAATCGTACACTAGCTCCCCACACATAGCGAGATCAGTTCATGACGTGTCGTGTACTAGCCACTTCGACTCGATGTGAGGGATTCATGCGTACACATGCATGTGTGTGTGCTCAAACTGTATCATGCGTGTCATCCCAGAGCATATACTATACACACACACACACACACACCGTATTACAAGCAGAGAAAATAATCCCCTCCTAAGTCAAATGTGTTGTCAGGCAAAAAGTAGTGATGGACCAAGCGAGCCCATAGATGGAAAGCATCGATATCACTGATAACCGCTTAAGTGGGTGCGAGAGGACAACCACCACCGCTTTGCATGTGGGCCAAACATATATATGTTGAATACCAAAAATGCACAACTTTGATCTGCCACATGCCTCAAAAATCGTAAACCATGCACCCACACAGAGCGAGGTTCATGAAGCGTACTACATATGATGGTCCCCTTTCCCCCTCGTCACCGCATACTATATGCTCCTGCCGTAATACGTACAATCCAAAAGAATCCTCATCGATGGTGAAATTAATTAACCTCTCCCGATGTAGGTCAAAGTGATGCATGCATATGCATCAATGATGGCCTCATGGGCCCACAGATGGAAGCATCACACGTGAGTGTCCTAGCTAGGATAACCACCGCGTGCATGCATGTGGCCCAAAGAGGTGTTGTGTGATGTTTGAATAGCCAATTTCCCAATTTTGATGTGGCACATGCCTCAAAAACCGAAAAGTCCCGACACTGAGTGAGGTGCACTTGTTCATGGACGCGTACGTATAGTATATATGCTAGTCCCCTCCCACCTCTTCGACGCGTACTATATACCACCATAACACAAACAAAAAATATTCTACGTTGCTGGCAAAATTAACCTCACTGTTGGCTGTTTGTCAAAGTGATGGACGACGAACTTGCGGGCCCACAAAAAGCGTCACACGCGAGTATCTAGTGCCGTGAGGGACAACCATCGACTGCATGTGGCCAAAACATGTATGTATGAAAGGGTTGTGTAATGTTTTAAATAATGAATTCACGACTCTGATGTGGCACCGGCCTACCTAACGAAACGGCCAACCCACACAGTGACTCACAACTCGTAGTGTATGGGAAAACCCTGGCGTTCCCCACTTTTATTGTCTTGCGGGCCACCCTCCACCCCCAGACGCACACACCCACACACACACACACACCGCGAATCCACCGCAACCGCGATGCATGTTAAATTAATTATCCCACCGTGAACATATGTTACCAAAGGAGGGACGTTTGAATTTTGAAAAAATCATAGAGATCATTAAGACATTTTAGTACATTAATTGATTGATTTTCTACGATTATAATGTGCAAAAATCAAATTTGAGCTACATGCACACGTGACAGTGCACCTAAATGGATTGCAGAAACACATGTGTCTCACTGGGTGCATGTTTACTCCCCCCTACAATAAATTTGAAACATTGAGAATCTTGATTTTTAAATTCTAGTACATCCAAAACTTATTTGAAGTTCATGAAACTTATCGTGTTGTCATATGGACACCAATACAAAGTGGCATTGTACTTTTTTTTGTCAAATTTGAGACCAGTTTTGATGTAATATAATTACAAACAGGAGATTATTAATAATTGGGAACCAATATCCCAAACGTATTATTTATTCGAACCATGAGTGTTAGACCAACAATGGATACGTGCCATGCTTCGGTTAAGCAATAAAGCGGCAGCATTAATCATCCATATAGAAAAACAATATACGTGCCGCCGTGCGACCCGTGTGTGGTGTGAGCAGGCATGAGTTGATGGGATGCATGCGAGTAGTCCGCCGCGCAGGTAGACCGGGAGGCGTGCGTGCAGGCGTGTGAATTGACAAAGACGTGCTCGCTGCACAGTGTCATCCAAAGGCGTGCGAGTAGCTGTGTGAAACTTTGGTAGGCATGCCAGCAGTCCGGTGCGGAGGCTCACCGGGAGGCGAGCCATTGGTTTGACCGCCGCCCGCCTCTCTCCCACAACTCCCACTACTCCATATTAATGGTGCGCCCGAGTAGCGGCACCCCCCATCCTTGCCACACACACAATCCTCTCTCTCAGCTTGCATCCTCGACGCCGCTGTTAGTCCTCAAAGCCGTCAGTGTATGAGGATGCCGCCGAAGCGCCCCATCAGAGGGAGTGGTGACGCTAGGGCTGCTAAAGCACCGGAGCACGGTGTGGAGATGGAGACAGAGTTTCCCGTCATAGCCGACGAGTTATTGCTGCACCCTGACATCATCGACGGCATCGAGCTTCCACAGCCGGAAGCGGAGTTCCACACCGACTCTGGTGACGACCCCGGCGACGACTCCGACGGCCACGCCGGCAACGACTCCGACGACGACGGACAGCTGGTTAGTCATCTATACCCATTTATGTGTCAAATAGATCATAGGGTTTCTCTGGTTACTCCTGCCTCCCCCTTTTTGGAATAGAAGTCGTATGGTTATGTTCTCGCAATCCATGAAATCTGAGTAAGTTTCATTAGATCCGTGTAGTGTATTGATTGTTTGAATGGTACAAGTGATAAGTGATTAGTTGTTTCATCTGTGCAAATGATTTCTGCTAGTAATCCAACTAGGGTTAGTGTTCGTGCTAATAATTCCTAGCCAGGACTTGACAATTGATTTTGAATGACCTACGTATGTTTGTGCCATTATTTTCTTCAAGATTGGCCTGTAGATAGAGCATTGTGCTTAAAAATCGAACCATAATCTCTGGATATGTATAAATAAATAGCCATAAATTCCTAAATCTACTTCACGGCATGTAATCATTGATTTGATGCCAAATTTGTTTTACTATTTGTATAGGTGCTGTCTGGCGATGTGGACAGCGAGGATGAAGATGTCCAGAGGAGGTACAAGAGGAAAATCCTGAGGGAGCTTTATGCGGGAATGCATAACAGGCGTATTAGGACCTGGAACGGCGGCTATCGATGCCCATTTTGCAACCACAAGCTTCATGTCGCGTATCTAAGTGTTCGGGCGCATGCAAGAGGATGGGCCGTTGGCTCCTTCAAGCAGAAGTATTCTCGCAGGGTGGCGCACGGCGCATACGCCGAGTACCTGGAGAAGCTTCAGGATGGTGCCGGCATGTGAGATGAGATGTGGGATCGAACTATGTACGCTTAAGTATGCTTAATGATGGTTGAACTATGTACTTATGGTTGAACTATGCTTGTGTACGTGTACGCTTATTATCTATGTTTGAGTATGTTTAATCTATGTTTACTTATGTCTAACCGTGGGATATGAATGCAACCAGTTCGGTTGATGGAATCTACCTCCGTCTTGGTTTATTGGTCCACTTTGTAATTTGTGTTAAATTTTGACCAAAGGTTTAACCGACAAAATGTTAGTGCAGGTCAGCAAAAATTATATCATTGGATGGGTATTTGAGCATAGTGTTCAATGATATAATTTTTAGCGACATGCATAAACATTTCTTAGTTAAATATTTGGTCAAAATTACAAAGGGGACCAATAAACCAGGACAAAGGTAGTACGTCAATCACACACTGTTCCCCAAATTGGAACCGTGTGCAATGAATTTCATTTTGCTTGTTGCGTCAATCACACACGGTTGGCTCTAGCAAACCATCGCCTCCAAAATTCTTTGTTGGACAGAAAACCCTCACCACCCAATTCAAAAAGGAAAAAAGAAAACCCTCACCATCCCCACGTCAGAAAAACCCTCACCCCACCCACCACCACCCTCCGGTCCCCATTCATACCTGCACAAGCTCCCCCGCGTCTATGCATGCACCGCCTTTCGCGGCGGTAAACACTTAGCTCGATGCCTGCCACCGCTGCGAGGCTGTCAACAAAGCCCACCGCATTTTGCCACTTCCACTTGCCGCCGCCTATCGCCATCGACTTTCTCGACGCTGCTCGCGGTCGACCCAGCTCCGCTCGGTAGGGGAATATGCCTTACTGAGGGTTCTTTCTCATGGCCAACCAGGTAACTAATTTAATGAGATATTATCTCATCTCTTATCTCAGTTGATCTGCCTCCTTTAATCACCCGGCCGAAATCGCCATGAATTCATTTTTATTCGAGCTGACTTGAGAGTTCTCTTCCGTTCATAGAGTGTACAGTGCACGGACACATCAGGACCTTGCGGCCGCCGCCAGACATTCCATCTCACCGTACCATATGACTTGAGGATGCACGCGGTATGTTCAATCTCACCCTAAATCGGTTTGCATGGCCTACTTTCTTGAACATATTCTAAATATTACTACATTTGGATAAAAGGCGCCACATGCACCATATACGTCAAAGGGGATTTACCCCCTCTTCTTTCTATATTAGGCAAATTAATGATGTATTTTTGTTTCGATTACTCTCATATTTCCATGACATCATGTTTACCCTATCTGTTTAATTATAATTTTTTGTCCTTCGATTTCGACAACTATATAGTTCATTCAATTTGGGCCCATATTTGCACATTACCATATTTTCTTTAACAATCCTACCATTTTTTTGCAGCGTGTCCCTTGCTATGCAACAAAATATTTCCCATTACATAAATCAAGACTGCAGGGATGTCATACTTCACACAAACCATCGATTTACAATCGTTTCTACTGTAAGACTTAACGAACATGGTGACCTCTATTTTGGCACTGGATTTTGGAGAGAAATTGCTATGTTTTATGAAGTGCAAGCTGGCACTGGAATTGCGCTGCACATAAAAGGGCCTGGTCATGAGATATATGGTAACTTCCTCGATGATATCATCCGTCCAGACTTCGTTCGAAGTAAGTTTTCTTTGCAACTATCTACATGTTGACTTACCCACCAATATCAAATGAATTGTGTAGTATTTAAGCAACCAACTGATATTCCCTTTTCTTACTATATTCCTACCTAATAACTTCTAGTTACCAATACACTTTTCTATTGCCCTGTTTTAACTAAATATTCCATGTACTGTCATTTCTATCAGAAAGCGCCAAACTCCAAAGGTGGAGAACGGGGATACCAACAAGCGGAGGTGGGGTGAGCTAGAACCACAAGCGACTCTAGCAGGCCTAGACTTCATGAGCAGCCTCCCCGATGATATGTTGACAGTCATCGTCCCCCTCCTCCAAATCAAATATGGGGCGCGGACAACCGTCCTTTCCCGACGGTGGCGCCCCCTATGGAAGTCCAGCCCTCTCGACCTCATTGACACCCACGAGCTCTGCCATGGCTATCGCAAAAGCTTGGATGCATTCTCCAAGATCCTCGGTAGTCACCTTGGCCCAACCAGAGGCCTTACAATGGGCAAGTTCCGTTCCAACGGCAAGGACCGAGCCAAGCTTGATGACTAGTTCCAACCCCCAGCCCTAGATCAGCTTGAGGAGCTCACTTTTGATGATGGGCATATGCGGTTGCTGCCAACGTCCGCACTCCGCCTCGCGCCCATGCTGCGCGTCGCCAAGTTCAGGAACTGCCATCCCCCTTAATGACGCGCCCGCTTTTATTCTACCACGACTGAAGCACCTCGAGCTGCTCGCCGTTTGCCTCTCAAACGGTGACATGGAGCGCCTGCTCCGTGGCTGTACTACACTCGAGTACCTTCGTCTTCAGGCGATGAATGGTTTGAGTACCTTCCACATGACCTCCACGACTCTCTGGACTATTTATGTGTGTTGCTGGTGCGGTAGGAATACATCACAAGATGTGTACCATGGTATGGTCATTCAGGACACACCTGCACTTGAGAGATTACTTGTAGTTGATCAAGAAGGTCCAAGAAGAATCAATGTCATTTCTACGCCGAAATTGATACTGGTGGGCTACTCGTCTGACAAATACTCCAAACTTGTTGTTGGATCCACACTCGTCGAGGTACAAGAGCCGCCTTCTACCTCTCCTTATACAAATTAACATTATTTTTAATTTTGAAGATGTTTGTTCGTCTGTCATTCAGAAAATGATTCCGACAAGCTTGGCCCCGAAACTGCGCACAATGAAGGTCTTGGCACTAGAATCTATCGGCCCCAACCCGGAGCAAGTTTTCAGTTTCCTGAGATGCTTTCTGTGCCTGGAGAAGCTATATATCAAGGTGATGTTCCTTTCCTATTAAATGTTTACCATAAGGGAGCTCCATTTGTGACACCTTTTTCCAAGTTTACAATGGTAATGTACTATGATTTCTGAAGGATTCTTTTGGAGGATTTCAGTACATACATGTCCCCCTCCCCCACATATTGGTTGCTCGATCCATATGGTTACAATCAATAAGCATTTCTCCTTTGGATTCATCTGTACTAGTATTCTTAGGGAACTTTTCGTCCATCCAACCTCTTGTGAAGAAGGCTACATTTTTCTAGAATGTAATCAAATGCCCATGTTAATCACATCAGATTGAAGATGGCATGTTAGTGCATTTTACAAATCCTGCAAACCAAATAGGCCTATAGTAATGTTCAAAACTGCATGTAGGCACTAACACGTTTTCTTGTTTTGCAGATAAGATCAGGCCCATTGGTGGATAATGTGATACAATATAACAATCACGTCGAATGCCTAGATCTACATCTCTCTGAAATTACTTTAAATTCCTACCGAGGGACCTTGCCGGAGATTATATTCGCCAGGTTCTTCGTTCTCAGAGCAAGTGTGCTGAAGGAAATGAGGATTTCCCTACATTTATTTTGCAAAAATGAATGGTTTGTTGATCAGTGCCGGCGCCTGCGGTAGAATGGAATAGGCTCCAAAAATGCTAAATTTCATTTTGGAACTTCAGATGACAGAGTAATCGGAAGTCATCGTGTCAACCCCATACATGACTTCTGAGTGGCTGACCCCTTTGCAAAAATTGTGAGGTTCTGAAGCCAAACCTAGAAGTGGTAATATTAGTTTGAAGCTCTCTGATATCCATGTTCAGCGGATCAGCGCGAGCTTTTGCAGCTGATGAGCTGAATTTCATTTCTAATATCAGTTTGAACCTTGTAATCTTCGAATTTGAGCCATATAACTCTGGAATTTGAACCTTTTAATATTTCGAGCTTTTGTGGTACAATCATTGAAATGGCATCGTATGAGATTCGTATATTGGTAGCACTATTTTGACCTTAATATGCAATGGTCTTAGATTTTATTAACCATTCTCGAATATGTTTACCTTGTCGATCTCATAGCACACGATCTATATAGCTAACTCGACTGCAATCTTCAACATTATTGCACATAGTTGGTTTCTTCCACCGCGTACACTCGAGTGTCCATCATCACCCTTCTGTGTAACTTTGACCTCATCACCAACGAGTAAACTTATGACCGAAGTCATTCCACACACTTCATTTTTACAAAGCTTTTTGCCAATAAACTCCCATGATTTGTCCCTCTTCTAGCCAACGCATGGCGAAACTAGCCGGGTGGGAAGCTTGCATGGTAAACTGCGCGGTAGCGCAGGAACAGGCTCACCGACGATACATTTGGTGCCTCTTCGAGCCCACGCGTGCGGTGCGGTGTTGTCAAGCGTGCACTGGAATCCTGCGCTATGAACGATGTGACAAGACGTGACGATTACAAGCTGACCGCACCCCATTTATTACATCGACTATTGAACCCTTGTGTCTCTTCAACCTTTCGATTGCGCCCCACCATTGCAAGAAGCACACCCACCATGAGAAATTCTTAGAGGGTATCCTGCGTGGCTCCAATGGCGCTCCAAGAAGCTGTCGACGACGAGCAATAGTTCACCATGCGTTCCGTGGTGGACACCCACAAAAGGTTCATGGACCTCTTGGTGGTGTACACCAACGACCCGGTCTGGGTGGATCACTCCATCCACATCATGGAGCTGTTGCTTGCCGAGGAGAAGTACAAGGTGGTCGGGTTCGACCTTGAGTACACCCGCGCTCGTGTCGGGTCTCGTCCCAAGGTCGCCATTGCCTAGATGTGCATGCGCCACCACATCCTCATCTATCACTACTGCCTGGCCACAAGGCCTTGCGAGCATTTCGCCAGGTTTGTCAACAACCCCCACTACATGTTCGCTACAGTGGACATCACCAACGATGTAAAGGCGCTCGAGAATTCGGGCATCGCCTGTCAGAATCTTGTCGACATCCTGGGCCAATACAAGATCTGAGGCAGCAATGAGCATGAGAAGGACTCACTGGTTCACCTTGCCAAGGCCATCGTCGACCCCTACTACAGAGACATGAAGGATTTTTGCAACAACGACAAGCATGCGTGGCACTCGGCCTGGATGGAGAAACTCGACAAAGATCATGTCGTGTATGAGGCCAAGGAGGCGTACACAAGCTACGACATGTACAGGCAGATCGTTGACATGAGGAAGTGCTTCCTTTCCCAAAACGGCCAGGGATCCAACCAGAAGCAGAGCAATGGCAAGCATCGTCGCAACAATAAGTAGATGATTAGATCCTCATTTCTTCTAGTTTAGTATGCATGTAATTGCTTACTTTGGTGTGTGGAAATGTTATGTGTGTAGTCACTTGTGTAATTGTATGCTTAATTTGGTTATGCAATGCTGTCTTTTTAAGTATATATGTTGATGCTTTGTAGACAAAGCGTAGATGTTGTGCGGATAAAGAAAATCGCACGCGGACTAAACAATGGAACCCATCGGTGATGTTTTCATCAATCACTCACAATTGTATACCAGCAATCGTTTGCTCACAACACACACGGCTTATTAGCAACAATTGTCTGTATTATTATCAGTCTTCGCACATGTTTCCAATTACAGACCTGTTTGCCGGGTATCACACACATCTTGTTAAGTTGAACCATTTCTGTTCTCTTGTCTCAACGCAAACAGTTCATTCGAGTGAACCGCATGCCGTATATCGCACACACCTTGATCTGGCTGACCATTTCTTTTGTGTTGCCTAATCGTTTGCGATTATTGCATCGCACACAATTTTGTCGAAGGGTCTCTGATTGTAGTGTCGCATTAGCAGCATCCTGCAGTAGTGCATATCGAGAGGCGTGCGTGCAGGTGTGCCTATTGACGGGAGGCGTACGAGTAGCTGTGTGAAATGATGGTAGGAATGGCCGAAGTCCGCCGCGCAGGCTCACCGGGAGGCGGGACAACTTTTGATCGCCGCCTGCCTCGCTCCCACTGGTCCGTATTAATTTGTGCCCAAGCCGCTGACCATAATAGGCGGCCACACCTCCAGTCCACAGTGCTCACCAACATCTGGACTCTGGAGTGTATGAGGATGCCGCCGAAGCGCACCATCGGAGGGAGTGGTGACGCCAGGGCTGGTGAAGCACCCGCGCAACGCGTGAAGCTAGGCACAGAGGTTGCCATCGCCGCCAATGAGGTCTCGCGCGGGCAGCAGCACGACCTTGACTTCGTCGACGCCGTCGTGCCCCCCCTGCCAGAGCCGGAGGTCAACAACAACTCCGACAACGACTGCGACTCCGACGGAAAACCGGCTAGTCATCTATATACCCATTTGTGCGGCAAACATATCATGTGTTTTCTATGGTTACTCCTCCCTCTATAATTTTTGTGGAATACAAATCCTATGGTTATGTTCTCTCAGTCCATGAAATCAGAGTAATTAAGATCCGTTAGATGCACATAGTGTATTGATTGTTTGAATGCTATCTGCACAGAGTTAGTGATTAATTGTTTGTTCTGTACAAATGATTTTTTTTCTAATAATCCGACTAGGGTTAGCTTGCGTGCTAATAATTCGTGGCCAGATCTTGAGAATTGATTTTGAATGTCCTACATATATGTTTGTGCCTTTTTTCTTCCAGATCTTGAGAATAGATTTTGAATGTCCTACATGTATGTTTCTGTCATTTTTTTCTTTCAGATTGGTAGGTACATAGATGAGGCTCCGGCCAGCGCTGCCGCCGAATGTAGATCTTGGACTCGGCTGTGCAGCCAGAAACGGCCACGCACCCCCTGGACCTGAGGAACCAGTAGAATCTCAGGTGGACCGCATCAGCGATCTCCCAGATGACATCCTTGGGGATATCATCTCCCTTCTCCCCACCAAGGATGGCTGCCGACCACAAGTCCTCGCATCTCGGTGGCGCACTCTGTGGTGCATCGTGCCTCTTAATCTCGACTGTCGTTAGCTATCTGTAGATGATGATTCTGAACTCCCCAGAGCCATCATCTCCTCCCACCAGGGCTCCGTTTAATGCATCTGCATCCCGACATGCTACCTGCTGGACGTACCCCGCATGGTGGCCACTTGGCTGACATTCCGGGAATTCGATAAACTCCAGCAGCTTGAGTTCTACCATGACTATGTATGTAACATACCACGAACCAAACTTATTTGTGCCCTCACCACCGATGTCCATCTCGTGGTTTTCCTCCTTTCTCCACACTGCCACCTTCGCCCGACGCCATCTAGTAGACAATCTGGTACAAATTCTTTGACTCCCACTGCTAAAAAAAACTTACGCTTGTGGTGGTTGATCTGTCGGAGGCGGCACTGCAAAGCATCATCCACTCCAGCTGCCCTTCCCTAGAGCGCCTGCTGCTAGTTTTTGGAATGGAAATTTGTATCTGTTGTCTCAAAATAAAGTCGCCGCACCTTGTAAGCATGGGTATTTGTTTTTTGGACATGATCTCATCATCGAAGATGACCCTTCACTTCAAAGGTTGCTCCTTGATTTTGGTATAGTACCTTCACAAATAACTATAGTCTCTGCGCCTAAACTGGAGACCTTGGGTACAATTCGTGATCCTTTTAGATGGTTCAAGATGGTATTTGGCTCCACACCTATTGAGGTACTGTATATTATTCACGTAAACTTCTGTAATCTGCTTTTTTCATTTGTGCGCATAAGTATCATCCTGGAGTACACTTTTGGTACTAATATTATGTTTTATGCTCAATGAAGAGCTTGTCCATCCTATCAATGGTGGTGGATTCTGTCAAGACCTTACATTTCAGTATGTGGTGTTTTGATCTCAACAGGATTAATAGCTTGCTGCAATGCTTTCCATGTTCGGAGAATTTGTATATGAAGGTGATGATTTCAGCACATTGAAAGCCCATATATAATGTACTATAATTAATCGTCCAACTATCACTCTTTCAACATAATCTTTTTTATACAATAAGTGTTTTCAATCTTCATCTCTATTTAGGCACTAACACATGGAGAAAAAAGTACAACCAATCAATGGTTCAAGAAGCACCGAGATTTTCTTAGATCTCTTGACATTCGTTTGAAGACAGTAACGCTGGAAGGATATGCATCCAACATTGCAAACACTAGCTTTGTCACATTCTTCATGTTGAATGCGAGGGCACTATTGTCCGTGAGGATTAAGTTTTTCGACAAGAAATTTCTTACGGCTGCAAGTGTTGAGCTGCATAAAAAGAAGTTTCAGGTGGACAAAAGGGCTTCTGAACGTGCTCGGCTTCTATTACAACAACTTGTTATCATGCACCAGTAGAATTTCTGGTCCAGGATCTTGATTTTATGGATCAGACCGATCCATTTGATTGTGACTGCCGGAAAATTTGGTTGAGTTTGTTGTTATTGTCCTGTTCAATCTGGATTTTGTGTAAACCTGATGAGCAATTAATCATCGTGCTTTTGTACCTTCTGTAAGCTGGGGTTAGATATTGCTGCCCTTTTCATTTCGGCTTTGACCCATATTTTCTTTCATACTGGGCCAATGGCTTGACATTTCTTTAATTAAGACATAAATATTATAAGCATTCACAACATAGGGAAAGAACCTCACTCTCGCGGGATCCTTGAGATCTTTGTTCATTACAGAATCGCAAGTTCTTAGCGCCCACCAGCACCCACAAACTTTTTTCAGCTAGCACACCAAATGGATTGTAATTAATAAGAAAACCTGCATGGTAGTGACAGATTTGGATTTTTCATTTGGGACCCACGAGGAAAAAGCCTATCCAGGGCAGTGCCGACTCGATAGTAAACATTGAGAAACCTAGTTTTAAAATTACTGTAAATCCAAAACTCGCCTCAAAATCATGAAACTTGGCACGGTATTATGACATAGCACAAACATGTTGTGGTAAAAATTAGTCCAATTTGGGACAAGTTTCAGTACAAACTTCTTACAAACCAGAGCTTCTCTCAAAAAGGCTCATGGTTTCGAGAGGGACCTTGTCACCTATGTGTGTGAAACGATATACGCTGTCTCTTCCCGCCTTGATTTATTTTACAGAGGCAACATGCAACTATAGTAGCGTCATCCTAAAAATATGAAACTATTCACGGTTCGTTTTACCTTTTTGTACATTATTTGAGTTTTCTAAGCATTTTGGAACATACTTTGGTGTGTGCAAAGGTCATGTGTGTACTAGCCACATATGTAATTGGATGTTCAATCTATTTATGGAATCAAGTCCTTATAAGTTATAAGTACATATGTTGTTGTTCTGTGTGCAATGACATCGCACACAAACCATACTAGGGAACTCGTCGGTGATGATTTCATCAATCGCTGACAATTGTATACCACCAAGCGTTTGCCCACAACACACACAGCTTATTAGCAGCAATAGTCTGTATTATTATCGAGCTTCGCACACATTTATGATTACGGACATCTTTGCCGTGTATCACACACATCCTATTAAATTGAACCGTTTTTGTTCTCTTGTCTCAAAGCAAACAGTTCATCCAAGTGAACTGTATGACGTATATCGCACACACCTTGATCTGGCTGATCGTTTCTTTTGTGTTGCCTAATCACAAACATTTCATCCCAGTGAACCATATGCTGTATATCGCACACACCTTCATCAGGCTGCCCGTTTCTTTTGTTTTGCCTCATCGCAAATAGTTCATTCAACTGAGCCCTATGCCCCTCATCGCACACGCAACTAAAATATGTACCGTGTTTGATGTATCCATCATCGCAAACGTTTTGCATGTTTTTGACAGTTATTTTACATCACCGTTTGCGATTAATGCATTGCACACAATTTCGTCGAAGGGTCTCTGATAGTAGTGTCGCATTAGTAGCATCCTGCAGTAGTGACGGCCTAAGGTGGTAGAGGTAAATTCTTTAATGAAATTCAATGATAATGACAATCCTTATAATATGCATCCTAGCCAATGCCTTTATGAGTTTGACAATTACATTAGAAAGCAAGATCACTTCAATGCAAATGTTATAAAACAATTAGAATACAATTTTGATATGATTGCTCTCTTGAGCGACTTGTTATTTAGAATCTCAAATGATGTTAGAGGTGTAGGAAAGCATGCCTCTATGTTTCAAACTCAACTAGAACAAGTTGCTAAATCTCAAAGAGAGTTGCTTAATGAAATGAACAGTACTATAAATGACTTTGTTGTTAGAGTAGCCACTAGAGGAGGTAAAGTGACTCAGGAACCACCTTATCCCGAGGGACACCTAAAGAGAGTTGAACAAGATTCTCAAAGAATTAACACTAATGCACCTAGTCCTTCTAAAAAGAAAAAGAAGAAGAAAAATGATAGGACTTTGCATGCCTCTAGTGAACCTGAAGTAGAAAAACCTCCTGATGTTACTAATGATGTTTCTATTTCTGATGCTGAAACTCAATCTGGTAATGAGCACTACACGAGTGATAGAGAACCAGATAATGATGTTGAAATAGAACCAGTTGTTGATCTTGATAACCCACAACCCAAGAATAAAAGGTATGCTAAAAGAGACTTTGTAGCTAGAATACATGGTAAGGAAAGGGAACCATGGGTTCAAAAACCTATGCCTTTTCCACCTAAGTCAACTAAGAAAAAAGATGATGAAGAATTTGAGCGCTTTGCTGAAATGATTAGGCCAGTCTTTTTGCGTTCCCGCTTGACTGATATCTTAAAAATGCCTCCTTACGCAAAGTACATGAAAGACATGATCACCAATAACAGAAAAATTCCGGAAGCTGAAATCTCCACCATGCTTGCTAATTACACTTTCAAGGATGGAGTACATAAAAAACTTGGAGATCCAGGAATACCAACTATACCTTGCTCCATCAAAAGAAATTATGTGAAAACTGCTTTACGTGATTTAGGAGCTAGTGTTAGTGTTATGCCTTTCTCTTTATACAAAAGAGTTGACCTGAATAAACTCATACCTACTAAAATATCTTTGCAAATGGCTGACAAGTCAACTGCCATACCTATCGGTATTTGTGAGGATGTGCCCGTTGTTGTTGCTAATGTTACTATCTTAACTGACTTTGTTATACTTGAGATGCCCGAGGACGACAACATGTCGATTATCCTTGGTAGACCCTTTTTGAATACTACATGGGCTGCTATTGATTGCAATAAAAGCAAGATCACTTTTCATATCAATGGTAATGATCATACAATGCACTTTCCGAAGAAACAATTCCAAGTGAATGGTATTAATGTTATTGAAAAATCTTCGACAATCACTATTGGAAGTTTTCAACTACCTCTACCTACTATCAAAAAGAAATATGAAATGCTTATTGTTGGGGACATTTATATCCCCGTTGAGGTAACTTAGTGTTTTATGGAAGTTCTTCGATTTCATGCTAATCGAAAGTGATTGTTAATAAGACTTCATCAACCTTATTGATGAATCATTTTTGAGAGGTGTAAGGTTGATGAATTTAGTACGCACTACCTTCTGTCCCTATCTTTTGTTTTCTGTTTTTATTACTTAAATATAAAATAAAATGCCATGTTTTTTCTGTTTTCTGAATTTCTCATGCAATAAAAATGACCCAAAAAATAAAAGTTCTCAGAATGCTCTGAAAATTTAATATGATTTTTTCCTGAATATTTCATGCAAACAACATTAGAGGGGGTGCACTAGGTCGGCACAACCTACCTGGGCGCCCCAGCAACCCCAGGAACGCTCTGGTGGGTTGTGGTCGCCACGTGGGCCCCTCAGTTAACCCTTCATCCCATATCATCACCTACCTCCAGAAAAAACTCACCATTGCTCTCTCTCTCTCGTGTTCTTGCTCTCAAACCTGCGGATTTCAATCTCTTTGCTCAAAGCTCCGTTTCTGAAACTGTTTTAGGGAATTGTTTCTTGGTATGTAACTCCCCCATTGGTCCAATTAGTTTTTACTTTATTGGTTTATATTTTGAATAATTTGTCACTCTTGGTGCTTCTATAGATGAGCTTGCATGTTGAATTCTTAGAGTTCTAAGTAGTTTGAATGCTTGATATGGCCTCCATGCATCCCTATGAGTAGTATCTATCAATCTTTTGAAGTTTTGTTGACAAAATTTTTGTGAGCCAATTTTTTTCCAGAAAATTGTACGCAAATATGATGAACTTTTTTGGGAGGAGTTATTCAAGGAGGAGGTCCTTGGAGGCATCTTTTAGTAGCATCTCCATTTGTCGGTCTTATGTTGAACCAAGTGAAGGTTCCATACGAGATGCCTGCTACTTCTTGAGCTTGCATTGGTTTTTCCCTTGAAGAAGAAAGGGTGATGCAGCAAAGTAGAGATAAGTATTTCCCTTAGGTTGAGAAGCAAGGTATCAATCCAGTACGAGACAACACGCAAGTCACCGAATACCTGCACAAACAAACAAACAACTTGCACCCAACGCGATAAAGGGGTTGTCAATGCCTTCACGGTTACTTGCAAAAGTGAGATATGAAAGAGATAGATAAACGGTAAAGTACATATTTTTGGTATTTTTGGTTTTATAGACTGGAAAGTAAAAGATTGCAAAATAGTAAATCAGAAAATAATATTGTTGATCGGAAACTTATATGATGGAAAATAGAACTTGTATGATGGAAAGTAGAGCAGGGGGCCATAGGTTTCACTAGAGGCTTCTCCCAAGATAGCAAATAATACGATGGGTGAACAAATTACTGCCGAGCATTTGATAGAAAAGCGCAAAGTTATGACAATATCTAAGGAAATGATCATGAATATAGGCATCATGTTCGTGTCAAGTAGACAGAAACGATTTTGCATCTACTACTATTACTCCACACATCGACCGCTATCCGGCATGCATCTAGAGTATTAAGTTCATAAAGAAGGGAGTAACGCATTAAGTAATATGATATTATGTAGAGGAATTAACTCAAGCGATATGATGAAAAACCCATCTTTTTACCTCGATGGCAACAATACAATACGTGCCTTGCTGCCCCTAATGTCACTGGGAAAGGACACCACAAGATTGAACCCAAAGCTAAGCACTTCTCCCATTGCAAGAAAAACCAATCTAGTTGGCCAAACCAAACCGATAGTTCAAAGAGAATTACATAGATATCAAATCATGCATAAAAGAATTCAGAGGAGATTCAAATAATATTCATAGATAAGCTGATCATAAATCGACAATTCATCGGATCTCGGCAAACACACCATAAAAGAGTATTACATCGAATAGATCTACAAGAACATCAAGGAGAACACGGTATTGTGAATCCGAGAGAGAGAGAGAGAGAGAGAAGAAGCCATCTAGCTACTAGCTATGGACCAAGTCTGAGGTAAACCACTCACGCTTCATTGGAAGGGCAATAGAGTTGATGTAGAAGCCCTCCGTGATCGAATCCCCCTCCGACAGGATGACGAAAAAGGTCCCTAGATGGGATCTCACGGGTAGAGAAGGTTGCAGCGGTGGAAAAGTATTTTCGTGGCTTCCCTTGTTGGTTTGGGGATATATGGGTATATATAGGTGAAAGAATTAGTTCAGGAGGTGCACGAGGGGCCCAAAAGGGTGGGGGGCGCGCCCTACCCCCTGGGCGCGCCCTTCGTCCTTGTGGCTGCCTAGTGGCTCCTCCGAATTCATCTCCAAGTTTCCTGGTTGTCTCCTGGTCCAAGAAAAATCATCGTGAAGGTTTTATTCCATTTGGACTCCGTTTGGTATTCCTTCTCTGCGAAACTCAAAAATAATATAAAATAGGGAACTGGCACTGGGCTCTAGGTTAATAGGTTAGGTCCAAAAGTAATATAAAATAGCATATAAATGCATACAAAACATCCAAAATTGATAATATAATAGCATGGAACAATAAAAAATTATAGATACGTTGGAGACGTATCAATGCCGCAGCCAAATCATGTTTATGGCCATGCAATGATTATATGGTGCGTGTAGGTATTAAAGATTAATTTGAGCAATATGTTCACAATGCCGAGCTCGGTCCCTACATTTCATATAAGTGCAACCAACACCTCAACCTCACTGAATTATTTACTAAGGAATTTAAATTCCGTCCTCGTGAGTCTAGGGTGTCGTTTAAACTATACAACCATCCTTTCACTCTACCCTTAGAGACATTTTCTAACCACTGCAAAATTCCATTTTGGGGTTCGTTAGACGAACCACTAAGGTCTGAGTTTGAGATATTCTTGACCAGTCTTTGCTATGGGGAGACTAGTGGAGTGACACAAGGTAGAATAAAGAGCATTCATTTTCACTCAATTCAATACTTTGCACTTTTTAATGGGAAATGCATTGTAGGCAAACAAGATTATAGTACACTTTGTGCTCCATACTTGAGCCACATACGCACCACTCTCACCGGTGATAAAATTTATAACCTTGGAGCGATTGTTGCACGCAGGTTGCAACACAACACTGGTGGTGGATATTTTTATGGTGGAACTTATGCCACACGTTTAGCAAGAGAGCTAGGTGTTTCACCTTGGCCTTATGACCCCATTTTACCCACGCGGTACTTGGACTTTGATGCTATGAAACGTCATAAAATCCTTAGTGGTGAACCCCATAATTTTACTTATAACCTATTCTTTAATAAAAGGTCCATTGTGGATACCTTTTTGCCTACGCCTGCGCTTTGTGATGTTCATGACAAGGGGAGATATTATGTTCTTGAGAGCAAGGCCCGAGCACATAACGCAGCAGTTGTGGCTGCACGGCAGGCTAAGGCGTCGGCACCCAGAGCCTCCGTGAGCTACCACTCCGACCATTATGCAGGCTACTCACGGGGATTACCAAGTTAGGCCAAAAGCCTAAGCTTGGGGCAGTACGTATTTCCACCGACACTACATTCATGTTCACACATTTTTCATTCCAGTTGTCGGTGTCCACACTCTTTCATTATATTATCCATGCTAGATTTATTTTCTCGCCTTCTTCTTGTGTGTTTAAAAACTTTCAGAAAATCCAAAAATATTTCTTGCTTCTTTTCGGTTTTTCTTCCTAGCTTAATTAGTTGTAGTATTAAAAAGAAAACCCCAAAATATTTCCTTGTTCTTCTTTTGCTTGTTGGGAGCTTTCCCGTGTAAATTGTTTTTCTCGTTTTTGTTTTTCCTCTTCATTTGCTTGTTCAAGAAAAAACCAAAAAACTCCAAAAATATGTCAGTGTGTTTCTTTGAATTTCTTTTCCATTTATTGAGTCGTACCGATGAAAATGTTGAGTGGCTCTTATATGCATTATCATTGATCTAACAAAGAGCCCATATTACCTTGTCTTCTCCTCTTGAATAAAATGTTTGCATATTCCAGCTTAGTCCATGTCACTCTTGCACTATTATTATTTTCATATCATTCAGTCGTGCAAGTGAAAGGCAATAATGACAATATTTGATGAACTGGCTGTGGCAGAGAGAAACGGGTATGAACTCAACTTGCTTTGTCACTTGTATGCGTCGGTGCTATACAAACGGTTTTTAACCCCTTTTCACGACAGCATTTGGAACCGTCGCCAAGTGAGTGTGGGCGATAGGGGGGGTCCTTCCCACACGACGCATAAATCGTCAGGGATAGGCCCTCCTGGGACACAGGCTGGGGCCGTGTGCGATTGGGTGAGGCATCGAAACCCAATCATTTCCGTAGGTATGTACATCCCACACGTTGAATCCCGGAAAAACATTTCCGTAGGTATGTACATCCCACACGGTGAATGCCAGAAAAACATTTCCATAGGTATGTACATCCCACACGATGAATCCCAGAAAAACATTTTCGTAGGTAGTACATCCCACAGGGTGAATCCCAGAAAAAGATTTCCGTAGGTATGTACATCCCACACGGTGAATCCCAGAAAAACATTTCCGTAGGTATGTATATCACACACAGTCAATCCAAGGAATACGTTTCCGTTCTTATGTACATCCCACACAGTCAATCCAGGGAAAATGTTTCCGTTCGTATGTACATCCCACACAGTTTTATGTGTAGGCTCGTGTGTGAAAGGTTTAACTATCACACATGGTCTGCCTTGGTTAACTATTTGCTTTTATCAACTACATCACACATGATTTGATGAAGAAAACTGTGTGGCATTGGGCTATCCATCGCAAGCACTTTTACTGCTAGAACCATTTGCAAAGGTCCATGACACATTTAGTAGGTTTATTAGTTTACAATTAATAATTCCAGTAATATGCAAATTCACATTTCATATCGAACAACTATTTGCCAATTTCATATTAGGCACATAAATATATTATAACATCATAGTACGATAGCTACATGAAAACAACACAATACAACATATATCTAGTTCAACTTCATAAGAACCATATATTCATTTCCCTAAACGAGATCATCCAGGCTCCTCTTATCCACCTCTACTTTCAGTTCAGTAAGAACCTGTTTTGCACTGGCCAACTGGGAAAGTGCCTCCTCCTTCGCCAACACCATCTTAGCCAAGTCTGATTTAAAAAAATCTAAGCTCATTCTCCACCTTCCTCTTTTTATCCCGCATCTTCCAATATTCTTCAGCGTTGAAAACTGTTTCTCTAAGCATACGTTTGTTCTCTTCCTCATACATGCTCCAGAGCTTCGCTAGGCACATCTTCAAAGACTGTGGCCACTCTTGATCAACCCACTCCAAGTAAGGACACTTCCGCTCAGCCTATAATATTAAAAACTAGATCAGTAACAATTATAGGGGAAATGGGTTTATAGCAACATAGAAAATCACCAATGCTTATTTTGAAAAACTGAAGAAACATGTTAATTATGACATATCGTCTCAAAATTCTGGAACATCAGAAGCTATAATTAACTAGAACAACACTACAAGTTCTTCCTCATGTACAATGAATAACAAATTGAACATTTTATGAGGAAGGTAAATATAATTGCAACAGCATAGCGATAGTGTTTGGATGACAGCAAATTGATATTAACATGTGTGTACATGCACAAATTTAGGAACATAGAACAAATAGCACTAAGGCCGTCCAATATGTATGCCAAAACTGGGGTGAAGACAACTGTTGCTACATCTCGCACCGGTGCCCTACAGTGGCGAGCCGATGCTGCGGAAAAAAATCAGGGACCCGGACTCTAGAGCACGTAGTTGCTCCGATGCCTAGTTCCTTCGTGCGATAAAGATTTAGTATTTTACTGCTTGGCTGCTCGGATGTGTGGCCAAAGTTAGCTGCACAAACTGCTGAAGCGGTGCCAAATAATTTTCTAATGGCACCGCTAATGAGATGGCAACAATTTAAGATACTAGGTACAAACTATGACACTGTCTTAGGATGCCTTTGGTTGAAGGTGTGGAATGAATGGGTTGGGACCGTGACAGTGTCTGAATCACATCTAACAAATTATTTGTAACAACGAAAGAGGGTCTAACCTTCTCTGCACATGCCAGAAACTTCCTCCCACTGTCCACAGATTCAAACGCAACTAGCTTCACGCATGGAGATTGATGGTGACAACGAGCAAATAGATCTTCAGCCACCCTGCTCCATTTGTTGCCACTGATGGTCCTAGGGAGCTACAAGAGGAAGAAATGACTCAAATCGACCGCCGGGTAAAAATCCTTCATTCCAACTCATAGCCCGAGAGAGAAGAGAGGCATACCCGGGTGGTGAAGGAGTCGTCGCCAGAGGAGGAACCGCTGGAGAGGTCTTTGAAGAAGACCATGGCGACCCCGACGGTAGGATGCGAGACGGCGAGAGCGAGCAAGCGACTATAGTATAGGAAGGAAGGAAGGAAGAAAGGAGGAAACATGGTAAATGTGACATGTGGTTGGGGAGAAAAGGGGGTGGGGAAGGGGGCGGGGGTAGATATTTTTGCAGTAGGCCAAAATTTTGGAAATGTGGAGGGAAACTTTGCGCGCGGTGCCACCAGACCATTCACTTTGAACGATTATGTGCTTCGTTTGGCCATTTTATGAATTAATTGAGTTTTCAATGCATTTATATGCATAATTCAAATTTGAACTACATGCACATGCTCTAATGCATATAAATTGGTTGAAAATTCAAATTTGTGCCCTTGGTTGAATGCTTAGGTCCCATGCAAGAAATGGGAAATGAATGTCAAACACCCTACCACGATCACTCGGCCGCAAACATTGAGATACCTCATTTTAAATTCTAGTAAATCCAAAGCTCGTCTAAAATTCATGAAACTTAGCATGCTATCATGGAGCGCCATCAACATGCCATGGTAATTTTTTTGTCCCATTTGGGGCAGGTTTGGGGATATACTTCTCACAAACCAGAGCTTCTCACAACAAGCCTGATGGTTCCGGTAGGAAACGTCCCACCTTTGGGGAAGAAACGATATCCATTGCCTCTTATTGCTTTCAAATTTTTTCTCGTGTCAACATAGAACAACAGGAGTGTTGTGTCAATTTTTAGGGTTCGTTTGGACATTTTTATGCATTAACTGAGTTTTCAATGCATTTATGTGCATAATTCAAATTTGAACTGCATGCACATGCTCTAATGCATATAAATTGGTTGAAAATTCAAATTTGTGTCATTGGTTGCATGCTTAGGTCCCATGCAAGAAATGGGAATGAATGTCAAACACCCTGCCATGGTCACTCGGCCGCAAACATTGAGATACCTGGTTTTTAAATTCTAGTAAAATCCAAAGCTCGTTGGAAATTCATGAAACTTGGCATGCTATCATGGAGCGGCATCAACATGTCATGGTAATTTTGTTGTCCCATTTGGGGCAGGTTTGGGGATATGGTTCTCACAAACCAGAGCTTCTCACAACAAGCCCGATGGTTTCGGTAGGGAACATCCCTCCTTTGGTGACGAAACGATATCCATTGCCTCTTATTGCTTTCAAATTTTTTCTCATGTCAACATAGAACAACAGGAGTGTTGTGTCAATTTTTGGGATCTTTCGGGGTTCGTTTGGACATTTTTATGCATTAACTGAGTTTTCAATGCATTTATGTGCATAATTCAAATTTGAACTACATGCACATGCTCTAATGCATATAAATTGGTTGAAAATTCAAATTTGTATCCTTGGTGCATGCTTAGGTCCCATGCAAGAAATGGGAATGGATGTCAAACACCCTACCACGGTCACTCGGCCGCAAACATTGAGATACCTGGTTTTTAAATTCTAGTCAATCCAAAGCTCCTCTGAAATTCATGAAACTTGGCATGCTATCAAGGTGCGGCATCAACATGCCGTGGTAATTTTCTTTGTCCCATTTGGGGCAGGTTTGGGGGTATGTTTCTCACAAACCAGAGCTTCTCACAACAAGCGTGATGGTTTCGGCAGGGAACGTCCCACCTTTGGGGACGAAACGATATCCATTGCCTCTTATTGCTTTCAGAAATTTTCATGTGTCAACATAGAATAACAGGAGTGTTGTGTCAATTTTTGGGGTTCATTAGGACATTTTTATGCATTAACTGAGTTTTCAATGCATTTATGTGCATAATTCAAATTTGAACTACATGCACATGCTCTAATGCATATAAATTGGTTGAAAATTCAAATTTGTATCCTTGGTGCATGCTTAGGTCCCATGCAAGAAATGGGAATGGATGTCAAACACCCTACCACGGTCACTCGGCCGCAAACATTGAGATACCTGGTTTTTAAATTCTAGTCAATCCAAAGCTCCTCTGAAATTCATGAAACTTGGCATGCTATCAAGGTGCGGCATCAACATGCCGTGGTAATTTTCTTTGTCCCATTTGGGGCAGGTTTGGGGGTATGTTTCTCACAAACCAGAGCTTCTCACAACAAGCGTGATGGTTTCGGCAGGGAACGTCCCACCTTTGGGGACGAAACGATATCCATTGCCTCTTATTGCTTTCAGAAATTTTCATGTGTCAACATAGAATAACAGGAGTGTTGTGTCAATTTTTGGGGTTCATTAGGACATTTTTATGCATTAACTGAGTTTTCAATGCATTTATGTGCATAATTCAAATTTGAACTACATGCACATGCTCTAATGCATATAAATTGGTTGGAAAATCAAATTTGTGTCCTTGGTTGCATGCTTAGGTCCCATGCAAGAAATGGGCATGAATGTCAAACACCTACCATGGTCACTCAGCCGCAAACATTGAGATACCTGGTTTTTAAATTCTAGTAAATCCAAAGCTCGTCTGAAATTCATGAAACTTGGCATGCTATCATGGAGCGGCATCAACATGCCGTGGTAAAAAATTTGTCCCATTTGGGGCAGGTTTGGGGATATGCTTCTCACAAACCAGAGCTTCTCACAACAAGCCCGATGGTGTAGGTAGGGAACATCCCTCCTTTGGTGATGAAACGATATCCATTACCTCTTATCGCTTTCAAATTTTTTCTCGTGTCAACATAGAACAACAGGAGTGTTGTGTCAATTTTTGGGATTTTTCGGGGTTTGTTTGGACATTTGTATGCATTAATTGAGTTTTCAATGCATTTATGTGCATAATTCAAATTTGAACTACATGCACTTGCTCTAATGCATATAATATGGTTGAAAAATCAAATTTGTGTCCTTGGGTACGTGCCTAGGCCCCATGCAAGAAATGAGAATGAATGTCAAACACCCTGCCACGGTCACTCGGCCGCAAACATTGAGATACCTGGTTTTTAAATTCTAGTAAATCCAAAGATCGTCCAAAATTTATGAAACTTGGCATGCTATCACGGAGTGGCATCAACATGTTGTGGTAAATTTTTTGTCGCATTTGGGGCAGGTTTGGGGATATGCTTCTCACAACAAGCGTGATGGTTTTGGTAGGGAATGTCCCACCTTTGGGGAGGAAACAATATCCATTGCCTCTTATTGCTTTCAATTTTTTTTATCGTGTCAACATAGAACAACAGGAGTGTTGTGTCAATTTTTGGGATTTTTCGGGGTTTGTTTGGACATTTTTATGAATTAATTGAGTTTTCAATGCATTTATATGCATAATTCAAATTTGAACTACATGCACATGCTCTAATGCATATAAATTGGTTGAAAAATCAAATATGTGTCCTTGGGTGCATGCTTAGGTCCCATGCAAGAAATGGGAATGAATGTCAAAGACCCTGCCTCGGTCACTTGCCCGCAAACATTGAGATACCTGGTTTTTAAATTCTTGTAAATCCAAAGATCGTCCGAAATTCATGAAACTTGGCATGCTATAAAGGAGTGGCATCAACATGCCGTGGTAAATTTTTTTTCCCATTTGGGGCAGGTTTGGGGATATGCTTCTCACAAACCAGAGCTTGTCACAACAAGTGTGATGGTTTCGGTAGGGAACGTCCCACCATTGGGGACAAAACGATATCCATTGCCTATTATTGCTTTCAAAAAATTTCTCGTGTCAACATAGAACAACAGGAGTGTTGTGCCAATTTTTGGGATTTTTTCGAGGTTCGCTTGGACATTTTTATGCATTAATTGAGTTTTTTTTGACTGTGGAGTGTAAGGAAAAAACCCCCACATCCTATATATTTATTCCACTCCAAAATGTTACAATATATACAAGGTTATGAAGGATAACCCCAAAATAAAGCCTAACCTATACAGCAAAAGTAAGAAAAATACATCAGGGGGAAGATAGGTTACCCAACGTACAAGGCTATCCTTGAATCTAGGCTTAATCCTAAAGGAGAGTAAATATGTGTCATGTACAAAAGGTCTCCTCCAATGACTGAAGCTAGGTCTGACATGCCTAAAAAATTTAGCATTCCTAATCAGCCAAATATTCCAGCAAGCAGTGAACACCACTTCAGCAAAAAAGGGCTTATTGTAATCCCTTCTAGCATTAACAACAATGTCAGTCATGTTGTTACCATGGGACCAATCAAACAGCATTAATTGAGTTTTCAATGCATTTATGTGCATAATTAAAATTTGAACTACATGCACATGCTCTAATGCATATAAATTGGTTGGAAAAATCAAATCTGTGTCCTTGGGTGCATGCTTAGGTCCCATGCAAGAAATGTGAATGAATTTCAAACACCAGGGCATCGTTGATTGCCGGCAAAATGTTGAGATACTTTGTTATTAAATTCTAGTAAATCCAAAACTCGTCTGAAATTCCTGAAACTTGGCATGCTTTCGTGGAATGGCACCCGACATGATGTGGTATTTTTCGTGTCCATTTTGAGAGAAGGCGCACTCGAATAACAACCAACAAAGGCATTCTGAAAAAATAGCTACCACTTTAATATCTCAAACAGCTGTATAATTCAAATCATTGCATTCTTTTAACCATTCATGTGACGCCACGTGTCTTCGTTTTAATTGCTATAGGAGGTGTCGTGCGGACAACTGCTTGACCTTGACTGAACGAGAGGCGTGCAAGCGGAGTCTGGTGCGCAGGCTGACCGAGAGGCGTGCAAGCTGTCCTCCAATGCGTAGGCTCACCAAGAAGCATGGGAGCTGTACGCTGCGCAGGCTCACTGGGAAGCGAGTCCTTTGAGTTCCATGGTTGCCTGCCTTCCTCTCCATTAATGGTGCCTGAGCCACTGTTTAATACGGGCGTCCTTACTGTTCGCCTCCCATTGCCCTCCCTCCCGCAGACCTCTAACAAAGCCAAGGCGCAGAATGATCATCTGCCACTAGTCTTCAAGTTTGGTGAAGTCGACTCCGAGCTAGAGGAGATAGAAAATAAGGAGGAATGGGGCCTCATGGACATGGCCCAGAACGAGCTGGCCGCGGCGGTTGCTGCCCCCGCTCCTGTACCAGCTCCCATCCCCGCGCCCGCGCCAGCGACCATCCCCGTAGCATTGACGGACTGGTCGCCGAGCACTACCACAGAGCTGGAAGCCGCGGGCGTCAGCAAGGTCTCCGCGGACCCACACGAGCTTGTGTGCATTCCAGAGCCAGCGCCCGTGCCCGTGCACGCCCCTCCACCCACCGTGGTGCCGACCCCCGTGTGTTTGGCTGCACCCGCCGTGCCCGTGCCCCTCCACCCACCGCGATGCCAGTCCCCATGCCTTTAGCTGTACATGCCGCACCCGTGCCCGTGCCCATGCACGCGCCCCCTCAGCAGCATGGAACGCTGCCGTCGACCGCTATCTCTCAGCGGCGCCAGTTGCCGTCCTCCCGCGCCCCGCCCGTCGATCCCACAATGACATGATGTTTGATTTACAAGTGAAGAACATTTTGTGCTGCCTTGGATACTTTAAGAACAGTGTCCCGAAGGACGACAAAGACAACACGGCACGGCACGCCGCCTCCGCCGCCGCCGAAAATAGTTTTTTTGGGTTTTAATACTGTATCTTGAATTCTCGATCATATGAATATAAATTCGCAGTGTGACTGAATGAAGGATATGGTTTGAACAAACTTGCATTTTTCTCTCTTAACATACAAACGTATCAAACGATTTTGTTTTGAAAAAAATGTCAATGGTATTTAAATATAAAACACTCATCGCAAACGTTTTAGTTAGAACACCCGTATGCAAACCGACAGCTTCCCCAGGAAGCCAAGGGAAAATCTGCCGAGCCGGATTTCTGCAGCTCTTGATCGCAAACGTTTTAGATAGAACACCTGTATGCAAAGTGAGAGCTATGGTATTCCCTCGCAGTGCAGGATTTGTGCATCCCTTCAATGCAAACGGTTGTTTTGCATGACCCGTGTGCAACCACGTAGAAACAATTGGGTAAGATTTGCATATGTCATTTTGGGTATGTTGCCATTTGTCAAACTGGAAAGATTGACATTTGTTTTTCTAGTACATTGCCATTTGTCAACCTTGTAACACTGCGATTTGTCAATTATGCAGCTAAAAATCACTAGCACTATCTAATTTTTGCAACTAAAATCACTAGCACTATTCATATGGACACCACTAGCAGGCGTGAGTTGATGGACGCGTATGCAAATGTACCATTGATTACATACAACAAGTCATCAACCCACAATGACAATGAGGATACACGTTGGATTATAGATCGTTTCCAACAAAACATTCTAGTAAAGTAAAGTTTTTTCACACAACAACTAACAAAGTGATGAAATGAACTTCAGCTCAACCACTCATCGGCGTTGGAAACACTTGCTTTGAACCAGAAGTGATTCTCTAGGAAGGGCCAGCTACTGTCAATCTCGAGACCAACGCAGGACTGATCATCTAGGCTGAAGCGGCCTATGTCAGGAACCGTATTGGGATGGCAGGGAAGCATATCAATGTCCGAGGTATAGATACAATTGCTACTCATAAGTGGTAGTAACGTTGTGTCAATAGCAGCTGGATCGCCTTCCACCATCATTGGATAGTTTTGTCCAAGGAAGAGTGAGTTTCCTCCAAGACTTTCAATACTGAACCAGGGAGAAGGTGTTGGCGCTAGTACACTAGTATCCATCCCGAATACCCTGCAATGGATGTTGGAATAGGTCCTGAGAGTGCGACCATGCGATACAACACCTGCTTCCTTAGCAACATCAGCAGTGCCCTGTATACAGACAAGAAGAGATGATCCATCGGAATAAGTTGCCAGGCGCCACTGAGTATATGGGTTCTCCTTGTCCTCATGCTCGTGATCATCAGCATCGTCATCTCCCCCCTGGTTATAAATTTTTTAAGTATAGGTGGTGGAATGTTCACAGGACCTTGGAAACACAAGAAGGTTAATTAGTAAAGGGAAACTAGCTAACCCGCATGCATGTGGATGAAACAATTATAATTACGGTGGAAGACAAATGTACCGAAAGCATCAGGATTCCATGGAAAAATAGTGCCACGAGTGGTGGCAGCAAACACAAGACCCTCGTATTGAATTGCATCACAATACTCATCTGTGTACAGAAATTGATTTTTGAGCAATATCCATCGAGGCATGGAATTAAGGACGGCAACAAGCTTGTCAAAGATAGCAACAACTTCATAGTTCGTGTAATCCCAAGAGCGGTTGGGAACTTGACAAATTGCTATCTTCCATAGACGACAGTCACCATGGTTGTATCTGAACTCACGTAGAATACCGGTGTACTCAACCTCTAGGCAGTCTGAGATTTTTGGAAGTGGAACCCGGTGACGAGTTTACACATTCACAAGTTCCCAATCGTAGTTGTACCCAATATAAAAAACCCAATCTCCATTTGCACCTGCCCAAGCCTTGCCCTCAAGTGATGGCATGTTAACATCATATGTATCATTATCAAGCGGCATCAACTTGCACAAGGCGAGGCTTATTCGACCGCACGCCAGTCAACAGGGTCACGGTGAAGAAGATAGGGGAGATCAAACTGCTCCTGGACCCTTGGGTTCCTTGTAATGATGTTATTAGTTGAGTCGAGAATGGTCTTGAACGAACCTGCCATGCTAGCTGAGGTGATGACGTCCCACCGATCAATGAGTTCCTCCACCACGTCATCTTTCAGACCGGGGCAAGAATAACGGGGTCGTTTCTGGCCTGTTCCCTCCATGGAGAAGATGATAGAACAATGGTAGAAGGAAGGGTGAAGGAAAATGAAGGGAGGAAGAGCGTGCGATAGCAGTTCCAAATCGAGAGGGAAAGGTGAAGAGGCGGTGGACGGTTGCCATGGTACAAGAAGAGGCTAGTGGGGAGCGAACTGTTGCCACAACGGTCACACGCTGACGACAAGGCCGAGTGAACCGCATGCCGTATATCACACACACCTTGATCTGTCTGATCGTTTCTTTTGTTTTGCCTAATCACAAATAGTTCATTCGAGTGAACCGTATGCTGTACATCGCACACACCTTCATCTGGCTGACCGTTTCTTTTGTGTTACCTAATCAGAAACAGTTCATCCGAGTGAACCATATGTTGTACATCGCACACACCTTCATCTGGCTGCTCGTTTCTTTTGTGTTGCCTAATCACAAACAGTTCATCTGAGTGAACCGTATGATGTGTATCACACACACCTTCATCTGGCTGCCCATTTCTTTTGTTCCTCCTCATCGCAAACAGTTAATTGAACTACCGTATGCCCTGCATCGCACACGCAACTAAAATCTGAACCGTGTTTGATGCATCCATCATCGCAAATGTTTTGCACCCTTTTTGACAGTTTTTTACACCACCGTTTGCGATTACTACATCGCCCACAGTTTCATCAAAGGGTCTCTGATCGTAGTGTTGAGTTAGCAGCATCTTGCAGTAGTGTGTTTTTGTAAATATGTTTAACCTAGTATCCATGATTTATCCTATTATGATCAAACATGTTTGTAATGACAATTAGATACTATAGTTTCTCATGCCATGCTTAAGTAGCTAGGAGTGGATAATGATTTATCTTGGATGTCAACATTGCGTTAAAATGATTGTGATGTAGTATGATGATATGGTATCCTCCTCTGAATGTTCGAGTGGCTTGACTTGGGACATGTTCATGCATGTAGTTGAATCAAAACCAACATCGCCTCTATGATATTTATGTTCATGGTGTTCATATCCTACTCATGCTAGTATCCAATGTTACTTATTCATAATGCGTGTTCATGACCGTTTTCGCTCTCTAGCTGGCCGCTTCTCAATCTAATTGCTAGCCTTCGCCTGTACTAAGCGGGAATTCTGCTTGTGCATCAAAAATCCTGAAACCCAAATTATTCCAGATGAGTCCACCATACCTACCTGTATGCGGTATTACCCTACCGTCCTAAGTAAATTTGCATGTGCCACCTCTAAAAACTTCAAATAAATATTCCTTTTTGTGTGCCTGGATTGTTCGTAGAGTGATAGGCGGTAGTCGGTATCTTCCATGCTAAGAGGGTTATTCTCATGATGAGTGTTGATTCACTCGTCCTTGTACGAGAGGGGTGGTAATAGGGATTCCCAGTCCCGAACTCAAATTGCAAATAATTAAACAAAACTCCCCCTGGACTGTTGTTGGTATGGACGACACCCATTGTTTCGGACAAGCAGTGGAGTCTGATTGTTGGTGGATGGGGGGTAAACCTTTACTTTTATCGCTTGGGAACCGCCACTAATGCGTTTAGCATGGGAGATACCGATAACTAATGGTCACGAAGTAAACAAGAAGGGTGAATTTCTCAATATTTCATTTACCTCTGTTTAAAAACTTGAGCTCTGGCACCTTTGCAAATCACCGTTTCCCTCTGCGAAGGGACTATCTATTTACTTTTATGTTGCGTCATCACCTTCTCAAATAAGCGCCAGAAGTTGAGAGCACTATTGTCATCCTCATGCATTGTGTGTAGCTAATGTTGGGTGCATCATGACTGGATCTTTTCTACCATGAATAGTAATGGTTAGTCCTTGCTTGAACTTTGGGGGTGCTCTGCATTTATGTTTTGCAGTCTCAGAAAGGGCTAGCGAGATACCACTGTTGTCATACTATATCATGGTTGTTTTAACAAAGTGTCGTTGTTTGAGATATCTTATTATTGCTCGCTAGTTGATTATGTCATTGATATGGGTTAATATAATTTTTAAGAGTTATTTTCAACATGGTTAGTTATAATTTTGGCTGAAAACCTGGTGCTACTTAAGCTTATTTATGTAAACAAGAGCAAAATAGTTCATAAAAGTTTTTATTTTCCACTTTCAGTTTATCAACTGAATTACTTGAGGACAAGCAAAGGTTTAAACTTGGGGGAGTTGATACGTCTCCGTCGTATCTGGTTTTCCTAATGCTTTTCCTCTTGTTTTGGACTCTAATTTGCATGATTTGAATGAAACTAACCCGGACTGACGCTATTTTTAGCAGAACTACCATAGTGTTGTCTTTGTGCAGAAATAAAAGTTCTTGGATTGGAACGAAACTTTGCAAGGATTTTTTATACAATAAAAGAGAATTTCTGGAGCCAAGAACCACCGGAGGGGGGCACCTGGGTGGGCACAACCCACCAGGGCGCGCCCCCTCCAGGCGCGCCCAGGTGGGTTGTCCCCACCTAGTGGCCCCACAGACTCCCACCCTAATACTATAAAATTACATATTTGGAAAAAAAATCAGGGATAAAGAATTATCGCATTACACGAGACAGAGCCGCCTCCACCTCATGTTCTTCATTGGGAGGCTAGATCTGGAGTTCGTTTGGGGCTCCGGAGAGGGGGATCTTCGATCTTCGCCATCACCAACCCTTCTCCATCGCTAATTCCATGATGCTCCCCACCGAGAGTGAGTAATTCCTTCATAGGCTTGCTGGTCGGTGAGGAGTTGGATGAGATTCATCATATAATCGAGTTAGTTTTGTTAGGGCTTGATCCCTAGTATCCATTATGTTCTTAGATTGATGTTGCTATAACTTTTCCATGCTTAATGCTTGTCACTTTGGGCTCGGGTGCCATGATTTCAGATCTGAACCGTTTATGTTATCACCATTATATCTATGTTCTAGATCCGATCTTGCAAGTTATAGTCACCTACTACGTGTTATGATCCGGCAAACCCGGAGTGACAGACGTCGGGACACTTCCCTGTGATGACCGTAGTTTGAGGACTTGATGTATTCACTATGTGCTAATGCTTTGTTCCGGTTCTCTATTAAACGGAGGCCTTAATATCCCTTAGTTTCCAATAGGACCCCGCTGCCATGGGAGGGTAGGACAAAAGATGTCATGCAAGTTCTTTCCATAAGCACATATGACTATTTACGGAATACATGCCTACATTATACTTATGAACTGGAGCTAGTGCCGTATCTCCCTAGGTTATGACTGTTATATGATGAATATCATCCAACAAATTCAGCGATCCAATGCCTACGAATTTCTCTCATATTGATCATGCTAAGTTACTACTGCTATTGTTACTATTGCACTTGCTACAAAAGCATTACTATCACTGTTACCGTTACTATTGCACTTGCTACAAAATCATTACTATCACTGTTACCGTTACTATCGTTGTTGCTACTACTATCAAAACTATCATACTACTTTGCTACTGATCACGTTGCTGCAAATAATTAATCTCCAGGTGTGGTTGAATTGACAACTCAGCTGCTAATACTTGGAATAATTCTTTGGCTCCCCTTGTGTCGAATTAATAAATTTGGGTTGAATACTCTACCCTCAAAAACTGTTGTGATCCCCTATACTTGTGGGTTATCACACGCCTAGGGGGTAGGCGCACCATGATGCCTTGTGGGACCCTTGTGGCTCTGTCTAACCTAATTCCACTTCTATAAATTCCAAAATATTGGGAAACCAACAAAGAGCCACCCAAAATACTTTTCCCGCCACCACAAGTCTCTGTTCTTTCACGATCCCATCTAGAGGCCTTTTTTGGTACTCTGCCGGAGGGGGAATCGATTATGGAGGGTGTAGTGGTTTTTTCAAGGCATATGTCCTCGTGAAAGGACTAAGTCTGGAAGCCATCGCAACTACACTACAAAAAAAGCTACTTCCGTGATGATACGTGTTTGTCATAGTATGTCACGTTTTCTGTCATGCATGTACATCCATGACGATTTTATGACAGAATCAAGATAGTCATACATGTGCTGTCGTAGAAGTGTTCCATGACAATACCAAAATTATCATCACGGAAGTGTCCACTTCCATGATGATAAATGGCATGTCATGGAAGTGTTTTCATCAAGGGTAACCGACACGTGGCATCCACTGTAACAGGTCGCCGCTAACCTATTAGGTTCCGGTTTGGATCCGATAACCCGTTAATAGCCCACACCAATGGGGATTTTCCATGTGTAAAATTCTCAATGGCATGAGGAACCACGTGTCAGCTCAGCATTGGGACATATGTCATCCACTCATTGGACGGGAGGCGCCTATGATACGTCGACACGTGGCAAGGCCCAACAGTGGCCCATTCAGGTGAAAAAGCCGTCGTTTGACTTGGTCAAAAGGTAGCGGGCCGGTCCATGGAAAGCCTGTTAACGACATATTCGCATATAGCCCATTTACAGTCCGCTAACTCACGGCCCGTTATGGCCTATCCGAATTTGGCCCAGTAGCGTCATCTGGGCCTTCCAATATGATTCCAGCCCATCGTAACTTCTAGCCCATGTATGGCCCATGACGTCTTTCGGCCCATATAAGGCACTTTGTAACCCTGGGCCCATTAACGGCCCATGGTGAACTGGCCCATAATGAACATTATATCGCTTTATACCCATTAATGACCCATTATTCCATTGGGCCGTTTCCAGTCCGTGTTATCTTTCGGCCTTCTAAGGGCCCATTTATTCTTGGGCTCATTCCAGCATTCGAATACTTATGGTCCGTTGATGTCTACTACGCAACTTTATTCTTGTAGACTCATGTTGGGCCTCCAAGCGCAGAGTTTTGTAGGATAGTAGCAATTTTACCTCAAGTGGATGACCTAAGGTTTATCAATCTGTGGGAGGCATAGGATGAAGATGTTCTCTCTCAAACAACCATGCAACCAAATAACAAAGAGTCTCTTGTGTCCCCAACACACCAAATACAATGATAATTTGTATAGGTGCACTAGTTCGGCGAATAGATGGTGATAAAAGTATAATATGGATGGTAGAAATATTTTTTTAATCTGAATAAATAAAAATAGTAAGGTAGCAAATAGTTACGGGCACAAAAACGATATTGCAATGCTTGAAAATGAGGCCTAGGGGCCGTACTTTCGCTAGTGCAATCTCTTGACAATGCTAACATAATTGGATCATATAACCATTCGTCAACGTGCTATGAAGAATCACTCCAAAGTCCCTATCTAGCAGAGAACATAAGAAGAAATTATTTGTAGGGTACAAAACCACCTCGAAGCTATTAATTCCGATTGATCTATCCAAGAGTTCCTACTAAAATAACACCAAATAATTCTAGGTTCCTAATACTTAATCCAACACAAAGAACCTCAAACAGTGCCCCAAGATTTCTACCGGAGAAAGAAAAGACGAGAACTTGCATCAACCCCTATGCATAGATTACCCCAATGTCACCGCGGGAATCCGCAAGTTGAGTGCCAAAGCACATATCAAGTGAATCAATATGGCACCCCATTGTCGCCACGAGTATTCATATGCAAGACATATATCAAGTGCTCTCAAATCCATAGAAGTATTCAATCCGATAACAACAAAATCTCAAAGGGGAAAACTCAATTCATCACAAGATAGAGGGGAAAACACCAAATGATCCGATTATATTAACAAAGCCCGCGATACATCAAGATCGTGCCATCTCAAGAACACGAGAGAGAGAAAGAGATATATTAAACACATAGCTACTGGTATAAACCCTCAGCCCCGAGTGTGGACTACTCCCTCCTCATCGTGGTGGCTGCCAGGATGATGAAGATGGCCACTAGTGTTGATTTCCCCCTCCGGTAGAGTGCCGGAACGGGGTCTAGATTGGTTTTCAGTGGCTACAGAGCCTTGCGGCAGTCGAACTTCTGATCTAGGGTTACCCCCCCAGGGTTTTTGGAATATTTGGTGATTTATAGGGCAAAGAAGGGGTGCGGGAGGCCATCGAGGTGGGCACAACCCACCTAGGTGCGCTTGGGTCCCCAGGCGCGCCCTAGTGGGTTGTGCCCCCCTCGGGGCACCCCCCAGGTGCTGCTCTGGCCCACTGGTGGTCTTTTGGTCCATCAAAAAGTCCACAAAAAGTTTCATGATGTTCGGACTCCGTTTGATATTGATTTCCCACGATGTAAAAAACAAGCAAAAAACAGCAACTGGCACTGGGCACTGGGTCAATAGGTTAGTCCCAAAAAATGATATAAAGTTGCTATAAAGTGATTGTAAAACATCCAAGAATGATAATATAGCAGCATGAATACTTCATAAATTGTAGATACGTTGGAGACGTATCATCCGCTACTGGCCTGTTCTGCTTGTGGGCCAAATTTAGCCCGTGGCTAAAGTCGGCCCGTTTGTGGAACATTAATCCATTGGGACGTTTTCATAGCATCATCAAATATGGACCACTAACGACCCATTATGCCTGTCGATAGAATGAAGCCCGTTAAACATATCGACCACTTAATAGCCCGTTATGGTCGGCTCATAAATAGACGATTCCCATTGTAGCCTGTTTACGTCCCATATTGCGGTCTGTTGTTGGTCCACAAATAGTATGACCCATGTTTTGCCAATTGATTATATGACCCATATAAGGCCCATTGATTTTACGGCCCGTAGAAGGCCCATGGATCCTTCGGTCCATAGGAGGCCCATGGCACTACAGCAGGTCGAAAGACCATGGTTACAACGGTTCATATGTTGCCCATGGTTATTGTTGGGAAATGTTGCATGGAAAACAAAAAAATTCTACACACACGCAAGATCTATCCAGGGAGATGCATAGCAATGACAGGGGAGAGTGTGTCTACGTACCCTCATAGACCGTAAGTGGAAGCGTTTGTTAACGCAGTTGATAGAGTCGAACTTCGTGCTCCAACCGATCGAGTACCGAACGTATGGCACCTACGTGTTCAGCACACGTTCAGCTCGGTGACGTCCTCTGCTTTCTTGATCTATCAAGACGGAGTGGTAGTAGATGAGTTCCGGCAGCACGACGGGCGTGGTGACGGTGAATGGTGAAGCTATCTCCACAGGGCTTCGCCTATGCACTACGAAAATATGACTGAGGGTGTAAACGGTGGAGGGGGGCACCGCACACGGCTAAGCAATTGTTGTTATTGTGCTAGGTGCCTCCTTCTCACATATATATAGGTGGGAGGAAGAGGGGAGATACCAAGGGGCGTCCCAAGTAGGGCTGAATCCTACTTGGGGACTTCCCCAAGCCGCGCCCCCCTTTCCATATATGAGTGTGGGAGGAAGGCAGGAGGAGAGGCGCCCACCTTTCCTTTCTCTCACGAGGAGTGAAAGGCGGGATGGGCCACCCCTCCCCTTTCCTTCCCCTAGGGCCACACGGCCATGTAGAGGGGCACACCAGCCCCCTAGTGGGCTGGTCTGTCCCCTCCTTTGGCCCATTAAGCCCATACACTTATCGGGGGTGTCCGGAACCCCTTCCGGTTACCGATGACTACCGGGTGCACTCCAAAACTATTCAGGTGTCTGAATACCATCGTCCTATATATCAATCTTTACCTCTCGACCATTTCGAGACTCCTCGTCATGTCGGTGATATCATCCAAGACTCCGAACAACATTCGGTCACCAAATCATATAACTCATATAACACTATATTGTGAACGAACGTTAAGCATGCGGACCCTACGGGTTCGAGAACTATGTAGACATGACCGAGACACCTCTCCGGTCAATAACCAATAGAGGAACATGTATGCCCATATTGGGTCCTACATATTCTACGAAGATCTTTATCGGTCGAACCTTATGACAACATATGTAATTCCCTTTGTCCATCGGTATGTTACTTGCCCGAGATTCGATCATCGGTATCTTCATACCTAGTTCAATCTCATTACCGGCAAGTCTCTTTACTCGTTTCGTAATACATCATCTTGCAACTAACTCATTAGTTACTTTGCTTGCAAGGCTTCTTATGATGTATATTATCGATAGGGCCTAGAGATACCTCTCCGATACTCGTAGTGACAAATCCTAATCTCGATCTATGCCAACTCAACAAACACATTCGAAGATACCTGTAGATAATCTTTATGATCACCTAGTTACGGTATGACATTTTATAGCACACAAGGTATTCCTCCAGTATCTGGGAGTTCATAATCTCATAGTTGAAAGAATATGTATTTGGCATTAAGAAAGCAATAGAAATAAACTGAATGATCAATATGCTAAGCTAACGGATGCGTCTTGTCCGTCACATCATTCTCCTAATGATGTGATCTCATTATCAAATGACAACTCATGTCTATGGTTAGGAAACCTTAACCATCTTTTGATCAACGAGCTAGTCTAGTAGTTGCTCACTAGGGACATAGTATTTGTTTATGTATCCACATATGTATTTAAGTTTCCGTCCTATACAATTCTAGCATGAATAATAAACCTTTATCATGATTAAGGAAATATAATAATAACCATTTTATTATTGCCTATAGGGCATATTTTCATCAGTCTCCCACTTTCGCTAGTGTCAATAATCTAGTACACACCGCCATGTGATTAACACCCATAGTTCACATCGATATGTGAGCAACACCCAAAGAGTTTACTAGAGTCAACAATCTAGTTCACATCGCCATGTGATTAACACCCAAAGAGTACTAAGTTGTGATCATGTTTTGCTTGCGAGAGAAGTTTAGTCAATGGGTCTGTCACATTCAGATCCGTACGTATTTTGCAAATTTCTATGTCTACAATGATTTGCATGGAGCTACTCTAGCTAATTGCTCCCACTTTCAATATGTATCCAGATTGAGACTTAGAGTCATCTGTATCGGTGTCAAAGCTTGCATCGACATAACCCTTTACGACAAACTCTTTATTACCTTCATAACCGAGAAACATTTCCTTAGTCCTATTTAAGGTACCTAATGATAATTTTGACCGATATCCAGTGATCTACTCCTAGATCACCATTGTACCCCCTTGCCAAACTCATGGCATGGCACACAATAGGTCTGGTACAAAACATGGCATACTATATAGAACCTATGGCTGTGGCATAGGGAATGACTTTCATTCTCTCTCTATCTTCTGCCGTGGTTGGGCTTTGAGTCTTACTCAACTTCACACCTTGCAATACAGGCTAGAACTCCTTCTTTGTCTGATCCATTTTGAACTTGCTCAAAATCTTATCAAGGTATGTACTCAATGAAAACCTTATCAAGCGTCTTGATCTATCTCTATAGATCATGATGCCTAATGTGTAAGAAACTTCACAGAGGTCTTTCATTAAGAAAAATCTTATTCTAGTATCCTTTTATGCTATCCATAAATTCTATATCATTTCCAGTCAGCAATATCTCATCCACATATAATATTAGAAATGTTATAGAGCTCCCACTCACTTTCTTGTAAATACAAGCTTCACCGTAAGTCTATACAGAACCATATGCTTTGATCACCTCATCAAAGCGTATATTTCAACACCGAGATGCTTGCACCAGTCCATAGATGGATTGCTGGAGTTTGCACACTTTGTTAGCACCTTTAGGGTCGACAAAACCTTCTAGTTGCATCATACGCAACTCTTCTTTAAGAAATCCATTAAGGAATGTAGTTTTGACGTCCATTTGCCAGATTTAATGATTATAAAATGCGGCAATTGCTAACATGATTCGAACTGACTTAAGCATCGCTACGGGTGAGAAGGTCTCATCGTAGTCAACCCCTTGAACTTGTCAAAAACCTTTTGCGACAAGTCAAGCTTTGTAGATAGTAACATTACCATCAACGTCAGTCTTCTTCTTGAAGATCCATTTATTCGCAATGGCTTGCCAATCAGCGGGCAACTCCACCAAAGTCCACACTTTGTTCTCATACATGGATCCTATCTCAGATTTCATGGCCTCAAGCCATTTATCGGAATCTGGGATCATCGTATCTTCTTCATAGTTCATAGGTTCACCATGGTCTAATAACATGACTTCCAGGATAGGATTACCGTACCACTCTGGTGCGGTACGTGCTCTCTTCGACCTACGAGGTCTAGTAGCAACTTGATCCGAATCTTCATGATCATCATCACTAGTTTCCTCTCTAGTTGGTGTAGGCATCACGGGAACGAATTTCTCTGATGTGCTACTTTCCAATTCGAGAGAAGGTACGATTACCTCATCAAGTTCTACTTTCCTCCCACTCACTTCTTTCGAGAGAAACTCCTTCTCTAGAAAGGTTCCATTCTTGGCAATAAAGATCTTGCCTTCGAATCTGTGGTAGAAGGTGTACCCACTTGTTTCCTTAGGGTATCCTATGAAGACGCACTTCTCTAATTTGGGTTCGAGCTTATCAGGCTGAAGCCTTTTGACATAAGTGTCGCAACCCCAAACTTTAAGAAATGACATCTTAGGTTTCTTGCCAAACCACAGTTCATACGGTGTCGTCTCAACGGATTTAGATGGTGCACTATTTAACGTGAATGCGCATGTCTCTAATGCATAACCGCAAAACAATAGTGGTAAATCGGCAAGGCACATCATAGATCGCACCATATCCAATAAAGTACGGTTACAACGTTCAGACACATCATTACGCTGTGGTGTTCCAGGTGGCGTGAGTTGTCGAACAATTCCACATTGTTTTAATTGAAGGCCAAACTCGTAACTCAAATATTCGCCTCTGCGATCAGATTGTAGAAACTTTGTTTTTCTTGTTACGATGATTCTCCACTTCACTATGAAATTCTTTGAATTTTTCAAACATTTCAGACTTGTGTTTCTTCAAGTAGATATACCCATACCTACTCAAATCATCTATGAAGGTCAGAAAATAATGATACCCGCCACGTGCTTCAACACTCATCGGATCGCATACATCGGTATGTATTATTTCCAGTAAGTCATTACCTCACTCTATTGTTCCAGAGAACAGAGTTGTACTCATCTTGCCCATGAGGTATGGTTCGCAAGTATCAAATGATTCATAATCAAGTGATTCCAATAGTCCATCTGCATGGAGTTTCTTCATGCACTTTACACCAATATGACATAAACGACAGTGCCACAAGTATGTTGCACTATCATTATCAACTTTTCATCTTTTGGCATCAATGTTATGAATATGTGTATCACTATGATCGAGATTCAATAAACCATTCACATTGGGTGTATGACCATAGAAGGTTTTATTCATGTAAACTGAACAACAATTATTCTCTAACTTAAATGAATAATGGTATTGCAATAAACATGATCTAATCATATTCATGCTCAATGAAAACACCAAATAACATTTATTTAGGTTCAACACTAATCCCGAAGGTAGAGGGAGTGTGCGATGGTGATCGTATCAACCTTGGAATCACTTCCAACACACATCATCACCACACGCTTAACTAGTCTTTGTTTATTCTGCAACTCCTATTTCGAGTTACTAATCTTAGCAACTAAACTAGTATCGAATACCCAGGGGCTACTACAAACACTAGTAAGGTACACATCAATAATATTTATATCAAATATACCTTTGTTCACTTTGCCATCCTTCTAATCCGCCAAGTATTCAGGGTAGTTCCGCTTCTAGTGATTATTCCCTTTGTAGTAGAGGCACTCAGTTTCAGGCTTGGGTCCAGTTTGGGATTCTTCCCGAGAGTGGCAACTTGTTTGCCATTCTTCTGGAAGTTCCCTTTCTTTCCCTTGCCCCTTTTCTTGAAAATAGTGATCTTGTTTAACCATCAACACTTGATGCTCTTTCTTGATTTCTACCTTCGCTGATTTTAGCATCGCGAAGAGCTCGGGAATCATTTTCGTCATCCTTGCATATTATAGTTCATCACGAAGTTCTAGTAGCTTGGTGATAGTAACTAGATAACTCTGTCAATCACTATCTTATCTGGAAGATTAACTCCCACTTGATTCAAGCGATTATAGTACCCAGACATTATGAGCACAGGCTCACTGGCTGAGCTATTCTCCTCCATCTTGTAGGCAAAGTAGAGGTCTCATACCTCTCGACACGGGCATGAGTCTGGAATACCAATTTCAGCTCTTGGAACATCTCATATGCTCCGTGGTGTTCAAAACATTTTTGAAGTCCCGGGTCTAAGCCGTAAAGCCTGGCGCACTAAACTATTAAGTAGCACTACAAAAAATACACTTCCGTGATTATACATGTTTGTCATAGTAGGTCACGTTTTCTATCATGCATGTACATCCCTGACGATTTTATGACAGAATCAAGATAGTCATACATGTGCTGTCATAGAAGTGTTCCATGACATTACCAATATTATCATCACAAAAGTGTCCACTTCCATGACGATAAATCACGCGTCATAGAAGTGCCTTCGTCAAGGGTGACCGACATGTGGCATCCACCGTAATGGGTCGCGGTTAAGCTATCGGGTTCTAGTTTGGATCCGATAACCCGTTAACAGTGTGGACCAATGGGGATTTTCCACGTGTAAAATTCTCAATGGCCGGCAGATCCACGTGTCGGCCCGGCGTTCGCATAGTTGTCATCCAGTGAATGGACGGAACGCACGTATGATATGTTGACACGTGTCTCGGCCCAACAGTGGCCCATTCAGGTTAAAAGGCCGGGCCTGTCAAAGTACGCGGGCCGGCCCATTAGCGGCCTACTTGGGCCAGGCCCATTTACAAGCACGAACCATACAAGTTACACTGAATTGGCCGATCAAAGGCCCATTCTAGATTTGACAATTTCCAGCCCATCATCAGTTTAAGCCCGTTAACGACCCGCTACGTCTTTGGGCCCAATTACGACCCGAGCTTCTTTCGGCTTGTTAGCAGCCCATCGTCAGTTCGAGCCTGTTAACGGCCTGGAACGTCTTTTGGCCTTTCTCGGCCCATTCTGAAGTAGGGCCAATTCTAGCCCGCTGTGACTTTAGGCCTGTTATCGGCCCATTCGATAAATGGGTCAACTCTTGGCCCATTTTGTCTCTCGGCCTGTTAACGTCCTGCACAACAGGTGGGCCTTTAACTTTAGGTCCATTAGGGGTCCTCATTCTCCAGGGCATATTTTCAGCCCAACGTAACTTTCGGCCTGTTAAAAGCCTACTTTGCAAATTGGGCCTCCTCTGGCCCATAGCACTTTCGGCCTCTTACTGGCCCGTAAAGTAAAAGGGCCAAGACAAAATTGACATGTATTTCGGCCTGCTAGAGGCCTGTGGACCATTTCCATTTATACGGCCCTGTCGAGATTTTAGCCTGTTAACGGCCTGCTAAGAGCCGTTGTTACAGTGGGCCACAACATTATCCACTTAATATTATTTTGACCAGCCCAATTAAGGCCCGCATTGACTGCACATGTTTGTTCATTTGTATGGCATCCGGGAAATGTTTGGGCGTGTTGGCCCCCGTTTCAACGATATATCATATTCAAGAATTATCCTACTCTATATTATCGCCTCTAAAAAACATACACTATACAATAAAAAGACTAAGGCATAGAAACGTAGAATAATCCTACTCTACACAATAAAGAGGTTACAGCTGAATATACCCACTGGGCATTATAGTTCGGCACCAGTGATAATAAAGCATACACAAACAACAAATTACGTACACTGGACAAATAAAGCTCATACATCATGGACACGCATCAACAGAACTTACCATTTGAATAGGATTGGCCGGATTCAGATAGCACAAATTTCAATCTGCAAAATCTCCAATTCCTTTATGGTTACCTCAGTGTCTTGTTTCATTTTTGACTCCTGCATCTAATACCTGCAAGTCTAGTCTCAACTTGTTGATTTCACGTTGAGAATCATGTACACATTGTCTTGCCACCTCTAGTTGATGCTCGAGAACATCAACACATTCCAATTCCAATCCATAATCATTCGGTAACAGCCATGCCGCACTGCTCGCAGATCTTTGTGTTGATGTCACTTCATCCTGAAATGTTTCTGTAAGTACACATGACTAGGGCAAAAATATAGTTACAACAGTGAAGCAAGAAAGACATACTATTTTGTACATGGCAAAACAGGACTAACAATAATGTTAAACCTCATGAAGCATAAGCAGGTGATATTTTAAAAATTATAAAAATGGTAGTCTCTGCAGCCCGCATACAAAAATCTCACTTAGCTCACCAGAAGAGCATGATGTTGGGGCCAAATCCAAAACACAGACAAGTTACAAATTTAGACAGCATGTTGCGTATAAGTAAGCAAGCAGTTGGCCATTCTGTAGCTCAATTTAAGTCTTAGGGAGCATAATGAACAGTAGAGGGATTCATACAAACCTACTACAGAAGCAAAACTATGCAATCATTAGCCTAGTATAAACTAGATTGTGAGCCTCATGCAGTAATAGTTGGTTAATAGACTTCAAAGCTTCAGGCACACTTCTCCAGAGTACTTAAATGGTAAGGCTTTTAATTATGTCAACTAATATTGATACAAGTACACAACATCAGACATCAATGTTTGGGCATATAATTAACTGAGGACAAATAAAGCAATTGAAAAGAGCAAATTAACTATGCCTGAAACAAACAAGGAATTGAACTGTTGATTTGGATACAATGACTTACCTTAACTGGTTGAACAGCTCAGCGCCGCTCCTACTTCTCTTGCAAGGCTCCTTCCTAACATCTTGTACTTGGAAATCCTCAATCTTATCTTCATTGCACCCCCTCTACAAGGTGACACAAACTAGTTACTCGTCTCCTTGGAAGATAAATATGCATATTTCCAGTCTATGAACAACAAAAAGGATGAGATTATAACAAGGCAACACCACATAATGAAACATGCCACATCTCTTGCACTTGCACACAATGAAATGAGCATTTACTATGTGTGCACTATGTAAAAACTAGGCATACCTTCAAACTAGATCTCCAAGTACTCTTGGAGAGCCTACTTTAGTGTACATCCAAACCTTTATGTCACCTATGAGTTAGACAAGCCCCCACTACAGCAGCCCTTAGTGTTTAAATCGTTGACAAGCTCTGTTAGAGTGGTAGGTCAAGAACAAGAAGTAATCAAAGAAAACAGTCCTAGTATGGCTGTCTGATGCAAACAAGCAATTGAACATATGTGTGAGCAAATCTTACATATCAAGAAAAGAAGCAAAGGAGGAGGCTCAAAGACCATCACATGACTGACTAGATTTAAGGGGAATTTGAACATCATGTGCAACATATGAACTAACATAAACATTGCATATTCCAGATTCTACAATGGAATTCACATGTATTAGGTTATGCCATGTATGATGATGCCTAAATGTACACTATAGCAGGCATGATTGATTCATCATTGCATGCACAATCGAATTGTAGGTTAAGGGTCAGTTCTATTCTGTCATTTCAGAGCTTATTGTGAAAATAAGCCAAAAAAGATGTAAAGAAGTCATTTTTGAGTTATGGCCTTGGGCTTAACTTATTTCGCTTTGGAGGGGGTGTTTCGGGTAGAAGCTCACTAAAAATTGAAGGGAAGGGGAATAGTGAAATGACTGTTGTCTGCCTATATTGCACTCAAAATGCAACTGCTCACGCCCACGTCACACCTAACCCTCAAGGAAAAACAAACACGCAAGTGTTCATTGCCCTTCCTGCTTGCATCTCCTCTCCCCTTTCCCTCTACCTTGATCTCCTACCTGCAGTGCTAGGGTTCCTCCAGCAAGCCATCGCCACTGGTCCCATCTGGCCTGGTCCTCGATGATGCTCTGTCCAGCTAGGCTACATGGCCAGCGGGTAGGGACAAATCTCCCCGGCTGCTCCTCCCACTGGTGCCGCCCCTCATTCTCATGGTCTCCAGCAGCTGCTCCACTATTGTCCGTCCAACGCACTACTCCGGCGGGCGCTGCACAAGTACGGTTGATGCCACACTGCGGCAGAAGACACCTTATTCCCCCTCCCCTCCTCCCAGGGCGTGGCCTTGAGGTGCTGTTGAAGAATGAGCTCATCCAACAAGGTGAGTATCTCCTCAGATTTTTTGCCAATTTTTCATTTTGATCCACTATACGTTGAATTGCTATGAGCTGCTTCTACTGCTGCTATGTGATGCATTGCTATGAGTTGCTCCTGCTGCAGCTATCTGATGAATTGCTATGAGCTGCTGCTGCTATATGATGAGTTGCTATAAGATGCTCCTGGTGCTGCTATATGATGACTTGCTATGAGCTGCTCCTGCAGCTGCTATATGATGAATTGCTATGAGCTGCTCCTGCTGCTGCTATATGATGAATTGCTATGAGCTGCTGTTGGTATATGATGAATTGCACACTGCTGCTGCTGCCGCCGCTGTATGATGAGTTGTTATGAGCTGCTGCTGCTATATGATGCTTTCAGGTGGTGCTTCTATATCATAATAACCAGCCACTTGGACCATCAAATTTCAATAAATAATTGTTCTTCATTTAAATGTGGGTCATGCGTTCTTCGTTTCAATTAGGCAATGGGATCTCTATGGAAGACATTGACCAAAGTAGATCGTGCCAAGTAGATGGTATCTTTGTATTTGCATTTTGAACAAATAGTGATGGTCTGTTTTCCAATCATGTTAATTACTGCACTGGGTTCAATTTGTGATGTTTGCAAGTCAAATTAATTTTCATATGGGCAGCAAAATGACAAAATATAATGCAATCTATACTTTTCACTGATCATGCCAAAGATAAGCTGAAAAGGAAGGCAATGAAAAGAACTGGTTGGCTTATTACCTGGAGCTTATATTCACATGTGCTTATTTTCTTAGGATAACTCGTAATGACTGTCCCTAAGAAACTTGGCTAATAGAACTGACATACAAATAACATGTCATGATGATTGCAATGGAGGAGTGACCTACCATAGCACACTGTATAGGCTCACCGATCCCTCTCCTTTTTTGCAATGTTCCATGAAATTGCCACATACATCTTGTACTTTTTGATTGTGTAACCCTATCTGCAAGTTGACACGGCTAATTTCAGACATCTCTACATGATAATACATTCCATAACCCTTGCGCATATTTAAACCACCAATTAACAATTGTGTGCGTAGCATAAACTAGCCATGACTCTGTGTGCTGGACTAGTAGACACTCTAAGGGAGCCTAATGTAATGTACTACCTCTGTTCCTAAATATATGTCTTTGTAGAGATTCCAGTATGGACCACATACAGATGTATATAGATGCATTTTTGAGTGTAGATTCACTCATTTTGCTTTGTATGTAGCCTATAGTGGAATCTCTAGAAAGACTTATATTTAAAAATGGAGGTATGAGGTAGTACAATGTATGACATCTACATATCTAATTTAGCAGCCAAAAGTAGAAATCATTGTCTGCACAAAGGGATTACTGGTCAAAAATCCTAGCAAAGCACACTGGCAGGCACACAACAATACAAGAGAGAGAGAGACGCACTTACAAGATCATAGCAATGCCTCAGTCCAGGATCTTGGTTGGCCAAGCTGCTAGATCCAGAAGAAACATCGTCCTTGTAGTTTTTGCCAGTTGCATAACATGTAACAACGACCTGTTAGTATATTTGAAGTACATTGGGCAAGTGATATTGGACGGGTTTAAAGGTGACAAGTACCTAGGCCGTGTCAGGTACTTGGCATCTTGCCAGACGGTGTGAATCAGGTTAGAAACATCAAGGGTGATGACGCTGCGCTGGCTGTCGGGGTCCGGTAAGGAGATCTAGAACTGTTTAGTAGGGTGTTTGTGGGGCGGCTCCGATAGGGTGACTACGGTGTGGGAGAAGCGGATATGTGTCCATGGACGAGGGTGTCGGTGAAGCTGCTCCGGTGGTTGGGTTCAGGATGGTGTCGACGATGCAGATCTGCGGCCATGGACAGGGCGTTAGAAGCTGCTCCGGTAGGTTGGATGAGGGTGCGACGAAGCGGATCTGAGGCCATGGACTTATGAGTTGGCAAAGTAGCCCCGATAGGGTTGAGAATGGTATAGGCGAAGCTACTTCAGTAGGGTTGACGATGGTGTCAGCAAAGCGGCTTCGATAGGGTTGAGGAAGGTGTCGGCGAAGAGGATCAGAGGTCGCGGATGGGGGCGTCGGTGGGGCTGCTCCGGGGGTGTGTGGACGAAGCGTCTCCGGTGGGGAGTACGAAGGAGCCACTGCAGATGCGCTATGGTTGACGAGAGTACCGGCGAAGCAGATCCGGTGCCGTGGACAAGGCCGACACTGAACGGGATGTGGTACAGTGGTGGATGAGCAGTCTACTTGTTTCTAGGGGAGGTGGGAGGGGTAGATGCGGCCGCAGAAGCATATCCGGTGAGGTGGACGCCGCTGGTAGTGAATGGGCTCGGGTACGCTGGTGGATGAGCAGTCTAGGGTTTCGAGAGGGGAGGGGTAGAATGGCCGATGAAGTACGGACGACACGATGTAAGATGCTCTAGTGTTGTGGAGTTAGTCATTTTTGCGGGAGGGGAGAGGAAATGGGGGTGTCGTGTGGTGGGGGAACCGGAAGTTACCAAAGCAGTGCCGACCAATTATGTAGATGAGGGCGGTATTGTAACTATTGTTCTCCATGCACCAAGGACAAAAGGGGAATTTTGCATGCTAAAGACTAGGTGGCGGAAATTTTAGAAGGAGGCGGGAGATTTTGCCGCCCGTGGGATCGTTCGTATCCAATTTCAAGTAATTTTGGACCGTGCTAGCGGGAAGGTCATGCGAGACTGTGTACACGGGGCATGCATCAACAGTTAATAACTGGTGTGAAGTCCACCCCAGAAAAAAGACAATAACTCGGGATGATGCACCGATAACTTGGACGTTCACATGGGAGCGGCCAATCGTACGGGTGTGGAGGTGCGTTCACAAAAAAGGGATCAAACGCTCAGCCTACGTATTTCTCGTGTAAATAGATAATTTAGTGCCATTGGTTATTTACTTTAAACATAATGCATTGACGTGTCAGTGTAGAGGCGCACAAAAAGAAATGGATATTGTAGTCCCACAAAAGAAATGGATATTGTAGTCCGCTACTTAAAAGTGCTACCTCATATGATTACATAGCCTCCATTTCATAAATTGCGTAGCTGTTGAATTCATATATGAATATCACATATATTACTTCATAATAGAACCTTAAATCATCCAAGACTAATGAATTTGAATGCAAGACTAACAATGGTGGATGTACATGATAGTTACATTGGTTGTTTGAAGAAACATCACTGTAACTTTGGCATGCGCAATTGAAAATGTTTATTTAGATAGAAAAAATGTGATATGCGAGTGTCCAATCTTTATAGAGTTGAATCGATATTGTACCTTTCGCGACGATATGAAGTAGATATTGATTTATGTTCAAGTGATGCACGTCCACGATCACTAGATAGTGATACGTGAATGAATTGTGCAATCTATCTCACACGCATACATATCTCATTTCCCCATGGGCATCGGAATCACACACGCGCACTTTGCGTATTTCTCTCCCTGCGTCAAGGTTAGAATTCGTCTTTCTACCCCGTCATACAAGCCTCTCACACAGAAACACACACACGCTCTCTCTGTCAAACACGCCCACCCCTTTAGTTCGGCCCACCCACAGCCACTAATGTCTCAAAGTATAATTATGTCTCTCGCACATATGCCTAAGGTTAACTCAAGTTCCGGAACCATATGAATACATAGAATAGGATTCCAGCAGAGCACCTTTTTTTTGAGATTTATCTCTCTCTCTCTCTCTCTCACACACACACACACACGCACGCGCGCGTAGACATTGTTTCTCGCTTCATTTTTTCCGGCACTTGCATGCACACCGTTTGTTTATCTCCTTGATGCTTTAAGTATGCCTCGCACACATGCTATCTACCTATCCCTTAATATAGATATGTGTCACACAAACTCCTTCTCCCTACTAGCAAGATGCCCATGCATTGCACGGAACATCAAGATGCATTTGTATGAGTAGTTTATCTTGTGGGAGAAAAGGATGAATGAGGGAAGGCCTTGTTTGCAAATGTGGAGAGGGGTGTGGGTATCTTTTTGCAAAATTGCCATAGTTTCCTTCCTTCCCGTCGGATATAAATCGGATGGCCTATATTGCAGGATGGCAGGCACACCATCATAACCAACTCTGTTTTATTATAAGAGTAGAGATATGTAAGTGTCACTGCCCCCCCCCCCCACACCCACACACACACACACTTCTCGACACCAAAGGAGTAGGGTGACACCTCGATCTTGATACTAATCTATCAACTGGCTTCTCTCTCTCTCTCTCACACACACACACACACACTAGCCGACACCGAAGGAGTACGGTGGCACCTCGATCTTGATAGTAATCAATCTACTGCTTCTCTCTCAAGCACACACACATACACACACACTCGCTAGTTGTGCCTCTGTGCCTACCGCGCACACTCTCGATACGTCTTTCTCTCCCTCACCCCTCCCCACGCCACCCCAACAATGACAGCAGAAGGGTGACAACTCGATCTGATCTTAATCTTTCAATTGGTTTCTATCTCAAACATTGTGTCTCTATGCCTCGCTCCGACACACTCGATACTTCTTTCTCTACGTAGCCCCCTCGATATGTAGACTTCTCTCATGCGCACAACTGTAATGACGATGACACTAAACCTAGTGTGCCTTGTTTTTACCGGCCTCATGTGATAGTTTTCACCCTGTTTTCTGTTAATTAACAAGGCAACATTTTCTTTGTTACTACTAGTGAATCCAAAATCATTCAGGGCAGACATAGAATATATCACTTCAACCCAATTATCGCAGTAACTATTTTAAAAGAAACTAGCTAGATGCCCGTGCGTCGCACGGAACATCAAGATGCATTTGTATGAGTAGTTTATCTTGTGAGAGAAAAGGATGAACAAGGGAAGGCCTTATTTGCAGACGTGGAGAGGGGTGTGTGTGTATCTTTTTGCAAATTTGCCATAGTTTCCTTCCTATCCATTAGATATAAATCCGACGGCCTATATTGCAAGATGGCACGCACACAATCATCACCAACTCTATTTTCTACTCCCTCCGTTCCTAAATATTTGTCCTTTTAGAGATTTCAACAAGTGACTACATACGGAGCAAAATGAGTGAATCTACACTCTAAAATATGTCTACATACACATCAGTATGTGGTAGTCCATTTGAAATCTGAAAACGACAAATATTTAGGAATGGAGGGAGTATAAGAATAGACATGGAGATATATCTCCAGCACGGTCCACAACAAAAATGTACTGGACTGGTTAGCGCCGGATGCTCGCAACGCGATGACCTCAGTTTGAATTCTGTCTTTAACTTTAGATTTTTATATTATATATTACTTATTTAATACACACTTTTGCTACTGTACTGACAGTGGAACCCACATAGTACTTAGAATACAACATTAAGGATGGATTTGTTTCTTTTTAACTTTCTGTACGAAGCTGTAGCCACCCTGCAAGTCACGTGTACACTGTACATGCAATTAACTTTTTATGGAAGAAGAATCATACACACAATTAACTCAAATGGATTGGATGTGACTCTATTATTTCCATCATAAGAGCATCTCTAATGGCAACCGGCAAATTTCCTCCTGCTTCCTTCTACGGAGGACGACATCAAACTCCAGCGGCATACATTTTCACAACTCTAACCAACCAGATGAAATTCGTGCAAACACGGGCTGATTTCGTATAAGCATGAAGGATTTTGTATAAACAAGCCGGATCTTCATATAAACATGATGGATTTCATTACATTTACATGAACTAAGCGGTGCTAATCCGGCTCTATTGGTGTAATAATACTCCCTCCGTCGGGAAATACTTGTCCTAGAAATGGATGTATCTAGACTTATTTTAGTTATAGATACATCCAATTTATCCATTCTTAGAACAAATATTTCCCGCCAGCTGGAGAGGAAGTACCTAATCTAAATGGCCGCACGTGCATCCCTTTGTCTTCCTCATGTCCGGCAGACACTTGCGGTGTTGAAGAAGGTCCTCGGAAGAGACGAAGCAGCAAAGAAACCACCTGAATGCGCAGTCTTCGCCTTGGTGGCGGCCTCCCGTGTTCTACTTATCCTCGATGATGGCGGCGGACACGGAGAAGCTGGCCACTGACACGTCGCTCTCCACGCGCCCGGCTTCTGTCTCTGCCTGCATGGCGCTACCGCAGGCACAAGAGGCGCGGCCACCGCAGACACTGGTGGCTCGGTACGACGCGACAGCCACGACGCCCATACTGGCGTGCTTGCCGCCGTGCCGGAGTGGAGAAACTCGCCACTCCTCATCGAGCTGAACTGGAGCGGCGAGTTGCTGAACCACGCGTCGGCTTGGGTCGGCAACTGGCTCCATCGGGCCAAGGGAGGTTGGTGAAGCATCGAGCGGCCTTGCCCGTATCCAGAGGGCTCGGTGGGCCACCCAGCCGGGTAGTATGCCAGAGAACGGCTCCTCGAAAGCCATCGGAAGAGTGGAGAAAATGGTGAAGGAGGAGATGGGGGAGAGGTGGAGGGTGAGATTCTTGTCCGCTATCTATCTGGTCTCGTTTAAATAGAGGGCGGACGGTAGGAGCTTGGCCGGCGTCTGGCCTCGTTTAAACTAAGGGCGGACGGGAGGAGCTCGGCCGGCGTTGAGTTTAATTTTGGCCCGCTCATGAACGGCCGTGTGGCCGGAGTAGGTTTCTCGGTTTGCATGTGAGTTTAACAGAGGGGTTAGTGGAGGCGAGGACACGTGTTCAGCCGGGCATGCAGCGGGCGGCGCAGTACTATTTGATTTGACAGCGGGCGGCGCAGTTCCCGATACGGCTTTAATGCAGACGAGGGAGGGCGTAGCGGTTCCCGAAATGTTGAACGGCCAATGATGCATCCTCCTTCAATTAGCATCGTGAATGCATGCGGGAAGTAATGAGAGGAGGACCGGGAAAAAGGCTGCACGATGTGAATGCAACACAGCTTGCACTCATAGAAAGGCGCCCTTCCATTCCAATGCATCTACCACATCGTACGCACCTAAGCATTTGCCTAAGCACCTACACTAAGCGCAAAAGTGCTCACTCCAGACCCATGGCGGCGATGCGCACAAGCGGCCAGTGGCTGTGCCAGATGGTCCATGACGCCGGCCTGCGGCATGGTGCCGAGGATCGTCTCTAGACGGTGTTGGCGACCGGCTGGTGGATGGCCGCCATCGATGCCAACTACGACTCTCAGTTAGACCAGATGATCGTTGTCACCACCAACAAGTTCACCATCCTCAAGAAGCTCACGGACGACATTGCCGTACTCCTCTAGACCGCACGCCCGGGCTCCTCATCACCTACCACCCTAATCGGCCTCCATGGCTGGAACCTCATTCAAGCACTGGTGGCCCTGCGACTGCCTATCGACGCCACGAAGAATGTCCACCTAGAGGTCGCGCTCGCCGTGAGGCACCTCGCCCTGCAAGAATTCATCGACCTACACATCCACGTGTACGAGAAAATCATGTGCATAGGTATCTTCAAGGCCAGTGAAGATGCTGCAATGTTGGCCTTCCTCAACCGGCTGGAAGCCTTGGATGCCTTTGCTGAGAAGCATCCTTAACCTCGCCACAAAAGCCTCCGCTCCATAGCCGCCGGTCGGTGGCTCGTTGCACTAAGTTGAGGAGGAGGAGGTCGTACGTTGATGGATGCATCTTTCTTCTTGCCTTCTGTAACCACCACTACGATCACATCATCATGGCCTTAATTCTTATTGTGCTATTGCATTCTCGTTCCAGTCAATAGCGACATCTGCGACCCCTTTGCTTAATTATATGCATCACTGTAACTAGTACCCCATCCGTCAATTTATATGTTGTGCTTACCTTTTCCATCAACTTCGTGCAACGCACGGGCATCTTGCTAGAAACACTAGAACATGTCGGACCACATGTGACCAAACCGACGATGCACCAACCTAGCTACTATGTACCCTGCTTATCTGGCAGAAATAGCCCCGCCCTAGCATTTCCAATCGTTATTTGTATCTATAAATTGTGCATAGGAGCAGAACCAAATGTTACAATTTATACATGTTTCTCTACTCCTACTCCTATAAAAGACTCATTTGGTGATGGTGGTGTGTCTGCCATCCGTCATTTCTGACCATTAGATCTGCATCTAATGGCTGTGAGGTGTGGCATTTTTGCAACAATAGCCCACTTCTTTGCTCCAATTTGTAGAAAACCCCTTATTATCTTGAAAGAAACCTGGGTAAAACATCGTGTCCCCTGCCTCCTGTTACCATCCGCCTTAGACACACAGTTCGGGACCCCCTACTCGAGATCCGCCGGTTTTGACACCGACAACCGCCATTGAGCAAACCGACTATTAGCAAACCGCACCCCGCCCACCGACGGGTTGGAAAACATAAACGAGGGTAAGATCTAGCTGTAGCACGGAAGCCAAGAAATTTGGTGTCAGATGGGGCTCATTGATAGAGTAGGAGCATTCCGTACTACTACTCCTACTAGTACAAAGTTTGTACTACAACTAGTACTACCACTATACAACTAGGTACATGCACGTCACAACATCGTAGGAACAAAAAACGGGAAGATCTTATTTTGGGTGATTTAACTTTTTTCAGTCAACATAGTATGAATAATATGATGTGGGGGGCACCAATGAAGCTTATGTGGCTTGGTTGCATGGCTACGAAAGGTTAGAAAATAAAATAAATAGATAATGTGTTTAGAGTGCACTCCACTAAATAGATATACTTTGGATCCATTGCAACGCACGGGCCGGCACATTGGTAGTAGTAAGAAACAAATTCCGGGTTTGGCACGAGCTTGTACTGTGGGAGCACCACAAGGCCTGCCGCAGGAGTTATATTTCCCTCTTGGGGCCCACGGGACCGAGCTAAAGTGGCTTAGTGCACCGGCCTATGAGTCAATGACATGTGGACCTTAAATGCAGCTGGCCCACATGTCATTATCATGGTGGTGGCGTGGTTCGCAACTCACTCGTTTGGGATGAACCGGCCGATGGTGGCGTGGCCGTGGTGAGGGTGCCACAGCTGGGCGTCGGGTCATTACGAGGCGTAGATGGCCACACCGACGGGTACTACCTATAGTACAGAAGTACTCCAGCTGAGGATTGATGCCCGGGATGAAATGTGTCAGAGTTGCTGGATGAAAATTCGATGGTGCGGGAGTACGGATCGGAGCACAGGAGGGGAGCAGGCAAAGTGAGTCCAATTGGGTGTGGTTGTGGTAGAAAGTTGATGGTCGTCGCAGTTCAGCTGGCCCGCATGTCATGCACACAAAGGCAGGGGAGCGGTGGGGCCAAGAGGGATGAGGCACACGTCGGGGACGTGGTGCCGTGGGTTGGAGCGGTGTCGTGGGAATTGCATGTGGGTGTGGCAGTGGTAGAAACAAGAAACGTGATGGTCGCCGTGGTTCAACTTCCATGGATAAGCTGTCATGTCTGCTGACACAAGCATTGGATACCGCTCACTTCAAGGAGCAGTAGTAGAGAAAACTTGTTCCAAAGATACCATTTTTCCAATAAAATTCTCGAGATATCATTAGTTTTACACATGGGATTACTCCTGCAGGGGTCAATCAAACATGTGTTTTGTAAAAAAATGCATCTTGATGTTCCCTGCAATGCATGGGCATCTTGCTAGTTATAGAAGAAGCCCACACGGGCATCTTGCCGCAGGGTGTGCCACCGACCCAAACTCATTTTTTTCAGACGCTTAGGTGAAGTGGATGCCGTGCCACACTACAAAATGTAAAAAAACAGCTCCAATTTTTTTAAAACCTGTTATGTTCAAACCAGCCACACCCATCCCTCACCTCATCAAAACAGGCCGAGGAATATATTTTGAGTGAAGCATGATTTATTTTTACTGATATATGTATATCAAAACTAGAGTGTTTTATATTTCAAGCCCGTGAACAAGTATTATTCTACTACTTTGGATCCATTGCAACGCACGAGCCAACACAATGGTAGTAGTAGTCTCTATCTCTATCTCTATCTCTACTCTACTCTTATAAAAAACAGAGTTGTTGATGATGGTGTGCCTACCATCCTGCAGTATAGGATGTCTGATTTATATCTGACAGCTAGGAAGGAAACTATGGCAATTTTGCAAAAAGATACCCACACCCCTCTCCACATTTGCAAATATGGCCTTCCCTCATTTATCCTTTTCTCCCACAAGATAAACTACTCATACAAATGCATCTTGATGTTCCGTGCAACGCACGGGCATCTTGCTAGTCTACTACTCTCTTATATCTTATAAAAAACTGAGTTGGTGATGATGGTGTGCCTGCCATCCTGCAATATAGGCCGTCCGATTTATATCTAACGGATAGGAAGAAAACTATGGCAATTTTGCAAAAAGATACCCACACCCCTCTCCACATTTGCAAATAAGGCCTTCCTTCATTCATCCTTTTCTCTCACAAGATAAACTACTCATACAAATGCATCTTGATGTTCCGCACAACGCACGAGGATGTTTCCTTGGGGGTCTCTCCAGTGCGGCGTGGCCGTAGTTGCAAGTTGACACCCCTTGAGATGCCGACGTTGAGGGGCACTTAGATTTTTTCCGATGAGAAGGTAAGATGAGTTTGATCACGTAGTAAATGCATTCTAAAGACTACTTCCGTGTCCATTTCCTAATTCTCCCCCTGCCCACTCTTTCATAGGTTAGGCTCGGTGCGAGTGGAGATTGGCTTGCATATGTATGGGAGGGTACCAACATCAATTTGCACAACATTTACAACAGTGATACCGTTCCCGTAGAACCTTTGTCCAACATTTGGATCAGCCATGCAATGGGCCACCGCCTGAATTGGTACGATAGAACCACGGTGAGATTGAAGAATATAGCACGAACCTTGCACACGGCGGTCAAAGGTGGACCATGCTGTTTGCGGCCGGTTTGTTGTCGTACGAGTACGAAGACGCTGTGCTCCTTTCTAACCGCATCTTCATGGTGACAAATCAGGGGAATTGTTTCGTATGGGACACATCCTATGGTATACTCCCTCTCTCCCAGTTTATTTGTTTTGATTTTTTTTCATTTTATAAGTTTCAAATTCAAATTTAGAGCTCCCCATCACATGTTGAGATTACAATGTCCACTAAATCGTTGCGTGCATGTATAGTAAAGAAACAAATCTTGAATTTGGCACAAGTTCGTGTAGCTATAGGACCACAAGGCCTGGCGCAGGAGTTACATATCCCACTCGGGGTCCTTGGGACTGAGTTTTAGCACCTTACTACACCTGCCTATGAGTCAATAACATGTGGACCCAATAGGTGGTTGGTCCACATGTAATGCTCCCGAAGGCAGAGGGGCAGTGGGGCCGAGAGGGGTGAGCCGCAGGTCGGGGGACGTGTGGTGTCATGGGTTCGAGCGGCGTCGTGGGAATCGCGTGTGGTTGTGGTAGAAACTTGATGCTCGCCGCATTTCAGGTGGCCCACATGTCATGCACACAAAGGCAAAGGGGCGGTGCTGCCGAGAGGGGTGAGGCGCACGTCGGGGGACGTGGTGCCGTGGGTTGGAGCGGCGTCGTGGGAATCGCGTGTGGGTGTGGTAGTGGTAGAAACAAGAAACGTGATGGTCGCTGTGGTTCAACTTCCATGGACAAGATGTCATGTCTACGGACACATGCATTGCATACCGATCACTGGAAGGAGTTGTAGAGAAAGCTAGGCGGATAAATAGCTCCTTATAGTTAAGAGGACCCGTTACTTCTTGTTCCAAAGACATGCACACCATCGAAATAGTCCATCTATATCAATATACACAGAGAGGGAATAATTTTTTACAAGAGAGGAAATAGTTCATCCATCCATAATGCCCTGTTGCTGGTGCAGCTTCTTCTTCTTCTTCTTCTTCTTCTTCTTCTTCTTCTCATTCTCTATGGGATACGGCTTCGCAACAAGCTCTCTGGACCTTACAGCTATCTCGAAAATCACTTGGGCATCGAGGGCAGCATATTTTATCCGCTCGTACGTCAAGGAAAAATTCTCCCATACAAATGACCTTAATGCCAACGTCTCGTCACCCTTCTGAAGATTTGTTCCGAGCACAAAATTTGCTACGTCGAATAGGGATGGTGTAGGTTTATCACAATCTTCTACATGAATTTTTATTTTGGTTTGTACGTCAACGATGCTTTTCAAATCAAGGTTGTACGGCTCCAACTTCTGTTTGTACCCTGCGATGGCTGCCCCATAGAAGTATATGTCCTCCCGAGACAAGAAATCGTGAAGCTCACCTGGTATGGAGGGCACGTGTATGATGTGGTATACCAAAACGTCATCTTCGAGGAACAGCTGAAGGGCGGCGGGGCGTTGGATCTTCCCAGTGGCATGCTCCGTGTACTCTGCGTCGAGACCGATGACCTTCATCTCCACCTTTTGGAGGGAGTTGGATACATTGTTGATCCACTTCTAAACAACTCTTGGGTGGTCGGTGACTATGGCAACTATGCTCAATGAGCCTTCGACGAGGACATGTTGGACGCTAAAAACCTGCATCTCGATCTCTTTCGCCATTTGGAACCACTGGACCGGAGGGCTATGGTTTGGAGAATTAGGATTAGATGGATAGTCTAACTGAAGAAGATGATTATTTAAAGGGGCTTCAGAATTACTCCAGGAGGATGTGAATTGGTTAAAAAAATGTGAATGTAGTGTGGTTTGGATGCAAATGAAGATGAAGGAGAGGTGAAGAAGCCGAGGAAAATCGGTTCCTGATGGAGAAGTAAACGGGAGAAGTGGCCTGCAGGCAGTTGATTAGACGGCTAGGTAGACTAAACGAAAAGGCTATGCGGGTAGACTGAGGAGTGGTACCTGTCCATGTACGTGCCCATCCTTCTAGCGCTACATGTGCCACTGGCTAGTTGAGGTCACTCTTTCGAATCACCGTGGTGAGACATTTTATGATTCCTTTTTATTTCTGCACCCCTCCTGACAGGTGGGACCTATGCAAACGGATAAACAAAAGTGTCGTAGCTGTTTCGGATGGATATTAGCGCGTGCGTGGGAGACACAACATTCTCTAGTTAAGGAATAAGTATGCAGTTATCCTCAAAATAGAAAAGGCCTTCTTCGCACTTCCGCATGCACGAGAATTTGGTTCTGCTCGCAATATGGATGATACCTGGAGGATGAAGTGAACCCAAAGGCATGCTAGCACGGGAGTACTACCCATGTTCCTACTACTCCTACTAGTAGTAGTAGTAGTACAACTGTGGTACACTTGATTGTCAAAATATTATTCATCCGGTCTTCACAGTGAAGTGACAAGACCCTGCACACGAGGTGACACCAATCCAGGCAGCGTGTCCGGGTTACCAAAGTCAGCCTCACCTTGTGCACTGTGCAGTCACTGTCACCGCCATTGTATAGCATGCCTCGCCTCGTATCCCTATCCCCTAGCACCACTCCATCTCCATCTCTGTCTCGCCGGATATCCTGAGGTCACTCTTCATCATCTCACTGTGCCCCCGTGTACCCTCGCCTTGCTCGCCGCCCTCTCCCCTAGCACCACTCCATCTCGCCGGAGATCCCGAGGTCACTCTTCATCATCTCACTGTGCCCCCGCGTACCCTCGCCTCGTTCACATCCCCCAGTACCACTATTCCCACACTAGCTGCTCTAGCACCGAGAGCCTTCTCCCCCATAAATCAAGCCCCCCAAAACCCCAGCTTCCAAACTCCACTATGGCCGAACGCGAACCACGTAGCATCCATATGAATCACAATTGGAGCAATCTCCCCAGTGACATCCTCGACCTCTATTGTTCGTGTATGGATATGTTGAGCGCCCTACGGTTGGCTGCATGCTTGAGAGACATGCACACGGCCATCGTTGAAGCGAGGCCTAAGCTTTTCAAGACACCCTGCTTTCTACTATCTGGTCTTGCAAGATTTTCTCACCATGATACAAAGGCGTACATGATGCCCCTCGACTTCAATCCGACCTCCATTAGCCAAAACTTCTTTGCATGTATGTAGTGGGTCGCCATACATCATTTCCCTCGACTTTGATCCAATCACCATCGCCCGAAACTTCTTGGCAGGTATGTAATGGGTCGTGCTACCTCTTGAGCACTATGTTGGATTTCCTTGAAGAGGAAAGGATGATGCAGCAAAGTAGCGTAAGTATTTCCCTCAGTTTTTGAGAACCAAGGTATCAATCCAGTAGGAGGCTATGCGTGAGTCCCTCGTACCTGCACAAAACAAATGACTCCTCGCAACCAACGCGATACGGGGTTGTTAATCCCTTCACGGTCACTTACGAGAGTGAGATCTGATAGATATGATAAGATAATATTTTTGGTATTTTTATGATAAATATGCAAAGTAAAATAAAAGAAAAGTAAAAAAGCAAAGGAAATAACTAAGTATTGGAAGATTACTATGATGAAGATAGACCCGTGGGCCATAGGTTTCACTAGTGGCTTCTCTCAAGAGCATAAGTATTTTACAGTGGGTGAACGAATTACTGTTGAGCAATTGACAGAATTGAGCATAGTTATGAGAATATCTAGGTATGATCATGTGTATAGGCATCCCGTCCGAGACAAGTAGACCGACTCTTGCCTGCATCTACTACTATTACTCCACTCATCGAGTGCTATCCAACATGCATCTAGAGTATTAAGTTCATGAAAACAGAGTAACTCCTTAAGCAAGATGACATGATGTAGAGGGATAAATTCATGCAATATGATAAAACCCCATCTTGTTATCCTCGATTGCAACAATACAATACGTGCCTTGATGCCCCTACTGTCACTGGGAGAGGACATTGCAAGAATGAACCCAAAGCTAAGAACTTCTCCCATTACAAGAAAGATCAATCTAGTAGGCCAAACCAAACTGATAATTCAAAGAGACTTGCAAAGATGACCAATCATACATAAAAGAATTCAGAGAAGATTCAAAAATTGTTCATAGATAATATTGATCATAAACCCACAATTCATCGGTCTCAACAAACACACCGCAAAAAGAAGATTACATCGAATAGATCTCCACAAGAGAGGGGGAGAACATTGTATTGAGATCCAAAAAGAGAGAAGAAGCCATCTAGCTAATAACTATGGACCCGAAGGTCTGAGGTAAACTACTCACACTTCATCGGAGAGGCTATGGTGTTGATGTAGAAGCCCTCCATGATGGATGCCCCCTCCAGCGGAGCTCCGGAACAGGCCCCAAGATGGGATCTCCTGGATACAGAAGGTTGCGGCGGGGGAATTAGGTTTTTGGCTCCGTATCTGATCATTTGGTGGTACATAAGTATATATAGGAGGAAGGAGTACGTCGGTGGAGCAACAGGGGGCCCACGAGGGTGGAGGGCGCGCCTGGGGGGGAGGGGGGTAGGCGCGCGCCCTACCTCATGGCCTCCCCGTTGGTTGCTTGATGTAGGGTCCAAGTCTCCTGGGTCTTGTTCGTTCAAAAAATCACATTCCCGAAGGTTTCATTCCGTTTGGACTCCGTTTGATATTCCTTTTCTTCGAAACCCTAAAATAGGCAAAAACAACAATTCTGGGCTGGGCCTCCGGTTAATAGGTTAGTCCCAAAAATAATATAAAAGTGGATAATAAAGCCCAATAATGTCCAAAACAGTATATAATATAGCATGGATCAATCAAAAATTATAGATACGTTGGAGACATATCAAGCATCCCCAAGCTTAATTCCTGCTCGTCCTCGAGTAGGTAAATGATAAAAAAGATAATTTTTGATGTGAAGTGCTACTTGGCATAATTTTAATGTAATTCTTCGTAATTGTGGTATGAATATTCAGATCCGAAAGATTCAAGATAAAAGTTTAATATTGACATAAAAATAATAATACTTCAAGCATACTAACAAAATAATCATGTCTTCTCAAAATAACATGGCCAAAGAAAGTTATCCCTACAAAATCATATAGTCTGGCTATGCTCTATCTTCACCACACAAAGTATTTAAATCATGCACAACCACGATGACAAGCCAAGCAATTGTTTCATACTTTTGACATTCTCAAACCTTTTCAATCTTCACGCAATACATGAGTGTGAGCCATGGATATAGCACTATATGTGGAATAGAATGGTGGTTGTGGAGAAGACAAAATAGGGAGAAGATAGTCTCACATAAATTAGGCGTATCGACGTGCTATGGAGATGCCCATCAATAGATATCAATGTGAGTGAGTAGGTATTTCCATGCAACGGATGCACTAGAGCTATAAGTATATGAAAGCTCGACAAAAGAAACTAAGTGGGTGTGCATCCAACTTGCTTGCTCATGAAGACCTAGGGTATTTTGAGGAAGCCCATCATTGGAATATACAAACCAAGTTCTATAATGAAAAATTCCCACTAGTATATGAAAGTGATGAAATAAGAGACTCTTTATCATGAATATCATGGTGCTACTTTGAAGCACAAGTGTGTTAAAGGATAGTAACATTGTCCCTTCTCTCTTTTTCTCTCATTTTTTGGGCCTTTGTCTTTTTTATGGCCTCTTTTCTTTCCCTTTTTTATTTTTCGTCCGGAGTCTCATCCCGAATTGTGGGGGAATCATAGTCTCCATCATCCTTTCCTCACTGGGACAATGCTCTAATAATGATGATCATCACACTTTTATTTTCTTACAACTCAATAATTACAACTCGATACTTAGAACAAAATATGACCCTATATGAATGCCTCCGGCGGTGTATCGGGATATGCAATGAATCAAGAGTGACATGTATGAAAGAATTATGAATGGTGCCTTGCCACAAATACGATGTCAACTACATGATCATGCTAAGCAATATGACAATGATGGAGTGTGTCATAATAAACGGAATGGTGGAAAGTTGCATGTCAATATATCTCGGAATGGCTATGGAAATGCCATAATAGGTAGGTATGGTGGCTGTTTTGAGGAAGGTATATGGTGGGTGTATGATACCGGCGAAAGGTGTGCGGTATTAGGGAGGCTAGCAATGGTGGAAGGAAGAAAAGTGCGTATAATCCACAGACTCAACATTAGTCATAAAGAACTCATATACTTATTGCAAAAATCTACAAGTTATCAAAGCAAAGTATTAAGCGCATGATCCTAGGGGGATAGATTGGTAGGAAAAGACCATTGCTTGTCCCCGACCGCCACTCATAAGGAAGACAATCAAAAAATAAATCATGCTCCGACTTCATCACATAACAGTTCACCATACGTGCATGCTACGGGAATCACAAACTTTAACACAAGTATTTCTCAAATTCACAACTACTCAACTAGCACAACTTTAATATCACCATCTTCATATCTCAAAACAATTATCAAGCATCAAACTTCTCATAGCATTCAACACACTCATAAGACAATTTTTACTATTCTTGAATACCAAGCGTATTAGGATTATTTAAGCAAATTACCATGCTATTTAAGACTCTGAAAATAATCTAAGTGAAGCATGAGAGATCAATAGTTTCTATAAAACAATTCCACCACCGTGCTCTTAAAAAAATATAAGTGAAGTACTAGAGCAAAACTATATAACTCAAATGATATAAGCGAAGCACATAGAGTATTCTAACAATTCCAAATCATGTATGGCTCTCTCAAAAGGTGTGTACAGCAAGTATGATTGTGGTAAACTAAAAATCAAAGACTCAAATCATACAAGACGCTCCAAGCAAAACACATATCATGTGGTGAATAAAAATATAGCTCCAAGTAAACTTACCGATAGAAGTAGACGAAAGAGGGGATGCCTTCCGGGGCATCCCCAAGATTTGGCTTTTAGGTGTCCTTAGATCATCTTGAGGGTGCCTTGGGCATCCCCAAGCTTAGGGTCTTGCCACTCCTTGTTCCATAATCCATCAAATCTTTACCCAAAACTTGAAAACTTCACAACACAAAACTTAAAGTAGAAAATCGCGTGAGCTCCGTTAGCGAAAGAAAACAAAAGACCACTTCAAGGTACTGTAATTAACTCATTCTTTATTTATATTGGTGTTAAACCTACTGTATTCCAACTCCTCTATGGTTTATAAACTATTTTACTAGCCATAGATTCATCAAAATAAGCAAACAACTCACGAAAAACAGAATCTGTGAAAAACAGAACAGTCTGTAGTAATCTGTAGCTAGCGCAAGATCTGTTACCCCAAAAATTCTAAAAGAAATTTTTGGACGTGAGGAATTTATTTATTAATCATCTTCAAAAATAATTAGCTAAAAATCACTTTCCAAATAAAAATAGCAGCAGTTCTCATAAGCGCTAAAGTTTATGTTTTTACAGCGAGATAACCAGACTTTCCCCAAGTCTTCCCAATGGTTCTACTTGGCACAAACACTAATTAAACACAAAAAACACAACAAAAACAGAGGCTAGGTAAATTATTTATTACTAAACAGGAGCAAAAAGCAAGGAATAAAAATAAAATTGGGTTGCGTCCCAACAAGCGCTATCATTTAACGCCCCTAGCCAGGCATAAAAAGCAAGGATAGATCTAGGTATTGTCATCTTTGGTAGGAAATTCTTCAATGAGGCATCTACCGTCTTTAGGAATTTCTTTATTTTTATTGATTATCAAACTTTTAGGTACAAGATCGAAAAAATCATTAGCAACAAATGGTTCCTTAATAATAGCAAAAAGATTAGGATGAACACTTATAGATTTGAGATCTGCAGTTTCTTTGCTAGAGGATTCACCTTTATTTTTAGGAACATACATAAGCTTGGCAATTTTAGTCAGAGGACTTGGAGTATTCTTTACGGAAGAAAAAGTGGTTCCCAATTTGGTAATGATACCCTCAAGTTTATCGATTCTAGTGGAATCATGATTTATTCTTTCATTAACTATAGGTTCCTTCTCTTTAATATTTTTCAAAGTTACTCCTACTTTAGATCCATATTGGGTAATTTGGTTGTGGATCTTTTTATCGAAATTTTCAATTAACTCAACGGTAGCAACTTTATTTTCAATAATTACAAGTTTTTGCATTACATGCTCCAAAGTTAACATAGTTCCATTAACCAAAAGAGGTGGTGAGCCAAAGAAATCTATCATAGCATTATAAGAATCAAAAGTATGGTTACCCAAGAAGTTCCCTCCGGTAATGGTATCAAGGATATATCGGTTCCAAGGAGTAACACCTACATAAAAATTGCGAAGAAGAATGGAAGTAGGTTGCTTCCTGGTAGATCTATTTTGAGCATTGCAAATTCTATACCAAGCGTCTTTTAGATTTTCTCCCTCCCTTTGTTTAAAATTTAGAACTTCATTCTCGGGAGATAACGGAGAGGATAGAGGACTAGCCATAACGACAATCAAGCAATCCAACACACAAGCAAACAAAAAGCAAGCGGGCAAAACGAGGCAAATAGAGAAAGAGAGGGAGGATAGAGAGAGAGTGGGCGAATAAAATGGCATGGGTGAAGTAGGGGAGAGGAAAACGAGAGGTAAATGGCAAATAATGTAATGCGGGAGATAAGGGTTGTGATGGGTACTTGGTATGTTGACTTTTGCATAGACTCCCCGGCAACGGCGCTAGAAATGGCTCGTTGTCGGGAGTCAAATCTTGACTTGCACGAACCTCCCCGGCAACGGCGCCAAAAATCTTCTTGCTACCTCTTGAGCACTGCGTTGGATTTCCTTGAAGAGGAAAGGATGATGCAGCAAAGTAGCGTAAGTATTTCCCTCAATTTTTGAGAACCAAGGTCTCAATCCAGGAGGAGACTATGCGCGAGTCCCTCGTACCCGCACAAAACAAATAACTCCTCCCAACCAACGCGATAAGGGGTTGTCAATCCCTTCACGGTCACTTACTGTCGGTGTTCTAGGAACGGGGGTCCCCAGACTTGCCTGCCTGCGGCCTGCGGCGTGGCTCAAAGGGGGGCCCAGCACGGCCCATCTTCATCAACACAGACCCAAGACCACCGCGAGGGGCCAAGCCTCGCGGGGCGGACGACGTGGAGCTTCCTCAGGCATGGCCTCACCAGGCTGGCTCGTGAGGAGGCGGAGAGATCAAGGCGGGGTACCTCACGAGGTGCCCGTGACGCAAGCCATGACGACCAAGGGCGCCACGCGGGTGCCAGCCCGCGCAATGTCCTCCTTTCCTCTTTGGCGCAAAGAGAGCAAGCGCAGCCGCGGAGTACCGAGGCGTCAGGCAAAGGTTGCCATTTCGGTGCAACAAGACCAAGACCAGGAGGACTGCAAGACGGAGGTCATTGTGGAGCCCAAGACGGCGTCACCACTAGAGCTTTGTGCAGGCGAAGACTACTTTTGTCAGGATAGCTGGTACTAGCTGTCCCCCTTCAAATTAGCCCGCCATTGTTGGCTCCCTTCCCGCTCGATATTTGGGAAGAGGACCAGGGCCTCTATAAATAGGACCAGCCACCCACAGGATCGGGGGGATCGAGATCAACAATTGTGAAGAGAGAGAGAGAGAAGGGTGACTGAACTCCTCCCAGCAGTTCATCGCCCCGGCCAAGAACAGACCCTCGCGAGGCTGTTCTTCCTTGTATTGCTCATCACCATCAGCCCAAGAGGGAATCCACAACACCACACACTGGAGTAGGGTATTACACCACAACGGTGGCCCGAACCAGTATAAACCCTGTGACTCTTGTGTTGTTCTTTCCATAGCTTAGATCTTAGCGAGGCGGAGGGGTGCAGGTAGGTAGAAGGCGAAATCTCCGCGCGCACCCCAGTGTTCGAACCTCAAGGGTCTGCCGGAACCCGAAATCCTACACTTACGAGAGTGAGATCTGATAGATATGATAAGATAATATTTTTGGTATTTTTATGATAAAGATGCAAAGTAAAATAAAAGCAAAGGAACTAACTAAGTATTGGAAGATTAATATGATGAAGATAGACCCGGGGGCCATAGGTTTCACTAGTGGCTTCAAGAGCATAAGTATTTTATGGTGGGTGAACGAATTACTGTTGAGCAATTGACAGAACTGAGCATAGTTATGAGAATATCTAGGTATGATCATGTGTATAGGCATCATGTCCAAGACTAGTAGACTGATTCCTGCCTGCATCTAGTACTATTACTCCACTCATTGACCGCTATCCAGCATGCATCTAGAGTATTAAGTTCATTAAAACAGAGTAACGCCTTAAGCAAGATGACATGATGTAGAGTGATAAATTCATGCAATATGATAAAAACCCCATCTTGTTATCCTCGATGGCAACAATAAAATACGTGCCTTGCTGCCCCTACTGTCACTGGGAATGGACAACGCAAGAATGAACCCAAAGCTAAGCACTTCTCCCATCGCAAGAAAGATCAATCTAGTAGGCCAAACCAAACTGATAATTCGAAGAGACTTGCAAAGATAACCAATCATACATAAAAGAATTCAGAGAAGATTCAAAAATTGTTCATAGATAATCTTGATCATAAACCCACAATTCATCAGTCTCAACAAACACACCGCAAAAAGAAGATTACATCGAATAGATCTCCACTAGAGAGGGGGAGAACATTGTATTGAGATCCAAAAAGAGAGAAGAAGCCATCTAGCTAATAACTATGGACCCGAAGGTCTGAGGTAAACTACTCACACTTCATCGGAGAGGCTATGGTGTTGATGTAGAAGCCCTCCGTGATGGATGCCCCCTCCGGTGGAGCTCCGGAACAGGCCCCAAGATGGGATCTCGTGGATATAGAAGGTTGCGACGGTGGAATTAGGTTTTTGGCTCCGTATCTGATCGTTTGGAGGTACGTAAGTATATATAGGAGGAAGGAGTACATCGGTGGAGCAACAGGGGACCCACGAGGGTGGAGGGCACGCCTGGGAGGGGGGGGGGTCGGCGCGCCCCCTTCCTCGTGGCCTCCCTGTTGGTTGATTGTCGTAGGGTCGAAGTCTCCTGGGTCTTGTTCGTTCCAAAAATCATGTTCCTGAAGGTTTCATTCCGTTTGGACTCCGTTTGATATTCCTTTTCTTCGAAACCATAAAATAGGCAAAAACAACAATTCTGGGCTGGGCCTTCGGTTAATAGGTTAGTCCCAAAATAATATGAAAGTGGATAACAAAGCCCAATAATGTCCAAAATAGTAGATAATATAGCATGGAGCAAACAAAAATTATAGATACGTTGGAGACGTATCAGGTCGACATGAGCTCCCACTGGATGGCTGTCGTCAGACAAGACCAGAAAAAGTTGGTGCTCGTGAACTTCCACACCTCTGATGAGATTATCCTGCCTACGTTGGATTATATAGGGTTTTACCGTCGCTGTCCAAGTCATCTAGATTACGAAGTCAATTGGACGCACCTTGTTTTGCAGAAGATGGTAATCTGCCAAGTGCCCACACGAGATGTGAGTTACGCAGACTTCAAGCTAATTGCCTTGTTCGACCGCAGACTCGCTTATCTTTCCGCTGGTGCCTTCTTTAGCTAGAGACAACTCACCTCACACTGGATCGTCAAAGCTGATACACACTTATGTGATGCTATTGAACACAATGGCATCATCTACGTGATCGACAAAGCAGATGGCACCATGTATTGCTGGGACGACGCGTGTAAGTTGTTTCCGTCTGATGTTAATGATGACACCATGACACTGTTTGAACTTTTTGTGATGATTGGCATATCCCTGTTTGAGAAGAATTTGAGTAGAACAATGGCAATGTATTAGAGACGCCGTAAATTAGCTATATTTGGAATGAGGTAATTCATGCGACTGTGACCATGTCATTATAGCCAATCTGTACCCCCGAATAATCAAACGGTTAGGAAGATATTGATATTCTCCTTATTTATAGGAATATATATACTACTAAGTATGAGTGTGTATCAATGGCCATGTTGGTTTCCTCATTTTCATGATGTAGAAACATGCAAGACACCGTTGGTTTCATCTAACACTGGTACAACGACGTGCTATACAAACGGTTTTTAACCCCTTTCTGCGACGGCATTTGGAACCGTTGCCAAGTGAGTGTGGGCGATAGGGGGGTGCTTCCCACACTACCCAGAAATCGTCGGGGATAGGCCCTCCTGGGACATAGACTGGGGCCGTGTGCAATCGGGCGAGGCATCGAAACCCAATCATTTTCGTAGGTATGTACATCCCACACGGTAATCCGAGAAAAACATTTCCGTAGGTATGTACATCCCACATGGTGAATCCCAGAAAATCATTTCCGTAGGTATGTACATCCCACACGGTGAATCCTAGAAAATCATTTCTGTAGGTTTGTACATCCCACACGGTGAATCCTAGAAAAACATTTCCGTACGTATGTATATCACACACAATTCTTTGTGTGGAAACGTTTGTGCAAGGTGGCCTAATGCAAACTGTTCGCTGCCGGAAGCCGTGTGTGATTGTTAGTTGATTAAACAAACCTACTTTCTAGAAACCATGTGGGTTGTTTGAGTTCATTGCCCACGGTGTTGTCCGAGTAACTGTCAGCAATAGAAAACCCCAATAAGCAGGGTAATTAGCCTATTATTGATAATCCATGTACTAATCAAACAGATATTTCTTATAAAACACAATGGATATTTCATATCCGTATAAAAGCAACAAGGATTTCATAATCGAATTATATCAGATAGCTTCTGTACTTAGTTACGCCATTACACAACAGCACCAAGTTTCAGATGCAGCATCAAAAAATCTTTGGAAAGTAGCATCATACACGGTAAATAGATAGATGAATCTCATCTGGGAAACTGCAGAAGCGGAAGGCAAATATTGAGCCTTCAGGGATGTTAAATGTCCTTGCAACTTTAGGCCAGTGGCTATGGATAATTGCCCGCCCAACTTTCGCCCTCTTCAGCAAGACTTCAATATTGTACCATGGGTGTTGAATGAATACCTTCCTCGCCTCTTGACCATACAGGTGGTTTGAGAGGTAATCATCAGTGAACTTCTTTGAAAAGTACTGAAAACAAAGCTATGTCGCTGTTGTAAATTTTGAAATGGTGCATGGGGTAAAAACAAGGTAAAAGAGTTGGTATCATCCTATAGTTGACTGGTGTCTTCTTCATTGTGCAAACAAAGATCTTGCGTTATTCGTCGCAAGTTTCTTCATCCTAACAATCTGTCTGAGTTTCTTGATTTGAATGATATTCATGGACATCTCATTTCCCCATATGAAAAATGGGTCGAACAGTGGGTCTAAGCCTCTGACAGCAGGACCTACATGTGCAAGACCAAATTGTAAGAAACCTAAATATTAGAATGATTCCTCCAACTTCACAATAATGTGCTATTAGCCAGAGGACCCTGCTTGAATAAACCTCGATGGTAAACCGCAATTGTCTCCCATTTTTCCCTGCAACACACATAAGGAAGATCTTGACCAGGTTAACTAAGAGTTGCCATACTATCAGTACAATATGTATTGAGTATAGCCAAATTCGATTGGTATCACATGCATAACAATACAAAATTGTACCCACAGCAAACGAAAATCAAATTGCAGAACTGAACCAAACAGATAAATGGATAGTAGACCAAATGAACCAAATAGTTAACTGAGCACGACATTGCAGAATGGAAACATGTACTAGAAGATAAGACAGTTAACAAAACAAAGAATGCTTGAGAATAGTACTACGAAATGTAGCAATTGTTGGACCAAAGTGTTAACGGAACATTACATTTCAGAGGACCAAACTGTTAACTGAACATCAGATTGCATATTAACATTATAGAGGACAAATCACTAGAAGGCACTGGCGGTGGCCTCGAGAAAACAACACGAACTGTATTTTAAAGTAGACAACCACGTGGCGGTATCGACGGTGGCCTCGAAGACGAGGTGCTCCTCCAAGATCTGGCGGTCGACACGCATGGCAGCCATAGCGACCTCGTGCGCGTGTGCGGCCACATGCTAATGAGCTCCATGTTATACTGCGTGCAAAATGGCTACGGGTGGCGCTTAATTGGAGGAGGGGGCAGTGATTTCGGTGGAAGGTGTTGCGCCGTCGGTCGGGGCATGTGGGACGGGAAAGGAGGAGGATGGTGTGGGTGGGTTGTGGATTACCTGACCATATCGACGAGGCCGTGCAGCAAGAAGAAGGGTCGGCGGCTAGGAGGCCGCGCAGCAAGAAGAAGGTTTCGTGGCAAGGAGGCCGCGTAGCAAGAATGGGTCGCTGACGAGGAGGTAGCGCTGCAAGAAGAAGGGTCGCCAGCAAGGATGCGGTGCTGCAAGAAGAAGGTAACCGGCTAGGCGGCGGCGCTGCAAGAAGAAGGGTCACCGGCGAGGAGGTTTAGCTGCCAGTAAGCAACAATGAAGGTTTGAACTTGGAAAGCAAGGAGGAATGGTGGAAATGTGGCTTTTGGTAGGAGGGAGGGGCGGGGAGATAGATATTTCCGCGGTGGCAATTTTTTTTCCTCGGTGCCGCGAGAAACCAGCGCGCAAGTGTGGTTCAAGCGGGGGCGGTGGACTATAGATGACGAAGCTTCCTGCGTAAGCCAGACAAGACGATGCGCCAAGATATTTTATATCGCATCCCACACAATTCTTTGTAGTAAACTGTTTGTGGTATACCTGATTTTTTCATTATGTTTTGAAAGACAAAATGGTGTTACGGAGGGAAAGGGTGGTGTTTGAATTGCTAGAAAATTTACGTACAGTGAACATGGAACTAGTACATGACTGTCGTGTTTAAATTTGGAATTATTCCGGGTTTGTTTGGAATTTTTATGCATTAATTGAATTTCTGGGCATTTAATGTGCATAATTCAAACTTGAACTACAAGCACATGCTCCAATGCACCAAAGTTTGTTTAAAAATCACATGTGTGTCTTCTCCCGCCAGAAATGGGAATGAAATTCAAACATCTGGGCGTTGTGGCTCGGCCGGAAAGATTGAGAAACTTGGCTTTTAAATTCCTCTAAATCCAAAACATGCCTGAAAATCATGAAACTTGGCATGGTATCATGACATGGCACCAACATGTTGCGATAATTTTTTTGGCCGAATTGGGACAAGCTTTGGTGTAAGCTTCTTGCAAACCGGAGCTTCCCTCAAGAAGGCTCGTGGTTCCGAGAGGGAACGTGTCACCTCCCTGTGCGAAACGAGATACGTACAGTGCCTTCTCCGGCCTTAATTTTTTACAAAGGCAGATTAGACCAAATAGAAGTATCGTGCTAAATTTTGGAATTATTCCGGGTTCGTTTGGCCTTTTTTATACATTAATTTAGTTTTAGCGCATTTAATGTGCATAATTCAAATTTGAACTACAAGCACATGCTCAAGTGCACCAAAATTGGTTGAAAAATCACATGTGTGTCCTTGGGTGTATTTATAGGTCCCATGCAATAAATGGGAATGAAATTCAAACATCTAGGCGTCGTGGCTTGGTCGGAAAGATTGAGAAACTTGGTATTTTAATTCCTGTAAATCCAAAACACGCCTGAAAATCATGAAACTTGCCATGGTGTCATGACATGGCACCAACATGCTGCGGTAAATTTTTGGCCGAATTGGGACAAGCTTTGGTGTAAGCTTCTTGCAAACGGGAGCTTCCCTAAAAAAGGCTCGTGGTTCCAAGAGGGAACGTCTCACCTCCGTGTGCGAAACGAGATACGTACACTGCCTTCTCCCGCCTTAATTTTTTTACACAAGCAGATTCGACCAAATAGAAGTATCATGCTAGATTTTGGAATTATTCGGCGTTCATTTGGCCTTTTTATACATTAATTGAGTTTCTGCGCATTTAATGTGCATAATTCAAATTTGAAGTACAAGCACATGCTCCAGTGCACCAAAGTTGATTGAAAAATCACATGTGTGTCCTTGGGTGTATTTATAGGTCCCATGCAAGAAATGGGAATGAAATTCAAACATCTGGGCATCGTGGCTCGACTAGAAATATTGAGAAACATGGTTTTTTAATTCCTGTAAATCCAAATAAGCGTGAAAATCATGAAACTTGGCATGGTGTCATGACATGGCACCAACATGCTGCTGTAATTTTTTAGCCGAATTGGGACAAGCTTTGGTGTAAGCTTCTTACAAACCGGAGCTTCCCTCAAGAAGGCTCGTGGTTCCGAGAGGGAACATGTCACCTCCATGTGTGAAACGAGATACGTACAGTGCCTTCTCCCACGTTAATTTTTTTACATTGGCAAATTAGACCAAATAGAAGTATCGTGCTAAATTTTGGAATTATTTGAGGTTCGTTTGGCCTGTTTTATACATTAATTGAGTTTCCGCGCATTTAATGTGCATAATTCAAATTTGAACTACAAGTACATGCTCCAGTGCACTAAAGTTGGTTGAAAAATCATGTGTGTGTCCTTGGGTGAATTTATAGGTCCCATGTAAGAAATGGGAATGAAATTCAAACATCTGGGCGTCGTGGCTCGGCCGGAAAGATTGACAAACTTGTTTTTTTAATTCATGTAAAAATCCAGAACACGCCTGAAAATCATGAAACTTGGCATGGTGTCATGACATGGCACCAACTTGCCGCTGTAATTTTTTTGGCTGAATTGGGACAAGCTTTGGTGTAAGCTTCATGCAAACTGGAGCTTCCATCAAGAAGGCTCGTGGTTTCGAGAGGGAACGTGTCACCTCCGTGTGCGAAATGAGATACGTAAACTGCCTTCTCTCGCCTTAATTTTTTACACAGGCAAATTAGACCAAATTGAAGTATCATGCTAAATTTTGGAATTATTTCAGGTTTGTTTGGCCTTTTTATACATTAATTGAGTTTCTGCACATTTAATGTGCATGATTCAAATCTGAACTACAAGCATAGGCTCCAGTGCACCAAAGTTGTTTGAAAAATCACATGCGTGTCCTTGGGTGAATTTCTAGGTCCCATGCAAGAAATGGGAATGAAATTCAAACATTTGGGTGTCATGGCTTGGTCGGAAAGATTGAGAAACTTGGTTTTTTAATTCCTGTAAATCCAAAACATGCCTGAAAATCATGAAACTTGGCATGGTGTCATGACATGGCACCGACATGCTGTGGTAATTTTTCTGTATGATTTGCGAAGGCGCACACATTAACAATCAACAAAGTCATTTTCGAACAAGTGTTGTCACGTTACAAATCGGAAACAGAAGTATTATTGAAACTGTGGGCGTTCTACTTACCATTTACGTGCCGCCACGTGTCCCCTTTTTTTATTGGCTAGGAGGTGCCGTGCGGGGTAGCTATTTGAGTACGGGAGGCGGGCAATCAGACCCCTGCACGTGCTCATCAGGAGGAGAGCCCTTTGACCACTACCCGACGTGCACCTTCCTCCCAACGTCTTCATTAATGGCGCCCGAGCCCGTATTCTACGGCGTGGCTATGTGTCTCACTGGACTGAGATTTAAGAGAGAAAAATAAAAATCTGAAAAGAAAGTTTTGCACGGATCTTGATGTAAGATCTGATGGACCTATATAGCATCGACTACGACTTATAGCAAGAATGATGAATATAAGGACGATGACAATGGATAATAATTGTCTTACATATTTAGGAACATAAGTTGAAAAGGCCACATGCGGCAACGCCAGAAATACACAAGGGTAAAAGAAGAAGGAAGACAACGATCTGCCTCACCGATCTCTACGTTGCCGCAAGCCGCGGGAACTAGTCTCCATGGAGAGCGGCGATGAGCTCTTTCTTGTCCTCAAGATGCTGCTTGAGAGCATCCACGGATTCCTCCACCAGCCTTCTGTGCTCGATGCGCAGCATGGCATTCTCGTCCATAAGTTTCTCGACAATGACACTGGTCCTCTTCAAAAAGGCAGTGGTCTCCTCCTACTGCTCCGCACTTCCGATGATCTTCACCCTCAGTAAGTCGCACTCGGCCCGGAGCTTCGCATTGATCTCATTTAGTTGCCGGATGACGCCGGCAAAAGAGGCTTTCATGTCGTCCTGCAACCTCGCCCAGCCCGAGATCTGATCCATCTGGCTATGGACGATCGCATACATGCGCCTGTAAGAGTCCTCGCCTGCCCGCGAGACATTTTCCCAGGCTGCCGCAGTGCGGGAGGACATCTCTGCTGCATTCGTGGCACGACGGGACATCTCTTCTGCTTTCGCGGCGCGGCCGGACCAGTCTGCCGCATCAACGGTGCGACGAGACCTGTGAGCTGCTTCGGTGGTGATGCGGGACCTCTGCTCTTCTACGGCCGCGCAGTGGGACGTGTCGGCTACGTTCGCGACGAGGCAGGACATATCTTGTGCTTCCGCTTCCATGCTCGCATCTCCCTGGTGGGAATCTCTCGACCCAAAACTCACGCTGGCCATGACAGACGCAAAGGGAACGATGATGAATGACTTTGTTTTTGTGGATGAGGAGTTGAGGAGGAATGTGCAGTCATCTTGGAGTAGTAGTATTTATAACCGAGTAGTAATACGCTCCTAAGTGGGAAACCGTCTAGGTTTTGATCGATGTGAACAGGTTTGCAATTTGGAATGTGACAGGACGCATGCTCAAAATTAACTGACGGTTATAAGTGTGGCACTATTCTCGGAAGGCGTAACATGGGCACGTACGCCTTATTGTCTGCGTACGTTGCATTTGCACCATAGGGTGCACCGCATTAGGCAATGTCAGCACACGTCTTGTTCCAACAACCGTGTTTCCTTGAAGAATTTGTTTGTGAGGACAAAACATGATTACATAACATGCATGACATGGTAGTTTCCTGTTAATAATCGATTGTGAGATAACATGAGTATAACCATGCATGGCACTTCTACATTTTTGAACCCAGTATACATTTCTCGGTATTTTCATCCCATTTCCAATAGGGACATATCAATGTTGTTTCTTGCATTATCCTACTCATACTCTGCACAATGCTGATCTTACATTAACAATGCATGTCCTTTCTGATATGATGCAGTGTCCCTACAATTACTGCCCTTTGTAATCACACCACCTTTGCCAAAAACAGGGAAGCACAACTGTTTCCTCGCTCGATCAGACGATGGCAAAAGACTGATGATCATTCGGACACATGAGCCAGAAAAGTTATGTTGCAAAAACCCCACTGTATACAAGCACCGTGAAATACGCGAGTGTCCGGATAGTGGCTGTTACGTCTATGAGCAGGATACCAGCTTGTTAGGGCCTTCAGGATTTTTGAGTTGGAGGCGGGTAAACAACCTTGGTTCACAATCTCCGTTTCTCGGACTCAATTATCCTATTAACCAGGATATCACCATTGGCAAGGACCTTGATGGCAGAGAGGCTCTGTTTGCTAGGGAAAACGGTGTCTACACGGCGAGCCCTAAGAGTTCTAGAGCAAACTCCCCTGATTGTGAACGATACAACCTACAACCAAAAGAAGGTGAGAATAACAAAGGCATCTGGATTAATTTTGATCCTTGGATGTGTCGAGTCCGACAGGCAGTGATATGGTTCAATCCTTCAGGTTGATAGGCAATTGGGCTGTTGCGTCGAAAGGGTGGAGTACTGGTGTCTCTAGATCATTGGTGGCTGAAGCGGGCTTGCAAATTATGATGGTGTTGGATCATCCCTCTTCGAATGACTTGTTCTCTATGCTGCTTGTTCTGGATGTGTAGTTCTCTCTTTTGTTAGGCATATTCCTTGTCATTTGGTCATCCTTGTCTATGTCACTCTTACTATGTAAAAGTTGCCTCTATTTAGAATGCCATTCTCGTCTGGATCACGAGATTCTGAGCGCTGCAGATGGGTCCATTTTGATGGTGTAGCAAGACTTCTTATGAAATATCATGTCTTGCTGTTTATGTAAGTAGTAGTCACTAGCCAGTGTTTGAATGTTGTATATATCGGTGTTTCGAACTGTTTATTGTCTCGAACTACTGGTGGGCTAAATGAGGGCATCACCATTCTCCAGCGTTCAAAGTATATCTCCTTTTATAAAGGTATAATTTGAGCTCAGTGTCTTCTCGATGATGTACACTTGTTTGGGCCAGTGAGGTGTCGTTGAATATGAGCCGAGTAGTAACGCAATGCCAAACAGGTCAATTATGACTCTTAGGCCGGGCTCTCAAAAGATCCTCAAAAAAGACGCTGGGCTCTCAAAAAAGGAAGAATTGGGACTCTTAGGCCGACATGTGGGCGCCACTGGCGTTTTCGTGCGCTTGCGCGCCGAGAACAAAGTGGCGCATGTTCAAAATTCATGCTACCTTTTCATCCCCAATCTCTCGCCCCTCCCCCACATGTGGAATCTCGATTCCTACTCCAGTTCCCCCAAATCCCCCTCATGTACTACATGTACTCAAGCGCACTATCATGTCGCCAGTCAACGCGGATCTCCGAGCCGGAGATTCTGAGGTTCATCCTGCCTTCAGGCGCTGCGTGCTATCGCTCAATAGTGGCATGGCGGCGCTTGACGACCAGTTTGCCGACAAAGTGCTGATGGTAACCATTAATGGCAACTGACCTCCTGTCTCGCCGGACGACCTTGTCAAAGCTCTTGGCATTGTGCACGACATCCAAATAAGTAACTTGCTTGTCGAAGTCTGTCCGCCACCGGCTGATTTCTCCGTCAGGTCCCGGGAAACTTTCGACTGCAGCCGTGTGTTCGGATCTTCCCGGTGTTTGTTCTACGGTGGCATGCTGGTGAGCTTTGATCGGTGGCACCCAGGATGGGGCTCGGTGCCATCTGAGCTTGAGTTTTTAACAAAGCTTACCTTCCACGGCATGCCTCGGCGTGCTTGGAATAGCGAGTCCATGAATGAGCTTATCAGCAACCTTGGAGGAGAGCTCGTAAGTATGTTTGTTCCGCCAGACAGCTGGGCTCTGACGGTTATGGCATGGATGAAGAAGTCATCCACCATACCGAAGGTGATTGGTGTTGAGATACCGGTGTAGGAATCGAGGTTGTACTATTCGTTGCCACCAAGGCTGTCGCGGGCCATGTTAGGGATATACCTATATCGAGTGTTCGTGCATGTCGAAGAAGTGGTCAATCCATCAATCGAAGTCCTGCCACCACCGCTGCTGCCCGGGTCCGTCGACGACGTCCATTATAGGAGTCAATGTCAGAATTTCCCCGTGTTGCTAGGAACGATGGATGGCATTGGGCCTACTCCATCGCGCGGCGGAGGCCACTGCTTCTTTGGGAGAAGAGGCATGGCTGGTTGCCTGGATGTGCTCTAATTTGAGGTAACAACTGAATCTTGTCAGATACTAGTTAAAACCGAGCTATGGGTGTGAAGCACTGATGTGACGGTACATTTGATTGTGACCTGTTCTATTTTTAACAAACTATAAATGGGTTGTAGTAAATTCCATTAGAATTCAAAAATGGGCTATACATTCTTAAAAATCGAAATGGGCTATATGTTCTCTGCCACACACTTGTGGGACTACTAAGTTGACGCGTCCCCTGAAAAAACAAAAACTAAGTTGACACGTATGCAAGGCTTTGCCAACTTATAGTCAACACATGGTTCTAGCAGCAGCGACCGTTGGATGTCCATCCAACGGATGTCGTGCTTCTTCTTCAATCTCGAATATTCTTGCTTCAGCCGCCCAAACAATGATTCCTCCCCCTGACATCTGGGGCGCACCGTTTCGGAGGCTGATTTGTGGGCCTACTAAGTTGACGCGTACCACGGGCTTTGTCAACTTAGTCAGTATCAACGATTCTAGTTGCAGTGACCGTACGATGTCCATCCAACGGCCGTCATGCTTGTTCAACCTCTGGTCTTCTTGCTCCAGCCTCCCAAACCAGCGCCGGCTGTGCCGCCTGCTCCTGCCTCCCGTGTCCGGCTGTGCTGCCACCGCTGGCCATGCCATCCCTCCATACTCACCCACACCTCCTGTTATTCTCCGGCAACGACAGCCTCACACCGCAGCCGAAGTAGTCAACCCATGTACTCCCCTCTGCATGGGCATCCACTACCGCGTCTTCCCTGCCTCCGCGTCATTCCCTTCCTAGGCCTCGCCGTCGTCCACCGCCTTGGTGCTCTCGGCGCAGCATGGTCAACGTGGTCAACGGAGGACAGCCATCAGAAGAGGACTTTAGGCGGTGAGGCTGACAGCTCGACCCACTAGCTAAATCTTCAAACATGAGGAAGTGCCTCCTTATTAGTCGCAAAATAAAAACGATTCCTCCCCTGACAACTGGGACCGAGCAGCTATATCTTCGCATGCAAGGAAGAGTGTCCTTATCCTTCCTGACCGCTGGGACCCACCCGGTCAAAGCGTACGTAGCGTTGTCTGTCTGGTCGTGAACGTGTATGTACATACTGGTCGATCGGTCTCTCTGCAAGTATGAACCATGACCGAGTAAGTACCGACACGTGTCGTTGTAGAGCACCCGACATAGCAGTTCACGTAGTCCTGTCTAAGTAATGTACACGTAGGTATAGCCACATGGCAAAAAATATGGACACGTACGTACATACGGGCGGGGTCTCGAGCTCGCACTCGCACATATATATATATGGATGGCCAAGGCATGTGTACGTGGAGAGGCAACAGACGACAGCAACGGCGTCCTGTTCATCGGGCAGCGAACCGGCTGGGTCGGAACAGAGAAACAACGTCTTATTCATCGGGAGGCAACCGACTGGGTCGGAATGCATCGTGTTCATTGGGAGCCAACCGTCTTGGACGAAACAACCGATCGAAACGAGGCATGGCGTACCACAGAACAGAGGAAACGGACTTGTATTGGAGCTCTACGGTCGAAACGAGGCCTGGCGTACCTCGAAACGGAGGAAACGGACTTGTGTTGGCGCGCTACGGTCGAAATGGGGGTCCTATTCATCGGGAGGGGTGTGGCGTACCGCAAAATGGGACTCCTTGGGCTACTGTTCATCTCCACCATCGACTGCCTCCACGAGGTATTGTTCATCCACCGTCGACCTCCTCCAGCCTCCACCTGTGACAGTTCATCCACGGGCTCCTGTTCATCCAGCCTCCACCGCTCCTCCATCGGCTACTGTTCAACCAGCCCTCTCCACGGGGTCCTGTTCCACCACCCCTCAACGGGCTACTGTTCATCCAGCTCTCTGATATGTCTCCGTCGTATCTACTTTTCCAAACACTTTTGCCCCTGTTTTGGACTCTAACTTGGATGATTTGAATGGAACTAACCTGGTCTGACGCTGTTTTCAGCAAAATTGCCATGGTGTTATTTTTGTGCAGAAATAAAAGTTCTTAGAATGACCTGAAAATCAACAGAGAATTATTTTGGAATATATAAAAAATACTGGAAGGAAGATCCATGTCAGGGGGGCCTCAACCTGTCCACGAGCGTGGGGGCGCGCCCTACCCCCCTAGGCGCGCCCCCTGCCTCGTGGGCCCCCTGATGCTCCACCGACCTCAACCCTGACTCCATATATTCACTTTTAGGGAGAAAAAACCAAGGAGAAGGATTCATCACGTTTTACGATACGGAGCCGCCGCCAAGCCCTAAACTCTCTCAGGAGGGCTGATCTGGAGTCCGGTCGGGGCTCTGGAAAGGGGAATCCGTCGCCATTGTCATCATCAACCATCCTCCATCACCAATTTCATGATGCTCACTGCCGTGCGTGAGTAATTCCATCATAGGCTTGCTAGACGGTGATGGGTTGGATGAGATTTATCATGTAATTGAGTTAGTTTTGTTAGGGTTTGATCCCTAGTATCCACTATGTTCTGAGATTAATGTTGCTATGACTTTGCCATACTTAATGCTTGTCACTAGGGCCCGAGTGCCATAATTTCAGATCTGAACCTATTATGTTTTCATCAATATATGAGAGTTCTTGATCCTATCTTGCAAGTCTATAGTCACCTACTATGTATTATGATCCGGCAACCCCGAAGTGACAATAATTGGGACCCCTCCCGGTGATGACCGTAGTTTGAGGAGTTCATGTATTCACTATGTGTTAATGCTTTGGTCCGGTTCTCTATTAAAAGGAGGCCTTAATATCCCTTAGTTTCCGCTAGGACCCCACTGCCACGGGAGGGTAGAACAAAAGATGTCATGCAAGTTTTTTCCATAAGCACGTATGACTATATTCGGAATACATGCCTACATTACATTGATGAATTGGAGCTAGTTCTATGACACCCTATGTTATGAATGTTACATGATGAACCGCATCCGGCATAATTCTCCATCACCAATCCAATGCCTATGAGCTTTCCATATATTGTTCTTTTCTTATTTACTTTTCCGTTGCTATTGTTATCATCACTATAAAACACCAAAAATATTACTTTTGCTACTCTTACCTTTTACTACCATTACAAGTACTATCATATTACTTTGCTACTAAATACCTTGCTGTAGATATTAAGTTTCTAGGTGTGGTTGAATTGAGAACTCAGCTGCTAATACTTGAGAATATTCTTTGGCTCCCCTTGTGTCGAATCAATAAATTTGGGTTGAATACTCTACCCTCGAAAACTGTTGTGATCCCCTATACTTGTGGGTTATCAAGACTATTTTCTGGCGCCATTGCCGGGGAGCATAGCTCTATTCTTCGAGTCACTTGGGATTTATATCTTCTTATCATTATGAAGAACTTGACAGATCCAAGAACCAAGATTTATCCCTCAACTACAAGGGGAGGTAAGGAACTGCCATCTAGCTCTGCACTTGATTCACCTTCTATTCTGAGTAAGCTTGCGACACCTAAACATGCTTCTGCTATTAATTCTGATATGTCACATGTTATTGATGATGCCACTTTTGCTATGCATGATACTTATGATGAAACTACTTCTATGCTTGATACTACTGTGCCACTTGGTGAATTTCTTGATGAACAACTTGCTAGGGGTAGAGAGAATGAAATTATTGAAACTGATAATATTGATGAAAGTGATGATGAAGATTCTCTCCTAGATATGAATTACCTGTTGTGCCTGAGGGCTATGTTATGGATGAAGAAACTGCTAGAGATTTTCTTGCTTGCAATGATAAGAGTGATCTTAAGAAATTATTAGCTAAGCTAAAACAAAAAACTCTGAATGCTAGAATGAAATATGATCCTGCTTATGGTACTTCACCTATCTTTATTACTGATAAGGATTATGAATTCTCTGTCGACCCTGAGATAATTACTTTGGTTGAATCTGATCCTTTTTGTGGCTATGAATCTGAAACTGTTGTGGCACATCTTACTAAATTAAATGATATAGCCACCCTGTTCACTAATAATGAGAAAACTCGCTACTATTATATCCTTAAATTATTTACGTTCTCATTAAAGGGTGATGCTAAGATATGGTTTAATTCTCTTGATCCTGGTTGTGTGCGTAGTCCCCAGGATATGATTTATTACTTCTCTGCTAAATATTTCCCTGCTCATAAGAAACAAGCTGCTTTAAGGGAAATATATAATTTTTTGCAAATTGAGGAAGAGAGTCTCCCACAAGCTTTCGGGAGGCTTCTCCAATTACTTAATGCTTTGCCTGATCATCGTCTTAAGAAAAATGAAATACTTGATATCTTTTATAATGGACTAACCGATGCTTCCAGAGAGCACCTGGATAGTTGTTCTGGTTGTGTTTTCAGGGAAAGAACACCAGATGAAGCTGAAATTTTATTGAATAATATGTTGACTAATGAAAATAATTGGTCACTTCCTGATCCAATTCCTGAACCAACTCCTAAGACAACTCCGAAGAAAAGGGGTATTCTATTTCTCAGTCCTGAAGATATGCAAGAGGCAAAGAAATCTATGAAAGAAAAAGGTATTAAAGCTGAAGATGTTAAGAATTTACCTCCTATTGAAGGAATACATGGTCTTAATTTGCCGCCTGTTGAAGAAATACATGGTCTTGATAACCCGACACAGGTAGTGAAGGTAAATTCTCTCTATAGATATGATAAAGCTGAAATCCCTCCTACTAATTTTGCTAGCCAATGCTTAGATGAGTTCGATAACTTTATGGTTAAGCAAGAAGATTTTAATGCTTATGTTGGTAGACAATTGAAACATAATGCTTATATGATTGAACACTTGAGTGATTATATGGCTAATGTTAAAGGGGAACTAAAACTTATTAGTAAACATGCTTCTATGGTTACCACTCAAGTAGAACAAGTACATAAAGCTCAGAATGATTTGCTCAATGAATTAAATAATAATAAAAATGAAAATGTTGTTAGAGTTATGACTAGAGGTGGTAAAATGACTCAGGAACCTTTGTATCCTGAGGGCCATCCTAAGAGAATTGAGCAAGATTCTTAGAGAAATAATATTAATGCACCTAGTCCTTCTAAAAGGATGAGAAAGAAAAATGATAGGACTTTGCATGCTTCTACTGAACCTGCTGATGACACACCTGAGAATCCCAATGATATTTCTATTTCTGATGCTGAAACACAATCTGGTAATGAACATGAACCTAATGATAATGTTAATGATGATGTTCATGTTGATGCTCAACCTAGTAATGATAATGATGTAGAAATTGAACCCACAATCAAAGAATCAACGTTATGATAAGAGAGACTTTGTTGCTAGGAAGCACGGTAAAGAAAGAGAACCATGGGTTCAGAAACCCATGCCTTTTCCTCCTAAACCATCCAAGAAAAAGGATGATGAGGATTTTGAGCGCTTTGCTGAAATGACTAGACCTATGTTCTTGCGTATGCGTTTGACTGATATGCTTAAAAGAATCCTTATGCTAAGTACATGAAAGATATTGTTACTAATAAAAGAAAGATACCGGAAGCTGAAATTTCCACCATTCTTGCTAATCATGCTTTTAAGGGTGGAATACCTAAGAAACTAGGAGATCCCGGAGTACCAACTATACCATGCTCCATTAAAAGAAACTATGTTAAAACTGCCTTATGTGATCTTGGAGCCGGTGTTAGTGTTGTGCCTCTCTCTTTATATCATAGACTTGATTTGAATAAGTTGACACCTACTGAAATATCATTGCAAATGGCTGATAAATCAACTGCTATACATGTCGGTATTTGTGAGGATGTGCCTGTTGTGGTTGCAGATGTTACTATTTTAACAAACTTTGTTATTCTTGATATTCCCTAGGACGATAGTATGTCTATTATTCTTGGAAGACCCTTTTTGAATAATGTAGGGGCTGTTATTGATTGCACCAAAGGCAATGTCACTTTTCATGTTAATGGTAATGAGCATACGGTACACTTTCTGAGGAAACAACCTCAAGTCCATAGTATCAATTCTATTGGAAAAATTCCAACTATTACTGTTGGAGGTTTTGAATTTCCTCTTCCTACTATCAAGAAGAAATATGATATTCTTATTGTTGGGGATGTGCATATCCCCGTTGAGGTAACCTAGTTTTATTCGAAAATTCTCCGGTTCCATGTTACTCGGAATGAGTTTGTTAACAAGACCTGATCAACCTTGTTAGTGGATTCCTCTTGATGAGCATGAGATGGATGAATTTAGAAAACACAACTCTTTGTACCCTCTTTTTACTTTCTGTTATTTAGTTGAAATAAAGCAAAAATAGTATATTCTGTCTGTTTTCTGAATTATCCGTGCAATAAAAAATACCCCAAAAATAAAAGTTCTCCAAATGCCCTGAAATTTAAATATGATTTTTTCTGGAATATTTGAGAATATCTGGCACTGAAAACACACCAGGGGAGCAAGCACCTGGCCACGAGGGCCTAGGGCACGCCCCCCTGCCTCGTGGGCCCACGGTGGCTCCCCTCCACTTATTCCAGCTACCACACACTCCTTCTTCCTCCCACAAACATCACTAGCCAGCTCAAACCCGAGTCCAAGCGCATCTTGTTGCCATTTTCGATCTCCTTGCTCAAAGCTCCATTAACAAAACTGCTTTGGGGGATTGTTCTTTGGTATATGACTCCTCCAATGGTCCAATTAGTTTTTGTTCTAGTGCTTTATTCATTGCAAAAATTTTGCTGCTTAGGTGACCCTGTTCTTGAGCTTGCATGTCAAATTTATGTGGTCAAAAGTAGTTTTAATGCATGATATATCCTCCAGGCACTTGTAGGAGTAGTTGCTATCAATTTTGTTGAGTTTGGTTCACTTTTATTTTGAAGTTACTAAAATTTCAGAAATTTTTCAAAGGAAGAAATATGTTTAGGAAAATGTACCAAGGTGGTCCTTCAAGGACACAAGGACCCAGTCTCGCAATACACGATGCCGACGATGAACCACCGAGGGAAGCTCAAGTGCTGGCCTTCAGAGGACTTTATGGATCGAGCAGGAATCAAGGAAGAATTTAATGCATATGTGTGTAATGCTGATCTTGAGAGCTACGAGGCAGATAAGTGCTGCCAGTACCACTATCTCACTGATTCCTTTGTGAGGAGGTTTGAATTTTCATCATCACGCAATTCTCAAACTGTCCTATTTGATCTTTATGAAAATTCTTATACTATGGACTTAGAGGATTTTAATACTACTTGCAAACTTCCACAATGGGGTAGTCCTAATGAACCTCGCAAATCTGAATTTAGAGATCTTCTTGCTAGTATAACTGTGGGGGAATCTGGAGATATAACACAAGCTACCATAAGGAGCATTCATTTTCCTGCTATACATTATTTTGCTCTCTTCATAGGTAGGTGCATAAATGGTAAGGATGAAGCATGTCACATGTGTGTCCCTAACCTCAGTGTTCTCAGGAGTGTTGTATTAGGAGATAAACATTATAATTTGGGAGCCATTGTTGCACGTAGGTTGCATAATAATAGAATTAATGGGGATTTCTTCGGTGGAATTTATGCAACCCGTCTAGCTAATGTTCTTGATATACCCATACATGGGTAGGATATTGAGTTGCCTCCTGTTTATTTAGATTATGAGGCCATAGTTCGTCATCAGTTTGTTGAGAGGAACGATCAGTTCCTCCAGTACCGACTAATCTTTGACAGACGACGCACCTATCACGTCGCTCTCCCTGCCCCTGCTTTCTTTGAATCTCAGGCAAAAGGGAGATATATTATAACCAGGGAGGAGGCGGACGAGAATAAGAGGAGGACGGAGACGGCCCGTCTCCAAGCGGAAGCTCATGAGGCAATAGCTGCCGCATCTCAGTACGACCCCAACTATAACTTTGGATATCCGCCAGGCCTGCCGTGGCCATAGACCAACTTAGGCCGAAAGCCTAAGCTTGGGGGAGTATGTATTTCTCACCGACATTACATTCATGTTCACACACTCATGCTAGTTGTGGTGCTTATACTTTTTTAATGTATCATCCATGCTAGTTTATTTTCCTTTTTATGCTTTCTTCTTGTGTGTTTGATAAACCTAAGAAAAACAAAAAAAATTAGTTGTAGCTTTTAATTAGTTTACTTTCCATGCTTGTAGTAGTAACTAAAAATAAAACCCAAAAATATTTCTCGTTCTTCTTATGTTTGTTGGGAGTTTTCCCGTGTAAATAGTTTTATTTCTTTTCTAGTTCTTTGGGGGTCGAGAGGAGAAAACCATAATGAAAATGTTAAAGTGGCTCTTATATGCATTATCGTTGATCTGACAAAGAGCCCATATTACCTTGTCTTCTCTCTTGAATTGAATGCTTGTAGATTCCAGCTTAGTCCAATGCACGTGCACTATTATTATTATCCACACTATTCGGTCATGCAAGTGAAAGGCAATAATGATGATTATATGATGAACTTATTGAGATGAGAAAAGCTGGTGTGAACTCGACCTCTCTTGTTTTTGTAAATATGATTAGTCCATCGTTCCTGATTCAGCCTATTATGAATAAACATGTTTGTAATGACAATTAGAGATTATAGTTGCTTATGCCATGCTTAATTAGCTAGGAGCTTATAATGGTTTACCTTGCGTGCCAACATGCTATTAAAATGGTTGTCATGTGGTATGATAGGGTGGTATCCTCTTTTGAACGATTCGAGTGGCTTGACTTGGCACATGTTCACGCATGTAGTTGAAACAAAATCAACATAGCCTCTATGATATTTATGTTCATCGTGCATTATATCCTACTCATGCTTGCATTCGGTGTTGATTAATTTTAATGCATGTTCATGACTCTTGTCGCTCTCTAGCTGGTCGCTTCCCAGTCTTTTTCTAGCCTTCACCTGTACTAAGCGGGAATACTGCTTGTGCATCCAATTCCATAAACCCCAAAGTTGTTCCATATGAGTCCACCATACCTACCTATATACGATATATACCTGCCATTCCAAGTAAATTTGTATGTGCCAAACTCTAAACCTTCAAATAAAAATTCTGTTTTGTATGCTCGAATAGCTCATGTATCGACTAGGGCTATCCGTATCTTCCAAGTTAGGTGGGTTATTCTCGAGAGGAGTGGACTCCGCTCCTCACTCACGAGAAAATGTTTGGTCACCGGGATGCCCAATCCCATGCTTTATGCAAATCAAATCAAAATAATTGCAAACAAAACTCCCTCGGGACAGTTGTTAGTTGGAGGCACTCGTTGTTTCGAGCAAGCCATGGATTGATGCTTGTTGGTGGAGGGGAGTATAAAATTTACCATTCTGTTTGGGAACCGCCTATAATGTGTGTAGCATGGAAGATATCGCCATCTCTTGGTTATTATGTTGACAATGAAAGTATACCGCTCAAAATATTATTCATATCTATTTCAAAACCGAGCTCTGGCACCTTTACAAATCCCTGCTTCCCTTTGCGAAGGGCCTATCTATTTACTTTTATGTTGAGTCATCACCCTCTTATTAAAAAGCACCAGTTCGAGAGCACCACTGTCATTTGCATTCATTACTGTTAGTTTACATTGAGTATGACTTGACTGGATCTCTTTTACCATGAATTACAATGTCTAGTCAGTCCTTGATCCTTAAAGGTGCTCTTCATTTATGTTTTGCGGTCTCAGAAAGGGCTAGCGAGATACCATCTTATTATATCATATCATGATTGTTTTGAGAAAGTGTTGTCATCCGAGATTTATTATTATTGCTCGCTAGTTGATTATGTCATTGATATGAGTAAACATGAGACCTAAATGTTATTGTGAATATGGTTAGTTCATAATCTTTGCTGAAAACTTGAATGCTGGCTTTACATATTTACAAAACAAGAGCAAATAGAGTTTGTATAAGTTTTTATTTATCACTTTCAGTTTATCAACTGAATTGCTTGAGGACAAGCAAAGGTTTAAGCTTGGGGGAGTTGATACGTCTCCATCGTACGTACTTTTCCAAACACTTTTGCCCTTGTTTTGGACTCTAACTTGCATGATTTGAATGGAACTAACCCGGACTGTCGCTGTTTTCAGCAGAATTGCCATGGTGTTATTTTTGTGCAGAAATAAAATTTCTCAGAATGACCTGAAAATCAACGGAGAATTATTTTGGAATATATAAAAAATACTGGAAGGAAGATCCACGTCAGGGGGGCCTCCACCTGTCCACGAGGGTGGGGGCGCGCCCTACCCCCCTGGGCGCGCCCCCTGCCTCATGGGCCCCCTGACGCTCCACCGACCTCAACCCTGACTCGATATATTCACTTTCAGGGAGAAAAAAACCAGGGAGAAGGATTCATCGCGTTTTACGATACAGAGTCGCCGCCAAGCCCTAAACTCTCTCGGGAGGGCTGATCTGGAGTCCGTTCGGGGCTCCAGAGAGGGGAATCCGTCGCCATCGTCATCATCAACCATCCTCCATCACCAATTTCATGATGCTCACCGTCGTGCGTGAGTAATTCCATTGTAGGCTTGCTGGACGGTGATGGGTTGGATGAGATTTATCATGTAATCGAGTTAGTTTGGTCAGGGTTTGATCCCTGGTATCCACTATGTTCTAAGATTGATGTTGCTATGACTTTGGTATGCTTAATGCTTGTCACTAGGGCCCGAGTGCCATGATTTCAGATCTGAACCTATTCTGTTTTCATCAATATATGGGAGTTCTTGATCCTATCTTGCAAGTCTATAGTCACCTACTATGTGTTATGATCCAGCAACCCCGAAGTGACAATAATCGGGACCACTCCCGGTGATGATGTAGTTTGAGGAGTTCATGTATTCACTATGTGTTAATTCTTTGGTCCGGTACTCTATTAAAAGGAGGCCTTAATATCCCTTAGTTTCCGCTAGGACCCCGCTGCCACGGGAGGATAGGACAAAAGATGCCATGCAAGTTCTTTTCCATAAGCACGTATGACTATATTCAGAATACATGCCTACATTACATTGATGAATTGGAGCTAGTTCTATGTCACCCTATGTTATGACTGTTACATGATGCACCGCATCCAGGATAATTCTCCATCACCGATCCAATGCCTATGAGCTTTCCATATATTGGTGTTTGCTTATTTACTTTCCCGTTGCAATTGTTATCATCACTATAAAACTCAAAAAATATTACTTTTGCTACCGTTACCTTTTAGTACCGTTACCACTACTATCATATTACTTTGCTACTAAATACCTTGCTACAGATATTAAGTTTCCAGGTGTGGTTGAATTGACAACTCAGCTGCTAATACTTGAGAATATTCTTTGGCACCCCTTGTGTCGATGTAACATCCCAAATTTTCAATTTGGAATGTTATACATAGGTCATCCATGCATATCATATTTCATTGCATTTCATTCTTGTGATCCTCGAAATCCTAAGAAACTCAAGGACCCTCGGAGAGAGTTGGGGATTTTCCCTCGTTCTCATATTTGAGTTTTATCAAATATTGAAACAAGGATCACTTTGGTTTTAATTATTTTTCTCCCCCAAAAATATTTCATATTAAAATTATATGAGAGGAGATAATATGACTTCTCCAAAATAAATGAAATGTTGGAGTAAAAATATTAAAATCAATTTGTATTTTTATTTGGGGTTTTATCGCTATTTTATTTGAATTAGGAAAAATATGCGTTTTTCCAAACTGCATTAGAGGCCCAAATAAATGTTCACCTTGTCCGGCGTATTTTTGGAGGACGGGGAAAATTTATTTCAGGATTTTTGGAGTCCGTTTAGTATTTCTTTTCTTCGTTGTTCTGCGCGGAATTATTAAAAAAAGTAACCGACCTAAGTGGGCCGTGTCCGCCTAGGACTCCTGGCCCGGCCGGCCTTTATAAGCCGGGAGGCCCGACCCCAGTAGCCCAGCGCCCCGCCCAAAACCCTAAGCCACCGCCGCTGCGCGCTGCTGCCGCCACCTCGCCACCACGCTGCTACCGCCGCCGCGCCCCGTGCCGCGCCGCCCACGCCGCTCGCCGGAGTTCGCAGGAGTTCGCCGCCGCCGCCGGTTTTCTTCGCCGGTTCGGTTTTTTCGGTAAAAACCCTAGTTTCATTTTTTTAATAGATCGGTTTGGCTTTTTTTCTGGTTTAATCATTTAGCAAACGCCCGTTCATACGTTCGTTTTAACGAATGGTTTTCACCTGTTAACCGCAGACAGCGAACGTTCGTTCATTAGCCTGTTCGTCAGTTTTTTCCAGGGTTTTTCCGCAATTATTTTCGATCATGATTTCTGCCTTGTTTTTTGTTTTAGTTTATCTTTTCGCTCGTTTATCGGAATCAGACGATTCAAGCGCCTAGATCTTCGTCTCGAAGCCCTCTTTCTGTTTAACCAACTTGAATAAGATTTTGGTATGGTAAAATTTGACTTCAGTCTAGATTAGTAATCGGATCTTGTTTCTTTCACAGTTTGAGTTTCGTTGCTCCGTTTGATTTGATTCTTTTTGCAAACCGGAGTTCTTCAGTTGAACTTTCTGGTTAGATATTCTTATTTGAGATTCACCCGTGCATCTTTGCTTGATTTCTTATGTATGCTATTGTTTGTTTGCGATAGAATACCCGGAGTGTGAAGCGTGCTACTATGAGTCTTTAGGATTTCCAGATCGTCAGCAAGGCAAGTAACACTTTGATCATACCCCTTTATCACCCAGTTTTATGCATTAGTTTAAAACTTCACACATTGCATGAGTAGGATCTCTTAACATGTGGGTCTGGGAAGTAGATAATGAGGTAGAACCTATTACCTGTTTTATTATCAAACCCTTGGGAGTTACTTCTACGTTATTCTTATATTGCCATGCTATGCACGTAGACGTGGTTTGGGTTTGAGTGTATCCATGACAGATGTGAGTTGTTATTTGATGGTTCAACTTAAGGTGACACCTTTAATACACATCTGGGTGGATTGCTTGTGGGCACCTGGAGAATTCAGTGTTGTCCTAGGATATCCCGGAGTACCCATGTGATCATCCTACGGTCCGCCACCCAGGCTCAAATTAAGGGAGCATAAGATTATTCATGCTAGAAACTTCCGTGTGCAGCCACAAGCCATTATGGGCTATGGCATAATTGAGTAAGTTGTGTGAGTTCTTGAAGAGGTGGACTAGCAGATGTAGGGGATTGTAGGTGTACCGGTCCGCCCGGAGTAAAGAGCAAATGCTTTTGAAAGATTGTGTCTCGGTCATCCGTTTCTCAAACACCCTGTAGTGCGAGAAATCCAACGGAGGAGATCGAGTCTTGTGGGGAAAACTTCACAAACCTCTGCAGAGTGTATAAACTAATCATGTTTAGTCGTGTCCTCGGTTATGGACATCTTGAGTATCTAGTTTTTGGATTATCATATGGATCTCATCACTCTAAATTAATTTGTTGGGTTGATAATTACTTTTAATTGGGATTGAGTTGGAGGAACCTTCTCAATATTGTTCAACTACCCTGATAGTTAAATAAAATATATTCCTTTGTTGTAGGAAAAAATTGGCTTTTCGCAAAACATATTAACCATACAGCCTCCACCAGCCATATATGCATATAGTGATAGCTTTTATCTGTTTATTACTCTCTTGTGTTACATTGCCAGCATATTCCATGTGATGACCCGTTTTCGGGCTGCAACGTATCATGTTGTAGACTTTTCAGACGAGGAGTAAGGTGTGATAGGTCGTTTGTCATGCACTCAGCCATGCCGTTGGAGTTGATGGACTCACTTTATCTTCCAAGCCTTCTGCTGTTATCGTATTAGATGGCCTTAAGCCATATTTATTGTAATAAGTTCTCTCTTGAGACATTCGATGTAATAAGTGTGTGATTGCCACTCTGTTATAAATCCTATGAGTACTATGTGTGTCAGCATTACCGATCTAGGGATGACACTGAAGCACAGCGACTTGACCGTTTGAGGTCGGGTCACTACAAGATGGTATCAGAGCCCACGTGGAATGTAGGACACGGCCACTAAGAAAAGCCATATGCCACTCTTCTCTACTTATTTCTGACTCCTCTCCATTTTCTACTCTTTAGGATGGCGGATACGAGGAACAAGTTTGCACAACCGGATGAAGACACACCTTTTGGACGACACTTGAAGGAGGTCACTAAGTACCTGAACATTGGAATACCAAGCTTCACCGGGACCTATATCGCCACTTTACCAAAAGAGGAGCGATGGATGATTCGAGTTCAACTTCCAGGATGGACGTTCACGCCAGTCACTAAACCCATAGAGTTTTCCTTTGATGCACCCACCTGGAGTCTAGGAAAGAGTATGGCAGCCCACATCGCTATAGGACGCATCGACGAAGTTTACCACAAGGAGCTGAAGGACACTATCTACCAGATATGTGGACGTCGAGATGAGCATTGGGAAATGATCAACACCAGGAAGGACAGGTCCATTGCAGCATTCATCCAGGAATTAAACCACCACATCCGTCGCCAGGAGAACCAGATGTGCACAAGCATGATAGATTTGAAGAAGGCGATGATCAGGATGAGGAGCTAGAAGAGGAGCTTAAGTCTGCACGCAATGGATATGAGGAGGAAAGGATGGTACTTGTGGAAAGGAATGATGACATGACCAGGAAGCTAGGAGTTTTTATGGGAGACCCTGCGCCAGGAGGAGAAGACGATGAACCCAAGGAGATTCGTTCTGAAGACTACATCATCATAGATGACACCGATTCTGACTCGGATAGTAGTGATGATGACTATGAAGACGAAGCTGGAGCAGATATCATGGAGTCTTCCACCGATCAAAATTTCTAGTAGACCACCATACAATTAGTAGTACCCCCCATGTAAATATTAGTAGTCCGAGCACTGTAAACGATAGTTAGACCGATTGTATGCCCTTACTTGATTGATTGAGTGATATGATATGATTGTGTTTGTCTCATGTGCATATGGGTAGTGCTTTCTCATTAGACCTCATTATATTCTAATCTCTTCCCTCTAAACCCATCAGATGTCTCCGAGACGTGACCCCGGTTTTGTGTTCCCATCAGAGCTCACTTAGTTGATCCAATAGCAGAATGCCTTGATGCAGTTCTTAGTTTAGAACCAAGGCAACAACAACAACAACAACAACAATAACAACCCACCTCCGCCACCACCAGTTGACAACTTAGCCCGTTTTCTAAGGCTGCAGCCGCCGGTGTTTTCCAGTAGCACCGAGCCAATAGTTGATGATGATTGGCTGTGCAGGATTGGAAGGGAGTTGACCACCATAGGTTGCACATATGCGGAGAAGGTGCGTTTTGCCGCACACCAACTGGATGGACTAGCAGCCGCATGGTGGGAGAATTACACAACCACTTTTCCTATAGCCAATGTCACATGGGAGCAGTTTCAGCAAGCATTCTGCACAGCCCACGTATCCATGGGAGCTATGAGCATGAAGAAGCGTGAGTTTCGCAACTTACGCCAAGGGAACCGTACTGTAGGCCAGTACGTGGAGGAGTTTAGTAAGTTATCCCACTATGCTCCAGATGATGTGGCCACAGATGCCGCGAAGCAGGAGAAATTTATGCAAGGGCTGAATGATGAGATGAGTATGCAGTTAATGGTGGCAATATTTAAAAACTACCAGGAGTTGGTAGATAAAGCACTCATGATCGAAGGGAAGAAGCAGCAGATAGAGAGCCGCAAAAGGAAATATGGACAAGGGAAGTATAATTCAGGAGCTCAGCAGAAGCCTCGCTTTACCCTGAACTCGGGAGGGCTTACCCATAACCATGGAGGCCACACTCACAATGGAGGAAGTACCCATAATCATACTGGCCCAAGGAATGGGAATGGGAATGGAGCAAGCAGCAATCAGAACCGTTCCAATCCAGCCACACCCGCCAAGAGGGACCTAAGCCACGTTACTTGTTTCAAGTGCGGGAAAACTAGACACTATGCCATGAAGTGCCCTAAAGAGAAGAACAGAAATGGTAATGGGAGCTCTGGGAAGAAGCCCAATCCATTTAACAAAGGACAAGTGAACCACGTGAACGTGGCGGAGGTTGAAGAGCAACCAGATGCAGTTATCGATAAGTTTTTAGTTAAATCGTTTACTGCAATCGTTATTTTTGATACTGGTGCATCACATTCGTACATATCAAGGGGATTTGTGGATAAGTATAAGTTGGCCACTAGAGTTCTTAAGACACCTATGCTAGTAACCTCACCCGGAGCCGAGTATATGGCAAGCAGTGGATGTTTTCAGATGCCATTAACCATAGGTAGTCATGTTTTCCCCTCTGACTTGATAATTCTGTAGTCGCAAGGATTGGATGTGGTACTAGGAATGGATTGGCTGTCGATGTATGCAGGAAACATAGATTGCGCCAGTAAGTCAATTCTGCTTACTACCCCGGAGGGAAAAAGGATCAAGTATGTATCCAGGCATGTGCTAAGGAGAACCCAAGTACATTCTCTCACAGGAGTTGTTCAGGAGGAAGTGCCTGTTGTGAAGGATTACCTAGATGTATTTCCAGAGGATCTACTAGGCATGCTGCCAGATCGAGACATCAAGTTTTTGATAGAGCTGTTGCCAGGCACGGGGCCTATATCAAAGAGACCATACCGAATGCCCGCGAATGATCTGGAGGAGATCAAGAAACAGATTAAGGAGTTGTTGGAGAAAGGTTACATCTAACGGAGTTCATCACCATGGGGAGCCCCAGTGCTATTGGTTGATAAGAAGGATAAATCTCTAAGGATGGTTGTTGATTATCGGGCGTTGAATGAAGTGACAATCAAGAACAAGTACCCACTGCCGATGATCAATGATCTGTTTGACCAGCTGCAAGGAGCTAAAGTGTTTTCGAAGATCAACCTGCGATCAGGTTACCACCAGCTGAAGATTCGAGAAAAGGATATACCTAAGATAGCTTTTACCACAAGGTATGGGCTTTATGAGTATATGGTTATGTCATTTGGATTGACTAACTCCCCTGGCTATTTCATGAGTATGATGAATAAGGTGTTCATGGAGTTCTTGGATAAGTTTGTCATGGTGTTCATTGATGATATTTTAGTATACTCAAAGAATGAAGAGGAACACAAGGAGCATTTGCGCTTAGTACTCGAGAAACTCAGGGAAATGTGAGTTTTGGTTGAAGTTGGATTTCTTGGACATGTTATATCAGGAGAAGGTATAGCAGTAGACCCCACCAAAGTTTAGTCAGTAACTGAGTGGTTGGCACCCACCTCAGTTGGAGAGATCCGTAGTTTTCTTGGACTCGCGGGATACTATCGGAGATTCATTGAAAATTTCTCTAAGATTGCGAAGCCTATGACGATGTTGTTGAAGAAGGACACCAAGTTCCATTGGACTGAGGAATGTGAAGCAAGTTTCCAAGAGTTGAAGAAACATTTGACTACGGCCCCAGTGCTAATCCTGCCGGATATACGCAAGGATTTCCAAGTGTATTGCGATGCCTCTCGCTTAGGACTTGGAAGAGTACTTATGCAAGACAGAAGAGTTTTTTCATATGCCTCACGACAACTTCGACCGCATGAGTTGAATTATGCCACACATGACTTGGAGTTGGCAGTTGTAGTACATGCACTCAAGACCTGGAGACATTTTCTTATTGGGAACCATTGTGACGTGTACACGGATCATAAGAGTTTGAAGTACATTTTTATGCAGAAGGAGTTGAACCTCGGGCAAAGGAGATGGTTGGAGCTTATAAATGATTATGATATGAAGTTGCACTATCATCCGGGAAAGGCCGATGTCGTAGCAGATGCTTTGAGCTGAAAAACTTATGCCAATACCTTAGTAACAGGAGGATTGCCAAAGGAGTTAGCAGAAGATTTCAGGGAGCTACTTTTAGAGATTGTTCCCAAAGGTTTTGTTACAACCATGGAAGTTCAGTAGACCTTGTTGGGAAAGATTCGAGAAGCCTAGAAGGATGACAAATAAATTGTGGAGATAAAGGAGAAGATGAGTGAAAGCAAAGCCAAAGGTTTTCGTGATGATGACCACGACACCTTGTGGTTTGAAGAGCGTTATTTTGTGCCCAATAATGCCGAGATGAGGAAGTTGATATTACAGGAAGCTCATGATTCACCATACTCGATACACCCCGGAAACACCAAGATGTATTTGGATTTGAAGGAGTGTTTCTGGTGGACTGGAATTAAGAGGGATATTGCCAAGTATGTAGCCGTATGTGATGTATGTCAGAGAGTGAAGGCAGAACATCAGAAGCCAGCATAATTTCTACAGCCAATGCCGATACCCGAATGGAAGTGGGATAAGCTTGGCATGGATTTTATCACCGGATTACCCAGGACCCGACTGAGATATGATTCTATCTGGATAGTAGTGGACCGCTTGACCAAAGTAGCTCGCTTTATCCTAGTGAAAACCACATATACAAGTGCAAAGTTGGGCAAGATATATATGACCAGGATTATAACATTCCAAATTAGATCATTCATGCATTTTCAATTTCGAAATCCTAAGCAACTCAAGGACCCTCGGAGAGAGTTGGGGATTTCCCTGTTTTCATATTTGAGTTTTATCAAATATTGAAACGAGGATTTTGGTTTTAATTATTTTTCTCTCCGAAAATACTACATATTAAATACATGAGAGGATATAATACGACTTCTCCAAAATAAATGCAATATTGGAGGAAAAATATTAAAATCAAATATTTGATTTTTATCCGAAGTTTATTGCTATTTTATTTGAATTATAAAAATTGCACGTTTTTCAAAGTTGCATTTTAGGGCCAAGAAAATGTTAACCTTGTTCTAAATATTTTATTTACACTGTGAAAATTTGTTTTGGCATTTTTAGAATTTTATTTTATTTTCTAGGTTTTTTTAGTTTCAGCAGATTTTTTTTTAAGTTTTAGCGCTCAACTGGGCCGAAGCCCAGCCGAGCCGGCCTAGCCGCTCGCGCCTCGTCTCCGCTCGGGAGACCGAGACCGCGCCGCCGCCGTGAAGCAGAGTCTGTCCAGGACTCCCGCGCCGTGCCCCCTCCTCCAAGCCGAGCCGCCCCGCCCCCTCCTTAAAAGCCGCCGCCCCACCGCCCTTGGAGCCCACACCACCCCGCCACCGCAAGCCGCCGCGCCGCCATCGCCCGCTGCCGCGCCGCCCCGCCGCCCTGCCCGCGCCGCCGCCGCCCCTCACCGGAGCCGCTGCCGCCGCCCTTTGCCCGCACCGCCGCCGCCCCGCACTGCCCCGCCGCCCGCCGGAGCAGCCCCGCCACGCCGGACTTCGCCGGAGGTAAAACCGTTCGGTTTTTTTAAACCCAGTTCGATTTTTTCTAGAAACCCTAGTCTTTTTTGGATAGATCGGTTCACCGGTTTTTCGCGGTTTAGTTACTTTGCGAACATTCATTCCGTACGTTTGTTTTAACGAACGGAGTTTACTCGTTAGTAACAGACAATGAACGCTCGTTCGTTAGCCTGTTCGTCAGTTTTCTTTTTCTCGGATTTTCCGCAATTATTTTCAATCGCGATTTCTGATCCAATTTTCATTTTAGTTTACCTTTTCGCTCTATTGTCGGAATCAAGCGATTCAAGCGCCTAGATCTTCGTCTCGAGACCCTCTTTCCGTTTAACCAACTTGAACAAGCTTTTGCTACTGTAAAATTTGACCTTAGTCCAGATTAGTAAACGGATCTTGTTTCTTTCGCAGTTTGAGTTTCGTTGCTCCGTTTGATTTGATTCTTTTCGCAAAGTGGAGTTCTTAAGTTGAGCTTTCTGGTTAGATCTTCTTGTTTGAGTTTTACCCGTGTTTCTTTGCTTGATTGCTTATGTATTCTATTGTTTGTTTGCGACAGAACACCCGGAGTGCGAAGCGTGCTACTACGAATCCCTAGGTTTTGCGGATCATCAGCAAGGCAAGTAACACTTTGATCATACCCCTTTATCACCAAGTTTTTATGCATTAGTTCCAATCCTCAATCATTGCAAGGTTAGGATGTGATTAACATGTGGGTTGGGAAGTAGTTGATGAGGTAGAACCTATTGCCCTGCTATATTCAAACCCTTGGGAGTTACTTCGACGTATTGCTTATATTGCTATGCTAAGCTCGTAGACGTGGTTGGGTGAGTGAAATCCATGATAGATGTGAGATTGTTAATTAAGGGTTCAACTTAAGGTGGCAACTTGAATACACATCTGGGTGGATTGTTTGTTGGGTACCTAGGGAATCCAGTGTTGTCCTAGGATATCCCGGAGTACCCGTGTGATAATCCTATGGTCCGCCACCCAGGCTCCAAGTGAACTGAGATATTTTCATGCTAGAAACTTTCGTGCAGCCACAAGCTATTATGGGCTCTAGCATAGTTGAGTAAGTTGCGTGAAGCTCGAAGAGGTGGATCAGCAGGTAGTGGGATGTAGGTTTGGTATGGTCTGCCCGGAGTAAGGAGTTAATGCTTCTGAAAGACTGTGTCTCGGTCATCCGTTTCTCAAACACCCTGTAGTGCGAGAAATCCAACGGAGGAGATCGGGTCTTGTGGGGAAAAGTGCACAAACCTCTGCAGAGTGTATAAATCTAATCATGGTTAGCCGTGTCCCCGGTTATGGACATCTTGAGTATCTAGTACTTGGATTGTCCTATGTATCTCATCACTCTAAATTAACATTGTTGGGTTGATAATTACTTTTAATAGGGATTGAGTTGAAGGAACCTTCTCAATGATGTTTCAACTACCATGATAGTTAAATAAATCTATTCCTTTGTTGTAGGAAATTTTTTTCGCAAAAACTATAACCATAGAGCTTTCCACCAGCCAAATATGCATGTAGTGATAGCATTATTATGTTCTTGCTCTACTGTGTTATCTTGCCAGCATATTCCATGTGCTAACCCGTCTTCGGGCTGCAACGTATTATGTTGCAAACTTTTCAGATGAGGAGTAAGGTTCGTTAGGTCGTTGCCGTGCTGCTCAGTTATGCCATTGGAGTTGATGGACTCACTTTATCTTCCAAGCCTTCCGCTGTTATCGTTTTAGATGGCCTTAAGCCATATTTATTGTAATAAGTTCTCTTTTGAGACATTCGATGTAATAAGTGTGTGATTGCTACTCTGTTATAAATCCTCGAGTACTGTGTGTGTCAGCATTACCGATCCAGGGATGGCACTGAAGCACAGAGACTTGGCCATTTGAGGTCGGGTCGCTACAAGATGGTATCAGAGCACACGCTGAGTGTAGGACACGACCACTAAGCTAAAGCCCTAGATCACTATTCTCTTCTCATTTCTGACTCCTCTCCATTTTCTACTCTTTAGGATGGCGGACGCAAGGAACAAGTTTGCACAACCGGATGAAGAAGCACCTTTTGGACGACACTTGAAGGAAGCTAGGAGTATTTCTGGGAGACCCCGCACCAGGAGGAGAAGACGAAGAACCCAAGGAGATTCGCCCGGAGGACTACATTATCATCGACGACATCGACTCGGACCCTGACAATAGCGATGATGAATATGAAGACGAAGCTGGAGCAGACATTATGGAGTCTTCAACCGAAGAATACTTTTAGTAGACCACCACATCAGTAGTAGTATTCCACCATGTAAATAGTATAGTCTGAGCACTTTTGTAACGATAGTTAGATTGATTGTATGCCTTTGCTTGATTGATTGAGTGAAATGTTTGTGTTTATCTCATGTGCATACGGGTAGTGTTTTTCTCATTAGACCTCATTATATTCTAATCTCTCCCCTCTAAACCCATCAGATGCCTCCGAGACGTGACCCCGGACTTACCTTCCCACCGGAGCTCACTCAGTTAATCCATCAGCAGAATACCCTGATGCAGTTGTTAGTTTAGAACCAAGGCAACAACAATAACAACAACAATCCACCGCCACCGCCACCAGCTGACAACTTAGCCCGTTTCCTGAGGTTGCAGCCACTGGTGTTTTCCAGTAGCACCGAGCCCATGGTAGCAGATGATTGGCTCCGCAGGATTGGAAGGGAGTTAATCACTACAGGTTGTACCGATGCTGAGAAGGTGCGTTTTGCCGCACATCAGTTGGATGGACCAGCAGCCTCATGTTGGGAGAATTACATAGTCACCTACCCTATAGCCACTGTTACATGGGATCAGTTTCAGCAAGCCTTCCATACAGCCCATGTCTCAACTGGAGCTAATGAGTATGAAGAAGCGTGAGTTTCAGAACTTACGCCAGGGGAACCGTACTGTGGCTCAGTACACGGATGAGTTTAGCAAGTTATCTCTCTATGCCCCTGATGATGTGGCCACAAATGCCGCAAAGCAGGAGAAGTTTATGGAAGGGCTGAATGATGAGATGAGCATGCAGTTGATGGTGGAAACATTCAACAACTACCAGGAGTTGGTAGATAAGGCTCTTATGATTGAAGGGAAGCAGCAGCATATGTAGAGCCGTAAGAGGAAGTATGGACAAGGAAGGTATAATTCAGGAGCTCAGCAGAAGCTTCGCCTAACCCCGAACTCAGGAGGACTTGTTCATAACCATGGAGGCCACACCCACAATGGAGGAAGTAACCATAATCATACTGGCCCAAGGAATGGGAATGGGAATGGAGCAAGCAACAATCAGAACTGTTCCAATCCAGCCACACCCGCGAAGAGAGACCTAAGCCACGTTACTTGTTTCAAGTGCGGGAAGACTGGACACTATGCCACGGAGTGCCCTGAAGCGAAGAATGGAAACGGCAATGGGAGCGCTGGAAAGAAGCCCAATCCATTAAACAAAGGACAAGTGAACCACGTCAATGTGGAGGAGGTTGAAGAACAGCCAGACGCGGTTATTGGTAAGTTTTTGGTTAAGTCTTTTACTGCCCTTGTTCTTTTTGATACTGGTGCATCACATTCATACATATCAAGGGAATTCGTGGATAAGTTTAAACTACCGACCCAAACCCTTAGGACCCATCTATTAGTGAGTTCACCTAGAGCAGAGTATATGGCTAGTCGATGGTGCGACCAGATACCCCTAACCATTGGTAGCCATGTTTTTCCGTCTGACCTAATAATCTTGGAGTCACAAGGATTTGATGTGATATTAGGCATGGACTAGATGTCAAAGTATGGAGGAAGCATTGACTGTGTTAGTAAGTCAATTTGTCTCACCACCCTTGAGGGAAAAAGGATCAAGTTTGTATCTAGGCATGCGCCAAGAAGTAGCCAAGTGAATACCCTCATGAGAGTTGTTCAGGATGAAGTGCCTGTAGTGAAGGATTACCCGGATGTTTTTCCAGGAGAGTTACCAGGCATGCCACCAGATCGAGACATCGAGTTTTTGATAGAGATATTGCCAGGCACCGGGCCTATATCGAAGCGACCATATCGGATGCCCGCAAATGATTTGGAGGAAATTAAGAAAAAAATCAAGGAGTTATTGGAGAAAGGTTACATTCGATGGATCTCATCACCATGGGGAGCCCCATTGCTTTTGGTCGAGAAGTAGGATAAGTCTATAAGAATGGTTGTTGATTATCGTGCGTTAAATGAGGTGACGATCAAGAACAAATACCCACTGCCGATGATCAATGATTTGTTCGACCAGCTGCAAGGAGCTAAGGTGTTTTCAAAGATCGACCTGCGATCTGGATATCACCAGCTAAAGACACGAGAGAAGGACATACCAAAGACAACATTCACCACACGGTACGGGTTGTATGAATACACGGTCATGTCGTTTGGACTGACTAACGCCCCTACCTACTTCATGAGCATGATGAACAAAGTATTCATGGAATATTTGGATAAGTTTGTTGTGGTATTCATTGATGATATAATGGTATACTCGAAGAATGAGGAGGAGCACGAAGAGCATTTGCGCTTAGTTCTCGAGAAACTCAGGGAACATCAGTTGTATGCCAAGTTCAGCAAATGCGAGTTTTGGCTGAAGGAAGTAGGATTCCTTGGACATGTTATATCAGGAGAAGGTGTAGCAGTAGATCCTACCAAGGTTCAGTCAGTCACTGAATGGTTGGCACCCACCTCAGTTAGCGAGATCCGCAGTTTTCTTGGACTCACAGGATACTATTGGAGTTCATTGAGAATTTTTCCAAAATTGCGAAGCCAATGAATGAGTTATTGAAGAAGGATACCAAATTTAAATGGACGGAAGAATGTGAAGTAAGTTTTCAGGAGTTAAAGAAACGTTTGACTACATCCCCAGTGCTGATTCTGCCGGATATACGTAAGGAGTTCCAAGTGTATTGTGATGCGTCTCGCTTAGGACTTGGAAGTGTGCTTATGCAGGACGGAAGAGTTGTTTCGTATGCCTCGCGACAACTGAAACTGCACGAGTTAAATTATGCCACGCATGATTTGGAGTTGGCTGCCGTAGTGCATGCGTTGATGACCTGGAGGCATTACCTTATTGGAAATCATTGTGATGTGTACACGGATCATAAGAGTTTGAAGTACATTTTCACACAGAAGGAGCTAAACCTTAGGCAGAGGAGATGGTTGGAGCTTATAAAGGATTATGACATGAAGCTTCACTATCATCCAGGCAAGGCCAATGTCATAGCCGACGCTTTGAGTCGGAAGAGTTATGCTAATACCCTAGTGAGCACGGGATTGCCGAAGGAGTTAGCAGAGGATCTCAAGGAACTTCGATTGGAGATTGTTCCTAGAGGTTTTGTTGCAACCATGGAGGTTCAGTCTACATTGTTAGGAAAGATTCGAGAAGCTCGGAAGGAGGACAAAGAGATTGCCGAGATAAAAGAGAGAATGAGCAAAGGAAAGGCCAAAGGTTTTCGTGAGGATGAGCACGACACCTTATGGTTTGAGGACCATGTTTATGTGCCCAATGACACAGAGATCAGGAAGTTAATACTTCAGGAGGCTCATGACTCACCATACTCGATACACCCCGGAAACACCAAGATGTATTTGGATTTGAAGGAATGTTTCTGGTGGACTGGTATGAAGAAGGATATTGCCGAGTATGTAGCCGTATGTGATGTATGTTAGAGAGTGAAGGATGAGTATCAAAAGCCAGCAGGATTGTTACAGCCTATGCCGATACACGAATGGAAGTGGGATAAACTTGGCATGGATTTTATCACCGGATTACCTAGGACCAAATCAGGATACGATTCTATATCGATAGTAGTTGATCGCTTGACCAAAGTAGCTCACTTTATCCCAGTGAAAACCACCTATACAAGTGCGAAGTTGGCCAAGATATATATGACCAGGATCGTATGTCTGCATGGAGTCCCGAGGACCATCAAATCAGATAGAGGGACACAGTTTACATAAAAGTTTTGGCATCAGTTGCACCAAACTTTGCGAACAAGGCTGGAATTCAGTACAACTTTTCACCCGCAGACAGATGGACAGACCGAGAGAGTCAACTAGATTCTGGAGGATATGTTGAGGGCCTGTGCGCTAGATTATGGATCTAGTTGGGGTGACAATTTTCCCTACGTGGAGTTCTCACACAACAACAGCTACCAAGCCAGTTTGAAGATGGCACCGTTCGAAGCCCTGTACGGATGAAGGTGCAGAACACCGTTGATGTGGGATGAAGTCGGAGACCGACAATTGTTTGGACCAGATCTGATCAAAGAGTCTGAAGAGAAAGTTAAGTTGATCAGAGATACACTAAAGATAGCTCAGTCCAGGCAGAAGAGTTATGCAGATTCGAAACGCAAGGAAATTGTTGGGGAACGTTGCAGAAAACAAAAAATTTCCTACAGTTTCACCAAGATCCATCTAGGAGTTCATCTAGCAATGAGTGATCGGATTGCATCTACATACCTTTGTAGATCACGCGCGGAAGCGTTCAAAGAACGGGGATGAGGAAGGCGTACTCGACGTGATCCAAATCACCGGAGATCCTAGCGCCGAACGGACGGCACCTCCGCGTTCAACACACGTACGGTCAGCATAACGTCTCCTCCTTCTTGATCCAGCAAGGGGGAAGGAGAGGTTGAGGAAGATGGCACCAGCAGCAGCACGACGGCGTGGTGGTGATGGAGCTGCAGTACTCCGGCAGGGCTTCGCCAAGCTCTATGGAGGGGGAGGATGTGTTGGAGAGGGAGGGAGGCACCAAGGCGTGGGGTGAGAGGCCCTCCTTCCCCCCACTATATATAGGGAGTCCAAGGGGGGGGGACGCCGGCCCTAGGAGATCCAATCTCCTAGGGGGGTGCGGCCAAGGGAGGAATCCCTCCTCCCCAAGGCACCTAGGAGGTGCCTTCCCCCTTTGGGACTCTTCCCTTCCTTGAACCCTAGGCACATGGGCCTCTTGGGGCTGGTGCCCTTGGCCCATATAGGCCAAGGCGCACCCCCTACAGCCCATGTGCCCCCCCGGGGCAGGTGGCCCCACCCGGTGGACCCACGGGACCCTTCCGGTGGTCCCGGTAAAATACCGGTGACCCCGAAACTTGTCCCGATGGCCGAAATAGCACTTCCTATATATAATTCTTTACCTCCGGACCATTCCGGAACTCCTCGTGACGTCCGGGATCTCATCCGGGACTCCGAACAACATTCGGATTACTGCATATACATATCCCTACAACCCTAGCGTCACCGAACCTTAAGTGTGTAGACCCTACGGGTTCGGGAGACATGTAGACATGACTGAGATCGCTCTCCGGTCAATAACCAACAGCGGGATCTGGATACCCATGTTGGCTCCCACATGATCCTTGATGATCTCATCGGATGAACCACGATGTCGAGGATTCAATCAACCCCGCATACAATTCCCTTCGTCAATCGGTATGTTACTTGCCCGAGATCCGATCGTCGGTATCCCAATACCTCATTCAATCTCGTTACCGGCAAGTCACTTTACTCGTACCGTAATGCATGATCCCGTGACCAGACACTTGGTCACTTTGAGCTCATTATGATGATGCATTATCGAGTGGGCCCAGTGATACCTCTCCATCATACGGAGTGACAAATCCCAGTCTTGATCCATGTCAACCCAACAGACACTTTCGGAGATACCCGTAGTATTCCTTTATAGTCACCCAGTTACGTTGTGACGTTTGGCACACCCAAAGCACTCCTACGGTATCCGGGAGTTACACGATCTCATGTTCTAAGGAAAAGATACTTGACATTGGAAAACTCTAGCAAACGAACTATACGATCTTATGCTATGTTTAGGATTGGGTCTTGTCCATCACATCATTCTCCTAATGATGTGATCTCATTATCAATGACATCCAATGTCCATAGTCAGGAAACCATGACTATCTGTTGATCAACGAGCTAGTCAACTAGAGGCTTACTAGGGACATGTTGGTGTCTATTATTCACACATGTATTACGATTTTCGGATAACACAATTATAGCATGAATAAAGACAATTATCATGAACAAGGAAATATAATAATAATGCTTTTATTATTGCCTCTAGGGCATATTTCCAACAGTCTCCCACTTGCACTAGAGTCAATAATCTAGTTACATTGTGATGAATCGAACACCCATGGAATTCTGGTGTTGATCATGTTTTGCTCTAGGGAGAGGTTTAGTCAACGGATCTACTACATTCAGGTCCGTATGTACTTTACAAATATCTATGTCTCCATTTTGAACATTTTCACGAATGGAGTTGAAGCGACGCTTGATGTGCCTGGTCTTCTTGTGAAACCTAGGCTCCTTGGCAAGTGCAATAGCTCCAATGTTGTCACAGAAGAGTTTGATTGGCCCCGACGCATTGGGTATGACTCCTAGGTCGGTGAATAACTCCTTCACCCAAATTGCTTCATGTGCTGCCTCCGAGGCTTCCATGTACTCCGCTTCACATGTAGATCCTGCCACGACGCTCTGCTTGCAACTGCACCAGCTTACTGCCCCACCATTCAAAATATACACGTATCCGGTTTGTGACTTAGATTCATCCAGATCTGTGTCGAAGCTAGCGTCGACGTAACCCTTTACGACGAGCTCTTCGTCACCTCCATAAACGAGAAACATTTCCTTAGTCCTTTTCAGGTACTTCAGGATATTCTTGACCGCTGTCCAGTGTTCCTTGCCGGGATTACTTTGGTACCTTCCTACCAAACTTACGGCAAGGTTTACATCAGGTCTGGTACACAGCATGGCATACATAATAGAACCTATGGCTGAGGCATAGGGGATGACACTCATCTCTTCTATATCTTCTGCCGTGGTCGGACATTGAGCTGAGCTCAATTTCACACCTTGCAACATAGGCAAGAACCCCTTCTTAGACTGATCCATATTGAATTTCTTCAATATCTTATCAAGGTATGTGCTTTGTGAAAGACCTATGAGGCGTGTTGATCTGTCTCTATAGATCTTGATGCCTAATATATAAGCAGCTTCTCCAAGGTCCTTCATTGAAAAACTCTTATTCAAGTAGGCCTTAATGCTGTCCAAGAGTTCTATATCATTTCCCATCAAAAGTATGTCATCTACATATAATATGAGAAATGCTACAGAGCTCCCACTCACTTTCTTGTAAACGCAGGCTTCTCCATAAGCCTGCGTAAACCCAAACACTTTGATCATCTCATCAAAGCGAATGTTCCAACTCCGAGATGCTTGCACCAGCCCATAAATCGAGCGTTGGAGCTTGCAGACCTTGTTAGCATTCTTAGGATCGACAAAACCTTCCGGCTGCATCATATACAATTCTTCCTTAAGGAAACCATTAGGGAATGCCATTTTGACGTCCATTTGCCATATTTCATAATCATAGAATGCGGCAATTGCTAACATGATTCGGACGGACCATTAGGGAATGCCGTTTTGACGTCCATTTGCCATATTTCATAATCATCGTAGTCAACCCCTTGAACTTGTCGATAACCCTTAGCGACAAGCCGAGCTTTATAGATGGTCACATTACCATCCGCGTCTGTCTTCTTCTTAAAGATCCATTTATTTTCTATGGCTCGCCGCTCAACGGGCAAGTCAGTCAAAGTCCATACTTCATTTTCATACATGGATCCTATCTCGGATTTCATGGCTTCTAGCCATTTGTCAGAATCCGGGCCCGCCATCGCTTCTTCATAGTTCGAAGGTTCACCGTTGTCTAACAACATGATTTCCATGATAGGGTTGCCGTACCACTCTGGTGCGGAACGTGTCCTTGTGGACCTTCGAATTTTAGTAGGAGCTTGATCAGAAGTATCTTGATCATCATCATTAACTTCCTCTCTAGTCGGTGCAGGCACCTCAGGAACATTTTCTTGAGTTGTGCCATTTTACGGTTCAAGAGGTAATACTTCATCAAGTTCTACTTTCCTCCCACTTACTTCTTTCGAGAGAAACTCTTTCTCTAGAAAGGATCCATTCTTGGCAACAAAAATCTTGCCTTCGGATCTGAGGTAGAAGGTATACCCAATAGTTTCCTTAGGGTATCCTATGAAGACGCATTTTTCCGACTTGGGTTCGAGCTTTTCAGGTTGAAGTTTCTTGACATAAGCATCGCATCCCCAAACTTTTAGAAACGACAGCTTAGGTTTCTTCCCAAACCAGAATTCATACGGTGTCGTCTCAACGGATTTCGACGGAGCCCTATTTAAAGTGAATGCTGCAGTCTCTAAAGCATAGCCCCAAAAAGATAGCGGTAAATCGGTAAGAGACATCATAGATCGCACCTATCTAATATAGTGCGATTACGACGTTCGGACACACCATTACACTGAGGTGTTCCAGGCGGCGTGAGTTGTGAAACTATTCCACATTTTCTTAAGTGTGTGCCAAATTCGTGACTCAAGTATTCTCCTCCACGATCTGATCGCAGGAACTTGATTTTCCTGTCACATTGATTCTCAACCTCACTCTGAAATTCCTTTAACTTTTCAAAGGTCTCAGACTTGTGTTTCATTAAGTAGACATACCCATATCTACTCAAGTCATCAGTGAGGGTGAGAACATAACGATAGCCACCGCAAGCCTCAACACTCATTGGACCGCACACATCAGTATGTATGATTTCCAATAAGTTGGTTGCTCGCTCCATTGTTCCTGAGAACGGAGTCTTGGTCATTTTACCCATGAGGCATGGTTCGCACGTGTCAAATGATTCGTAATCAAGAGACTCTAAAAGTCCATCAGCATGGAGCTTCTTCATGCGTTTGACACCTAGGTGACCAAGGCGGTAGTGCCACAAGTATGTGGGACTATCATTATCAATCTTACATCTTTTGGTACTCACACTATGAACATGTGTAGCATTACGCTCGAGATTCATTAAGAATAAACCATTCACCATCGGAGCATGACCATAAAACATATCTCTCATATAAATAGAACAACCATTATTCTCGGATTTAAATGAGTAGCCATCTCGTATTAAACGAGATCCTGATACAATGTTCATGCTCAAAGCTGGCACTAAATAACAATTATTAAGGTTTAAAACTAATCCCGAAGGTAAATGTAGAGGTAGCGTGCCGACGGCGATCACATTGACCTTGGAACCATTCCCGACGCGCATCGTCACCTCGTCCTTCGCCAGTCTCCGCTTATTCCGCAGCTCCTGTTTTGAGTTACAAATGTGAGCAACCGCACCAGTATCAAATACCCAGGAGCTACTACGAGTACTGGTAAGGTACACATCAATTACATGTATATCACATATACCTTTCGTTTTGCCGGCCTTCTTGTCCGCTAAGTATTTGGGGCAGTTCCGCTTCCAGTGACCACTTTCCTTGCAATAAAAGCACTCAATCTCGGGCTTGGGTCCATTCTTTGGCTTCTTCTCGGCAGCTTGCTTGCCGGGCGCGGCAACTCCCTTGCCGTCCTTCTTGAAGGCTTTCTTACCCTTGCCCTTCTTGAACTTAGTGGTTTTATTCACCATCAACACTTGATGTTCCTTTTTGACTTCTACCTCTGCTGATTTCAGCATTGCAAATACTTCAGGAATGGTCTTTTCCATCCCCTGCATATTGAAGTTCATCACAAAGCTCTTGTAGCTCGGTGGAAGCGACTGAAGGATTCTGTCAATGACCGCGTCATCCGGGAGATTAACTCCCAGCTGAGTCAAGCGGTTATGCAACCCAGACATAGTGAGTATGTGCTCACTGACAGAACTGTTTTCCTCCATCTTACAGCTGAAGAACTTGTCAGAGACTTGATATCTCTCGACCCGGGCATGAGCTTGGAAAACCATTTTCAGCTCTTCGAACATCTCATATGCTCCGTGTCTCTCAAAACGCTTTTGGAGCCCCGGCTCTAGGCTGTAAAGCATGCCGCACTGAACGAGGGAGTAGTCATCGATACGTGCCTGCCAAGCGTTCATAACGTCTTGTTCTGCAGGGAGAACAGGTGCGTCACCTAGCGGTGCTTGTAGGACATAATCTTTCTTGGCAGCTATGAGGATGATCCTCAGGTTCCGGACCCAGTCCGTGTAGTTGCTGCCATCGTCTTTTAGCTTGGTTTTCTCTAGGAACGCGTTGAAGTTGAGGACTACATTGGCCATTTGATCTACAAGACATATTGTAAAATTTTTAGACTAAGTTCATGATAATTAAGTTCATCTAATCAAATTATTCGATGAACTCCCACTTAGATAGACATCCCTCCAGTAATCTAAGTATAACATGATCCGAGTTAACTAGGCCGTGTCCGATCATCACGTGAGACGGACTAGTCAACATCGGTGAACATCTTCATGTTGATCGTATCTTTTATACGACTAATGCTCGACCTTTCGGTCTTCTGTGTTCCGAGGCCATGTTTGTACATGCTAGGCTCGTCAAGTCAACCTAAGTGTTTGCATGTGTAAATCTGTCTTACACCCGTTGTATGTGAACGTTAGAATCTAACACAACGAACTGTTGCAACGGTGCACAGTTAGGGGGAACACTTTCTTGAAATTTTTATGAGGGATCATCTTATTTACTACCGTCATTCTAAGTAAACAAGATGCAAAAACATGATAAACATCACATGCAATCAAATAATAATAGTGACATGATATGGCCAATATCACATAGCTCCGTTGATCTCCATCTTGGGGCTCCATGATCATCTTGTCACTGGCATGACACCATGATCTCCATCATCATGATCTCCATCATCGTGTCTCCATGAAGTTGCTCGCCAACTATTACTTCTACTACTATGGCTAACGCGTTTAGCAATAAAGTAAAGTAATTTACATGGCATTTTTCAATGGCACGCAGGTCATACAAAAAATAAAGACAACTCCTATGGCTCCTGCCGGTTGTCATACTCATTGACATGCAAGTCATGATTCCTATTACAATAGCATGAACATCTCATACATCACATATATATCATTCATCATTCATCACAACTTTGGCCATATCATATCACAAAGCACTTGCTGCAAAAACAAGTTAGACGTCCTCTAATTGTCGTTGCAAGTTTTACGTGGCTGAAACAGGGTTCTAGCAAGAACGTTTTCTTACCTACGTGAAAGCCACAACGTGATTTGTCAACTTCTATTTACCCTTCATAAGGACCCTTTTCATCGAATCCGCTCCAACTAAAGTGGGAGAGACAGACACCCGCCACCCACCTTATGCAACTTGTGCATGTTAGTCGGTGGAACCGGTCTCACGTAAGCGTACGTGTAAGGTTGGTCCAGGCCGCTTCATCCCACAATACCGTTGAAGCAAGATAAGACTAGTAGCGGCAAGAAAGTTGACAACATCAACGCCCACAACAAATTGTGTTCTACTCGTGCAAGAGAACTGCGCATAGACCTAGCTCATGATGCCACTGTTGGGGAACGTTGCAGAAAACAAAAATTTTCCTACGGTTTCACCAAGATCCATCTAGGAGTTCATCTAGCAACGAGTGATCGGATTGCATCTACATACCTTTGTAGATCACGCACGGAAGCGTTCAAAGAACGGGGATGAGGAAGGCATACTCGACGTGATCCAAATCACCGGAGATCCTAGCGCCGAACGGATGGCACCTCCGCATTCAACACACGTACAGTCAGCGTAACGTCTCCTCCTTCTTGATCCAGCAAGGGGGAAGGAGAGGTTGATGAAGATGGCACCAGCAGCAGCACGACGGCGTGGTGGTGATGGAGCTGCAGTACTCCGGCAGGGCTTCGCCAAGCTCTATGGAGGGGGAGGATGTGTTGGAGAGGGAGAGGGAGGCACCAAGGCATGGGGTGAGAGGCCCTCCTTCCCCCCACTATATATAGGGAGTCCAGGGGGGCGCCGGCCCTAGGAGATCCAATCTCCTAGGGGGGGTGCGGCCAAGGGAGGAATCCCTCCTCCCCAAGGCACCTAGGAGGTGCCTTCCCCCTTTGGGACTCTTCCCTTCCTTGAACCCTAGGCGCATGGGCCTCTTGGGGATGGTGCCCTTGGCCCATATAGGCCAAGGCGCACCCCCTACAGCCCATGTGGCCCCCCCGGGGTAGGTGGCCCCACCCGGTGGACCCACGGGACCCTTCCGGTGGTCCCGGTACAATACCGGTGACCCCGAAACTTGTCCCGATGGCCGAAATAGCACTTCCTATATATAATTCTTTACCTCCGGACCATTCCGTAACTCCTAGTGACATCCGGGATCTCATCCGGGACTCTGAACAACATTCGGGTTACTGCATATACATATCCCTACAACCCTAGCGTCACCGAACCTTAAGTGTGTAGACCCTACGGGTTCGGGAGACATGTAGACATGACCGAGATCGCTCTCCGGTCAATAACCAACAGCGGGATCTGGATACCATGTTGGCTCCCACATGCTCCTCGATGATCTCATCGGATGAACCACGATGTCGAGGATTCAATCAACCCCGCATACAATTCCCTTCGTCAATCGGTATGTTACTTGCCCGAGATCCGATCGTCGGTATCCCAATACCTCGTTCAATCTCGTTACCGGCAAGTCACTTTACTCATAACATAATGCATGATCCCGTGACCAGACACTTGGTCACTTTGAGCTCATTATGATGATTCATTACCGAGTGGGCCCAGTGATACCTCCCCGTCATACGGAGTGACAAATCCCAGTCTTGATCCGTGTCAACCCAACAAACACTTTCGGAGATACCCGTAGTATACCTTTATAGTCACCCAGTTACGTTGTGACGTTTGGCACACCCAAAGCACTCCTACGGTATCCGGGAGTTACACGATCTCATGGTCTAAGGAAAAGATACTTGACATTGGAAAACTCTAGCAAACGAACTATACGATCTTATGCTATGTTTAGGATTGGGTCTTGTCCATCACATCATTCTCCTAATGATGTGATCTCGTTATCAATGACATCCAATGTCCATAGTCAGGAAACCATGACTATCTGTTGATCAACGAGCTAGTCAACTAGAGGCTTACTAGGGACATGTTGGTGTCTATTATTCACACATGTATTACGATTTCCGGATAACACAATTATAGCATGAATAAAGACAATTATCATGAACAAGGAAATATGATAATAATGCTTTTATTATTGCCTCTAGGGCATATTTCCAACAGAAATAACCTAAGAAATTGGAGATAGAGCATATCTGCGAGTGTCACCCTTGCAAGGAGTGAAACGTTTTGGAGTTAAGGGAAAGTTAGCCCTGAGATTTGTAGGGCCAAATCGAATTTTGGAACGTATGGCAGAAGTTGCCTACAAGTTGGAGTTACCTGAAGGACTGTCAGGAGTTCATGATGTATTTCATGTTTCACAGCTGAAGAAGTGTCATGCTGAGATGGCTGATATACCGTTAAGAGATACGGTACCCTTGGATGCAATTCAGTTGGACAGTGATTTGACGTATGAGCAGAAGCCAGTCAGGATTCTCGAATTTGCCAGCCGAGTCACCCGCAGCAAGGTTATCATGTTTTGCAAAGTTCAGTGGAGCCACCATACTGAGGATGAAGCCACCTGGGAACGAGAGGATGATCTTCTCAAAGACCACCCACACCTATTCTCTAGCCAACCCGAATCTCGAGGGCGAGATTCATCTTAAGGGGGTAGGTTTGTAACATCCCAAATTTTCAATTTGGAATTTTATACATAGATCATTCATGCATATCATATTTTATTGCATTTCGTTTTGCGATCCTCAAAATCCTAAGCAACTCAAGGACCCTCGGAGAGAGTTGGGGATTTCCCTGTTTTCATATTTGAGTTTTATCAAATATTGAAACGAGGATTTTGGTTTTACTTATTTTCTCTCCGAAAATATTTCATATTAAAATACATGAGAGGAGATAATATGACTTCTCCAAAATAAATGAAATATTGGAGGAAAAAGATTAAAATCAAATATTTGATTTTTATCCGGAGTTTATTGCTATTTTATTTGAATTAGAAAAATTGCATATTTTTCAAAGTTGCACTTTAGGGCCAAGAAAATGTTCACCTTGTTCTAAATATTTTATTTAGATGGTGAAAATTTGTTTTGGCATTTTTAGAATTTTATTTTATTTTCTAGGATTTTTTTTAGTTTCGGCGGAATTTTTTTTTTAAGTTTTAGCGCCCGACTGGGCTGAAGCCCAGCCGAGCCGGCCCAGCCGCTCGCGCCTCGTCTCCGCTCGGGAGACCGAGACCGCGCCGCTGCCGCGAAGCGGAGTCCGGACAGGACTCCCGCGCCGTGCCCCCTCCTCCACGCCGAGCCGCCCCGCCCCCTCCTTAAAAGCCGTCGCCCTTGGAGCCCGCACCACCCCGCCGCCGCAAGCCGCTGACCCCGCCGCCGCAAGTCAACGACAACGCTGCCGCAAGCCACCACGCGGCCGTCGCCCACTGCCGTGCTGCCCCGCCGCCTTGCCCGTGCCGCCGCCGCCCCTCACCGAAGCCGCCGCCCTTTGCACGCACCACCGCGGCCCCGCACTGCCCCGCCGCCCGCCGGAGCAGCCCCGCCAAGCCGGACTTTGCCGGAGGTATAATCATTCGATTTTTTAAAAAAACGGTTCGGTTTTTCCTAGAAACCCTAGTTTTTTTGGATAGATCGGTTCACCGGTTTTTCGTGGTTTGGTTACTTTGCGGACGTTCGTCCGTACATTCGTTTTAACAAATGGAGTTTACTCGTTAGTAACAGACAACGAACGCTCGTTCGTTAGCCTGTTCGTCAGTTTTTTTCTTGGATTTTCCGTGATTATTTTCAATCATGATTTCTGATCCGATTTTCGTTTTAGTTTATCTTTCGCTCGTTTGTCGGAATCAGGCGATTCAAGCGCCTAGATCTTCGTATCGAGACCCTCTTTTCGTTTAACCAACTTGAACAAGCTTTTGCGACTGTAAAATTTGACCTTAGTCCAGATTAGTAAACGGATCTTGTTTCTTTCGCGGTTTGAGTTTCGTTGCTCCGTTTGATTTGATTGTGTTCGCAAACCAGAGTTCTTAAGTTGAGCTTTCTGGTTAGATCTTCTTGTTTGAGTTTTACCCGTGTTTCTTTGCTTGATTGCTTATGTATGCTATTGTTTGTTTGTGATAGAACACCCGGAGTGCGAAGCGTACTACTACGAATCCCTAGGTTTTGCGGATCATCAGCAAGGCAAGTAGCACTTTGATCATACCCCTTTATCACCCAATTTTTATGCATTAGTTCCAATCCTCAAACATTGCATGGTTAGGATGTGATTAACATGTGGGTTGGAAAGTAGTTGATGAGGTAGAACCTATTGCCCTTTTATATTCAAACCCTTGGGAGTTACTTCTACGTATTTCTTATATTGCTATGCTATGCTCGTAGACGTGGTTGGGTGAGTGAAATCCATGACAGATGTGAGATTGTTAATTAAGGGTTCAACTTAGGGTGGCAACTTGAATACACATCTGGGTGATTGTTTGTTGGGCACCTAGGGAATCCAGTGTTGTCCTAGGATATCCCGGAGTACCCGTGTGATAATCCTATGGTCCGCCACCCAGGCTCAAAGGGAACTGAGATATTTTCATGCTAGAAACTTTCGTGTGCAGCCACAAGCTATTATGGGCTCTAGCATAGTTGAGTAAGTTGCGTGAAGCTTCCGAAGAGGTGGATCGGCAGGTAGTGGGATGTAGGTTGGAATGGTCTGCCCGGAGTAAGGAGTTAATGCTTCTGAAAGACTGTGTCTCGGTCATCCGTTTCTCAAACACCCTGTAGTGCGAGAAATCCAATGGAGGAGATCGGGTCTTGTGGGGAAAAGTGCGCAAACCTCTGCAGAGTGTATAAACTAATCATGGTTAGCCGTGTCCCCGGTTATGGACATCTTGAGTATCTAGTACTTGGAGTATCATAAGTATCTCATCACTCTAAACTAATATTGTTGGGTTGTTAATTACTTTAATTGGGATTGATTTGGAGGAACCTTCTCAATGATGTTTCAACTACCATGATAGTTAATTAAAATCTATTCCTTTGTTGTAGGGAAAAATTGGCTTTTCGCAAAAACTATAACCATAGAGCTTTCCACCAGCCAAATATGCATGTAGTGATAGCATTATTCTGTACTTGCTCTACTGTGTTATCCTACTAGCATATTCCATGTGCTGAACCGTTTTCGGGCTGCAACGTATTATGTTGTAGACTTTTCAGACGAGAAGTAAGGTTCATTAGGTCGTTGTCGTGCAGCTCAGTGATGCCGTTGGAGTTGATGGACTCACTTTATCTTCCAAGCCTTCCGCTGTTATTGTATTAGATGGCCTTAAGCCATATTTATTGTAATAAGTTCTCTTTTGAGACATTTGATGTAATAAGTGTGTGATTGCTACTCTGTTATAAATCCTCGAGTACTGTGTGTGTAAGCATTACCGATCCAGGGATGGCACTAAAGCACAGAGACTTGGCCGTTTGAGGTCGGGTCGCTACAAGGATCGTATGTCTGCATGGAGTTCCTAGGACAATCGTATCAGACAAAGGAACACAGTTTACTTCAAAGTTTTGGCATCAACTGCACCAGACTTTGGGAACCAGGCTGGAGTTTAGTACAGCTTTTCATCCATAGACAGATGGACAGACTGAGAGAGTCAATCCGATTCTGGAGGACATGTTGAGAGCTGGTGCACTAGACTACGGGTCTAGTTGGGATGATAATTTACCCTACGCGGAGTTCTCATACAACAACAGCTACCAGGCCAGTTTGAAGATGGCACCGTTTGAAGCCCTGTACGAAAGAAGGTGCCAAACACCGTTGATGTGGGATGAAGTTGGAGACCGCCAGTTGTTTTGACCGGATTTGATTAAGGAGTCCGAAGAGAAAGTTAAGCTGATTCGATATAGACTGAAAGTAGCTCAGTCTAGATAGAAGAGTTATGCAGACTCGAAACGCAAGGAGGTAGTCTATGAAATCGGAGGCAGAGCATATCTGCGAGTGTCACCTCTGCGAGGAGTTAAGCATTTTGGAGTTAAGGGAAAATTAGCCCCGAGATTTGTAGGACCGTACCGTGTTCTGGAGCGCATGGGAGAGGTTGCCTACAAGTTGGAATTACCTGAAGGACTGTCCGGAGTTCATGATGTGTTTCACGTTTCCCATTTAAAGAAGTGCCATGCCGAGATGGCCGATATTCCTCTGAGAGATACAGTGCCCCTGGAAGCAATTTAGTTGGACAGTGATTTGACATATGACTAGAAACCAGTCAAGATTCTCAAGTTTGCCAGTTGAGTTACCCGCAGCAAGGTTATCAAGTTTTGCAAAGTTCAGTGGAGCCACCATACCGAGGACGAAGCCACCTGGGAAAGAGAGGATGACATATGCAAAGACCACCCACACCTATTTTCTAGCCAACCCGAATCTCGAGGGCGAGATTCATCTTAAGGGGGGTAGGTTCGTAACATCCCAAATTTTGAATTTGGAATGTTATACATAGGTCACCCATGCATATCATATTTTATTGCATTTCGTTCTTGTGATCCTCGAAATCCTAAGCAACTCAAGGACCCTCGGAGAGAGTTGGGGATTTTCCCTCGTTCTCATATTTGAGTCTTATCAAATATTGAAACAAGGATCACTTTGGTTTTAATTATTTTTCTTCCCCAAAAATATTTCATATTAAAATTATATGAGAGGAGATAATATGACTTGTCCAAAATAAATGAAATGTTGGTGGAAAAATATTAAAATCAATTTGTATTTTTATTCGGGGTTTTATCGCTATTTTAGTTGAACTAGCAAAAATGCCCGTGCGTTGCAATAGGAGGATATCACAAACTCTAACCCAATATGCATAGGTCAAGATCCTCACATATTCAAATCATCCATTGTGAAATAACACCTATTTTAAAAATATAGTACTTAGTTCGAAGTTACTTAGTCAGACTCATTAATCCCTCTACAAAGAAATTAAAATGGATTCTTTATCCCTTCAAATATTGTATTGTTCAACTGTTGTGATGCTTTGATTGCATCCTGAACTACAAAAACTGACCTGATTCATCCATCTTCCTAACGTATAAATGAGCACGTGCTTCGTAACGGGAAAATACAAACATGTTACTAACGTATAAATGAGCACGTGCTTCCTAAAGATATCTCCATATCATGTTTCTATGTTATTGTGACAAATACCAACATCTTATTCATGTTTCCAATGACACCACACTAACATGTTACTTTTCTCTATATGGGATATGTCTCCATCTTAACCTTCATAAGAATACTACTCATGAAACATTAATGAATTTTTGTTTCGTGAAGAGAAAAATAGGGCATCTTCCTCTGACTCCTCCACTAAGGAGCTACATTGACTTAGGTCTCCCTCTAGCTCAGAATCACTGTTAGGATCATATTCTGAGCATGAATCTGTAGGTGGAGAGCGTTTGCATTGCATTGCATCCAGACATGATTTCAGTCCCTTAATGCCAAGTTTGATAGCCATGGCATTGTTCTGCTTTATTCTTTTCATATGCGCAAGCTCATAATCATTATGATGCTGTTCAGAATCTGAGATTCATGAAAACATAAAAAGTAGTCAGATTATCTATGGAATGCATTGCGGATTTAACTCGGAGAGTGTCTCCCTATAAACCCCTGCATATGCAAAGTTCACCTCCCCAACCATGCTGACCAGACCACACACAGAAATACAAACCCCTTATGTCTCTATAACAGGCAGGCACACATTTCAAAACTGAAGTAGGAACATTAGAATCATATGAAATTCGTATTTGAACAAATAAACTAAGCAATTATGAGTGGCGTAATGTTTAGCTTCAAGGGTGGAGTGTTGGTAGTGCGACACCAAGCAAGTAGGCAGATTGTATTCCATGTAAAAGATCAAAACCTATGTAAAAGCTGGAAATGACACTTTCTTTCTATACAATGCAGTGTTCGTTACCCACACATGATGGAAGAGATCACATAGAGAAATACTATTCACTCATGTCTACGGTTCCAGTATTTAGAAACAGGGTGGTCCACCCTAAAAGAATAATGACAACAAATATGATAAGGCAAGCATAGATGTAGTGAATCAATCATTTACTTGTGAGCTTACTAGGACAAGTATGCAAAATTGTAACTGCAGTAAGAGACCGTCCAAAATCTGAATGAAGAAGTTTGTCTAGCACTTATTGTTTGCAACTAATCGACATTAATAATTGGATATTATATCGAATGAGTAAGAAAGACAAGTAAAATTGTCAACAAACCTGGCTTGCAGTAGTAATATGGGTCAATGTCACTACGACCAACAATCCAAAATGACTAGTTTCTGTTCCGAGGGCCGGAATTTTGAAAACCCTATGAACTTTAGAGGTACTAAAGATTACCAAAATACATCTGAACCATTAAGTGTAGGTAGCACTGAGCACACAACAAACCCTAATGTCAGTCCAGCCTAATGAGTAATGAATCAATTAGAAAATGGGTGATGAGGAGTGGCTGCTGAGTATTGAGGACGTATCTCAGGATAAATTGGGTTGGCTTGGTGGGTGCTGCACGCCTGAGCCTTGAACGGACTGGGAAGGTTGGCACGGCGGCGCGCCCGGGCAGCGGTGACACTGTTGGGCGAGCGGCTCTTGGCCTCCTGCTAGTCTGGCGTCTCCTCCTAGCGTCATGCCGTCCGGGGACGGCAAGTCGCCGGCGAGGAAGGCGGCTGCGGGCGAGTAGAGATCGGAAGCGCGCAGTAGAACAGAGGGGAATCGGGGCCTGGGACGACCCAAAATTCCAGGGTGGGCCAGCCCACCATGGCCACCCTGTAGAGATACACACCCGAGCGGCGAACATGCATTTTTGAAACTAATTTAGGAACATTTAGCTGACCAATTAAACAACTCTGTTTTAATAATATCAGATTCATATTTGAACAACTAAGCTTGTTTAGCTTGATGGGTGGAGTAGTGTTATTATGACACGAAGCACGTATTCTGATTGTATAGTGATCATAAAAGGGGGAAACTCTAAGCATATTTTTTTTAGCAAAAGAGGGTTTCCCCTCCGATTTCTATTAAAGAAACCACCACAGAACCAACATGATCAATTAAACCCTAAGCATGATCAATTAAATCGTATTATGACTGTGCCATGGCAGATTTGAAGCTGCAAATCGGAGAAATGATATTTAGCATCCATTGTTTGCTTCGAACTAAGAACTAAATTCTAAGAGCTGAAAAGAAAGTAGAGTAACCAAGTTAAGATCCATTTTCTGGTTGAGATCAAAAAGTTGAGGAGATATGAAGTACCACCTCTCTTGCGGCGCCATGTAGGCATCGGGGGTGCGATGGCTGTCGGTGGCGTTGAAGCAGATCTGCGACGGTAGACGGGTGCATCAGGGGATAAGTCCCGTTGCGGTGGAAGAGAAGGTCGAGTGAGCGGCCCCGATAAAGAGGATGACAACGCCGATGAAGCGAGAGGACGCGATGCAAGGCTATTGGTCCGTCGTCGTGGATGAGAAACATCCATCTCTAGCAGTGGACGACGCGGTCTTGGTAGGCGCTCTGGCATGGTGGAGGACGGTGGCGATGGATGTGGTGGAGGACGGCGGCGATGGATGGGGTGGCGGACGGAGGTTGGTGTGGGGATGGGGTGTTCTAGCGCGGACGGTGTATGAATGGGAAAATGGAGGGAGAGGTACGGGGAACCATGTTTTCGGGACGCACCTGTCTAAAATATGGGAAAGTTACGAACTTAGCCCCCGTTTAAAATTTGGACGTCTCATCGGTTGGGGATAGGACGGTAATCTCGCATCTCGCCAATATTTGCCCAGAGCGATTTCAAGCGAGGAGAGGGTGGTTGGCGCCCATGGTTGGCGCCCACGGTGTTTGAACGGGGCTGACAGGTAGGGCAGTTGTGTCATGTCTGAGTGAAGTTACAAACCTGCCCCTATTGAAAATATTTGCCTACATCGATTTCGGCCGAGTCGAGTTTTTTTTGCCGCCCACCGTGTATGAATGGGGAATGGAGGGAGAAACAGAGGTCTTTCGGACGAGCTTGAATCAAATGAGTTTTGCCGCCCATGTTTGACGCCCATCGTGTCGGAATGGGCTCAGAGGCAGTCGTGTCACGTCTAATTGAAGTTACTAACCTACCCCTATTTAGAGAAGTGGAAATCAGGTGTAATGGGTAGACAGTAATTTCCATATCCCAAACACTTTGCTTCGGGCAGCCGACGTGGGAGTGGACATTTTGCTGCTTCTTTCGAATTTTGGGATAATAAGCATCCACGTTTACCCTGGCAACTAAATTCGAATCCATTTTGTATTCCTATATGAATCATTCTATGTGTTTTTATATATCTTCAAAAGGACGACATAGATGTATTCCACTGTCATATATGAATATGGTTTACAAATGCCGATACTCAAATTCAGAAACTAGAATCCAGTTTAAGGTGAATTAGAATATTTGAAACACTTCATGTCCAACTCAAATGTCACACACAACATAATGTGTACTCCCATTTAGATATGTACACAAGCGATGTATCAAGATTAAAATACCGAGTCAATCAACCAAGAATGTACAGAACTAACAGACATATAAACACTTATAGAGTATATGGATCAATAATATCAACTAACATACATAAGCCAGGCCGCTGTACTTTTTTTTGGCTACAACAACATCCTTTTTTAGCCAACATCTTGGCCCTTTCCGATGCGTGCCACTTATGGTCCATCTATACTACTACTATTGCTGAATGCACATTCAGCCCGATTGGCATATTTGTAGGTCTGGCACAGCAATCCAAATGAAATGTCTCCGAGTCTTATCAATTAATACAGACTTGTGCTCAAATAAAATTACAAACCAAAAAAACAATTTTTCCATGATCTCTAAAACAAATGGTTTGATTGATTACATGAATAGACAACACAAAGGTTATTCAACTATGGAAAGAACATTTCACCTATGATTTACCAAGTAGGAATTTAATTTCCTTTTTTCCTTCAGGACCTTAACAATCTGGTCAGTCCCAGCTTGCTTCGTTTTGAAATCCACCAAATATTTAATGGTTGTCTTGAGTACTGCTTGTGATTGTGCTGTTTGCTTCCTCAACATATCAACTTCATCTCTAAGTGCAGAAGCAGAATCTCTTTCTACCACTAGTTTAGCCTCTAGAGCATCAGCAGTTGGCAATTCATAATGCACGATTGGGCAGGTGCCACTGCTGTGGGATGATGCAACATCCATGGGGACCTTGCTCTTTGATCTTGGGCTAACCTATTTTGCCATTAAAGTTCCGATTGGATTCAGAGAAGTTGAAGTTAGCAAAACATCTCAACTGGGAGTTATAACAGCAAACTAGTTAAACAAACAAGGAATTAAAGAGTTTCAATGGGATGCTGAAAATTAGTTATTAACATCATTGTAACCCGTCGTTGCAGTAGCAAAGCAGTTAAACAAACAAGTAGATATTTAAGTTAATGCAAATAGGTAATTCTTAATAGTAAGTATCAAACACATAGATAGGCGCAGTCTACAATATGATTAACAGGCTGTGCCATTATGTAATCAGTAGCAAACTAAATTAAGCCAAGCAACATAATTGAACAATTTTGCAATAAGTGGCTAACTAAAATTCCGAGAAGCAGGTAACTGAACTTACGCTAGTTCTTTGCACAGGCACACTGCAACTTCTTTTTCGCTTACAAGGTTGTACGAAGGAGTCCATGGCATCAATTGCTTGGATAGGCAGTCCCAATACTTCTTTCTTCCCACACTGCATGGGTAAGTCGAATGGTTAATCTGGTAAGATGGTGCGTCCTTGATATGTTATATGAGGATGTGTAGTCAGACTAGTTGTAGCCAAACACATCACACTGGCTTTTACTGTATATTTCATGCGATTACTTTTGGCATATCGAGATCTAAGCAATCGACAATAGGATGAAAATACTGGCATCCTTCACATTATTGGCGAACTCAGTTCATAGAAACAAGCAATTCAACCATTCTGTGGGTAAATCAAAAGCGCCACTGGAATATTTTTCACTATCCAATCATACACGCAAAAAGGGGCGACGCCACCATAGGGGCTGGTATGGGCGGCCACCTCAGGTGGCTGGAAAGTGTGCACCTAGTTTGAGTCGTCCAGGTTGGCCCATGCTAGTTTTGTTCGTCCCAACGCACGAGCAGGCAATGTAAAAAATGAAGAAAAATGTTTCAATTTGGATGGGCCAATAACATAAGTGCAAGGCAGGCCCTATAGCAGGCTCGCGGCCCAAACGAGCGCCTCCCATATCGATCGACAGCAGGAAAAATCCCAATTCATTCGCTCCAGCCCCCAGTCTAGTTCGCTCCTAACCTAGCCGCCACTGGACAGACCGACATAGCACTTCCTCGCGCCCTCGTTGGAGGGCGGTCGCCGGGCTTCAAGCAAACGGAAGGACAAGAAGATGAAGATCCAACCCTGGGTGTAGCCTCCGTGGGAGGCAGCGGCGGCAGCACGGGCATGGCATCGAGCTTGCGCAAATGGACAGTCGCAGCTTGCAAGAGTAGCATGCACAACGAGCGGGTACATCACATCCCTGATTATATCTAATTGAACTCTTCAATTTCTGGCCAATAGTTAAACCTGACGGTGTTGTAAAACTGCTTGTATGTAGGGAATCTATGAGAAAATGAAACCAATTTCTACTTATTTTATAACTCCCCCAATCAATACTGAACTGACTGAATCTGATGTATCTAATCAAGTTTTTGGTGCAAACATACAAGCTCATGTTGTTCTTGAGCTTGAAGTGTCTAATGAACAGACTGCTAATGAAGGATTTGATGCAAACATTTTACATGCTCCTGGTGATGAACATATAGTGTCTAATGAGGGATCTAATGCAAGCATTTTGCAAGCTCATTGAAGGATTTAGTGTCTAATGATGATCTACTATGTTGAGAGAGACAGAGATTTGCAGGCAATGATGACAAGCAAATTATAGTGCATTTTCATAGCTTGAGGAGACGTTGAGGCCATCCACCAGAAAGTCCCCTTATCATAACAACATAGCATAAATACTTTTCTAATCTGTTGTTTGAAACTATTGGCATACTTGTGCAGGATAGATATATTGATATGCAGTTTGCGCACTGGTTATACGTGCAATTACAATTCGATATTTTCAGCCAGAGAACGAATAATTCAAGCAGGTACAAACCATGTTTGTAGTCCTTGTACACCATGTTGCATTTCATGTTTTTTGGTGCTTGCATCATTTAGTGTTTATAATCTGAACTACTTTGGATCATTAGCTGGTTTTCAAAGTGCATGTAGCTTCACATTTCTCAAGTTATGTTGATTTCCGGAGTGCAAGTGCCTTCGTATTTTTTAAGTTAAATGTTCACCCCTGGTAACTTGAATTCGTGGATTAGCCACTGCACACAAATCATACATGAATGCCAGTACGAATTAAATGAAATGCTGGGACTTACGCTAGCTCGTTGTATAGGCTCACTGTAGCTCTGCTTGCGCTTGGGATGTTCCATGTACAAGTCCATGTTACCACTTGCTTGGATGTGTAGGCCTTGTGCTCCTTGCATCCATCTCTGCATTTTTGACACGGTGAATGGTTGATCAAATAAGAGGAATTGATCTTGATGTTGTACCGGAGGACAGATACTTACAAGGTTATACGGGTGTGCAGGATGTTTACCCGATCCTGTAGCGCCGCCATGCTTCGCTAAAAAATGGATTTGCTTGTTTCAGATGATATCTCCAGAAGAAATAAGAGTTAAAGTCAGAGTTGCATGGGCGTGTAAGCTAAGAGAGCAGTGAAAGGATATCCAAACATCGTCGGAACAGCGCACAAGGGAGTGATGTGTGGATACCTAGTTCGGGCCGGCATTTGGGCATGCTCGCCTAGCTAGAGTGTGGGTCACTTCAGAGCCGTTGAGGGTGATGCGCTGGCGTTGGCTGGCCGCGCACGGATGCAGATCTTGAGTGGCAGTGGAGCGCTACGATGCGGTGGACGAGACCGTTGGTGAAGCCCCAACGGCCTCGGGGGGGGGGGGGGGCGGAGGTGCGACAATGTGCTCGGTGAAGTAGCCCCGGTGAGCTGGGAGACAACGTCGGTGAAGCGCACCTGATGCGGTGGAACTCGGTATCTGTGATGCACGTCGGTTGCGGCAGCCGACATTATCGGTGGACCACCTGGTGTGGTGGACGAGGGCGTAGATGAGGTAGCTCAGGTGTGGTGGTGAAGCGCGACCGTCGTCTTCGTCATCGTCGTCCGGCACAGAGGTGGGGAACGGTGGGGAAAGAGACAAGACGAGGGGCAATTCGAGGGTTGGCGGTGAATTAGGGATTTGAGCAATCTGGGCGCGGAAGGGGACGGTGGAGAAGAGAGATTTTGCAGGGGTGGAATTGGGGCCGCCAAATATTTCAATCCGAAACGTGGAAGCGCGAACTTATATTGTCGTCATGGCGCCGAAGCATAGTCCTGCCGGGGTGGTCGCGTGTGTCGGACGGACACATAGCACCCAGCCACCCACCCCCCTGCCCCCAAAAAAGGACGACGACAATATAAGTTCGCGCTTCCACGTTTCGGACTATGCTTCGGTGCCTTAAGGCACCTGCCTTTGTGTCCATGACATGTGGGCCCAACAGGTGGCTGGCCCACATGTCAATGACCCAAAGGTAGTTGCCTTTAAGGCACCGAAGCAGCGTCCACCCCGACACGACCCTGGTCTGCCTGGTGCGCCTACATTTGAGAATGCAAACGAATCTTCTTTCATTTCCAAACGAATCTGTATGTATTACCATGCCTGTGTTTTCCTTGCAATAATTAGTCATTCGAAACGAGATACTCCATCCGTTCACTTTTGTAAGTCGTTTCAGACAACTTAAAATGAACTGTTTTGCACATTGTCTGAAATGTCTTCAGGGCCTTATAAAAGTGAACAGAGGGAGTACTATAAATTAATTAATGAGGATTTATTTGAAAAAAACCGAAACGGTACCCACGCTAACGTGGATTAGAGTGTGTGTCACATAACTAGTTATTTGAATTAGAGTGTGTGTCACATAGTTAGTTATTTGAATTAGAGTGTGTGTCATGTAGCGATCTCCAATTCTAACGTGGATTTCGCATTTCACTGTATCCATGCTACTTTTTTAATACAAATTCATATATATATATATATATATATGATGAACACCATGGTAGTGAGAAAACTTTTGGATGGATTCAAACATATGACCTACAAAAAAGCACAACAAACTGAGTCAATGTCAACTTTTCGAAACTTAGTATGGCATGAATTCGAAATAATTACCCGTATGCCTGGTCCTCGGTTCAAATCTTACAATGTACACTAAAATGAAACATCGATATAAGTCTCATACTATGTACATTCAAATGTTGTTTTTAGCCCCCCCCCCCCGCACAAACGCTACATACTTCCTGTATCGGTCAATCTTCCTCTCCTAACCACCTTAGGAAGCTATCGGTTTCCAACACACGTTCATTCTTTCTCTCCATGTTTCGATCTCTAAGTCTCTCAACTACACAACCCCCTTTTCCACTCTGTTACCAAATGTATTTACCTCACACACCCGCCATTGCACCCAATGCCGAGCTCTCTCTCTCCCCCCCTCTACCTCTCACCCTCTCGTGCTAAATACATGCATTGCCTATCTAGCCCCCCCAACCTCTCGTGTGCACACAGGCATGTTGTATATCTAGGTTACTCCCTCGGACTGTCTCACTCTTTCTTCCGCACGGCGGGCCACATTCGCTCAATCTCGCTCTCTTTATCTGAGTCTCGTTTAACCTCGTTTTCTTTCACACACAAATGATATATCTCCCTGTTCGGGCCTCGATCGACACACTCTATACTCTCTCACGCAGATTGTCTATCTAGGCCAGTCCATCCAAGCCGCCGCCACTCTTTCGACCTCATGGTGGGCCACGCTCACTCAATCTCTCTCCCTCTCTCTCCGTATGTCTCGATTGACCTTGTTCTTTCTCGGACAAAAATGATATATCACCATGTTTGAGCCCAATTCGACCTATTCACATTGTATACTCTCTCACGCACGTCATCTATCTAGGTCACTCTCTCCAACCCGTCTCACTCTTTCGATCGCACGATGACCCTATGTGATCGGTTGACCTTGCTTCCTCCCACGCACAAAATATATCTACACGTCTGTGACTGGATCATCTCTCAAGCTCTATCTTACAACCCTCACCCTTGCCAAAAAGCTCAATCGGACAATATCTCTCCAGAGCATATATATTTGTTCAGTGAATGTCGGACCACACTCACTTTGTCTCTCTATCTATATGCCTCTCGATTGACCTAGCTTTCTCACACCATATCTTCCACGCGTTGAAGCTACTACCTCTCCATCCCTCGCAAAGCCAGAGCTATTTACATTGCGAGGGGCACTCCAACCTTGGTTTAATTTGTGTAGGCATTTGTTCTGGTCGGTTTAGACTATATTTTCGTAGCATTTGGCCCACAACTACTCCAAACACCGTTGCAACCCACGCAACTCCCCTAGTCGATTTCCCTCTAGCTCGGTCATCGCTCTCTCGCACGTCCTTTCTCGCCTTCAACGTCGCACCATGGTATTATTGAAAAAACTATGTTGTTCTCTTTAATTATTATAAATAAGCTACAAAACTACACACCGATAGTCCACTTGGAATGGAACAAATTTCGACCCACAAATTAAAGTGCTACAAACTACACACCGAGGGGCCCACATGTCATGAAGCAAATTTGGACCCATATACAAATTAAAAAAATAAAGGACGAGGATCAAATATGCGATCGGGCCTTCAAGCCGCACGTCAATACGCAACATACGTAGAATAGCAATGTTTGTTGTACCCCCTTTGTTCGCATAATGTTTTTATATTACCACAGCCTAATTAATGGTTAACATGTAATATTATTTTTAGTACTATTCGCCTTCACTTACTGGTGGGTTCCATGTGTGCTCTCTCTCTCTCCTCCCCTTCTGCGTTTAGACGCACGGGCAAACAAGAAGAACTCACGGGCGATGTTGCCGTTGACCATATCTGGACGCGTTCACAAGTCACGGCACCAGTTTCATGTACTAGCAGCACTAGTCAGTGTGTACGTGCAATGCACGTTAATTTTGAAGTATATTAAGTGCATGCGGATATTAACTACTACTAGGATATTATTTGCGTGTTGTCATGTGATTAGCACTATTTTGGCATGAAATTAACTGCAGGCTAAACGTGTTGAGCGCTCGACATTGAAGCAGTCTAGGTCATTGGATGACAAGGAATACATGTGGCTTGATGACGTTTTATATTTAATTTGATACAGCTCTAGCAGAACATTTAATCGATCAAACCATACATTTTGTTAAGTCTGACTCCGACTTTAAATTATACGACGATCGATATAAAATAAACGGAAATGATAAACGTTCGGATTTTAAGCATGGCAATCCGAACGTTTTTCATGGCAAATTTAGATTACGCGGCGGTGGCGGGGGCGTCTCGCGGTGGGAAGCGGCTCCTCTGTCGTGCTCTGTGTGTCGTTGGGCCACTGACCGACGGCGACGGCGGCGTCTTGCGCCGTTGTTGGTGTACTCCTGGACGTTGGCCTAGCTTCAAGGAAGGCCAAAATGTTCTAGACTTCGGAGTGAGTCAACTGGCAGGAGGAGGCGACTGGCGTTGGTGCAAGGAAACGGTCGACAGCGGCCATCCATGCTGCTGAGGGGGGCACTGGCACCCGCGCGGGGACAGGCACTGTCAACAATGCGGTGGAGACATTCATGTGCACGGGCACCGGCACAGGCGCGCACGTCAGTGCACGCGTAGGTGCATGTGCTGGCAGGTGCATGGGCACCGGCACAGGCGTGCGCGTTAGTGCACGCGTAAGCGCATGCGCTGGCAGGTGCACGGGGATGGGCGCTGGCACAGTCGGGGCAACGGCAGCTAGAACGAGAGCGGGGACAGGCGCGGCATCTTCCCGCAAGGCCAGTTCAAGCTTGTCCCAAAGCGCCTTATGTTCTTGAGACTCCGGCTGGGTGTCTTCCTCAGGAAACTGGAACACTAAGGGGAGACCATCGTGATGCGGCATGGCGTACGTTTAGGTCAGGCTAGTTGGAGGTAGACGACAGGAGAATCGGAGAGGAAGAGAGAGGATTGTAGCGATACCGAGTAGTGCGGGGTTGATTTTAAACTGCGGCGCCGGTGACATTAAAAGTGGGAGCAGTTGGGACGACGGTGGGCGGCGGAGCTTGGTCAAAGGGCTCGCCTCCCGGTGAGCCTGCACAACGGTCTGCTCGCACGCCTCCCTGACAGCCGGCGCAGCGGTCTTCTCGCACGCCTCCCGTTGACTCACATGCTTGCTCGGACGGCACCTGCCAATGAGAAGCGGGGACTCGTGGCGGCACGTAAATGCCCACGGTTTCAATAGTGAAAGCGTTCGCCTTAACGTGACAGGTCTTTGTTCTAAAATACCTTGGCTCTTCATTTGTGCAACTTGTCATAAGCAGCTTGTCTCAAATTCAAGAAAAAACTTACGAAGTAATATTTGTGCCATATCACGTGACCATGCTTAGTTTCAAGAATTTGTGCTCACTTTTGGATTTTCTGAAATTTAAGATCCAGGATTCGAAACAATATCATAACCTGCATCATGCAATAAATTTTCAAGCCATACATCTGTCCTGTTGTATTTCTTAAGAAAGGATTTGGTCAAACATTTTGCTTAGTTAGACTTCAGACAAGTTATATATGCAGAGTAAAAGGACAATCCCTCCTTACCAGTGCATTGCCTGATATATTAACTCAAGTACTAGGCACGAACAAATGGGCTCAATTCTGTGCTCATCCTGGTGTAGTAGTAGTAGTACTAGGCAATGCAGTTGACGGGTGACCTTGACGAGCGGCGACCGAGGGAATTGAACCGTGCTCGGCACGGTAGGTAACATTGTCTAGTTACTAAAGCATCCCTCCGTTGTTCATCGTAGTCATTATGGACCAGGGACATGAGGGGAATTTCCTTGGGCTGGAATTCTGGCTGCCAGATATTTCGACTTGAAACGTTGAGGCTCGACTGGTTGGGGTTTCCTAATGTGCGTACCATGCACGCCATCGAAGGACACGAGCCCGTTTTTTTAGGATCAACATGAGCCAAGGTCTGGCTGGTATGCCATTGGGTCCTACCATTCGAGAATACGAAAGGAACCTTTTAAATTGTCGAACAAATCTATGTGTATTACAATACCCGTATTTTCCTTGCAAATACTAATCTCAATGTGGTAATTGATTTATGACGAGTTGTTGAATTAGAGTGAGTTTGTGATATAGTGATCTCAATGTGGATTTCACATTTCATGGTATCCCTAGTAAGTTTTCCAATGCAAATTCAAATTTAGAAGATGAACAATATGGAGGTGAGAAAACTTTGTATGTATCAAGCACATGACCACACACACACACACACACACGCACGCACGAACACAATAACAATCCAATAAGTACAGTGCATCTATTTTTCCAAACCATGCATGTATGACACGAATTCAAAAATACTCAATATTAGTCTTTTAGAGAGTTCAACAAGTGACTACATACGGAGCAAAATGAGTGAATCTAGACTCTAAAATATGTCTATATACATCCGTATGTGCCAGTCCATTTGAAGACTCTAAAACGACTAATATTTAGGAACGAAGGGAGTAAAATGTAAGACATCCATGGTCCTCAGTTCAATATTTAAAATGAACATGAAACTGAAACATGAATATTAGGTCTAGTACTACATTACTTGCAAATGTTGTGTTTAGGAGGAGGTATGATTGCCGGGGGTCAACCCCTCGACCTTAGATAAAATTGTGGAGCTCTGTTTAGGGTTGTTTAGATTATATTTGTCCCCACCCTCCCAACCACCGATTGGTTGTGCACCCCCACCCCTCCTCCCCGGGAGAATATCATGTGCCCCCATACCTTAGATGCTATATGCCGATACGAGTTGCTTGGAGCTTGTAGATCTGAGATATAGCAGCTCACATGATGTGTCTTAATATTTTTGCAGGAAACCTTGATGAGTTTGAGAATTGCACACAATTTGTACAAAAACTACTTAGGTGCCCTTTGATCCCATATCCAACGACCTCAAAGCTCGTATCACCGTAGCATCTAAGATGAAGGAGGACATCATATTCTCCTGTATGTAAGAATATCATGTGCTACCACACCTTAGATGCTTTGGTGATACAAGCTCTTCGGAGGCGTTGGATTTGTGACCCAACACCTCCTCGGTGGTTCGAATGGTCTTTTGCAGAAAAGCCCCAAAAGAGTTCGGCCACTGCTTACAAGCACAAAGACTGCTCAGATGCCATTGTATCTCAGATCAAACGACCTCCAAGCTCGTATCACCGTAGCATCCAAGCTGCGATAGCACCTTATGTTTTCTCGCACGGGAGAGTATGAGGTGCTCCCGCACCGTAGATTCTATGGTGATACGTGTTCACTGAGATCTAACAACCCACAGTAGGAGGTTAGAATGTTTTTGCAATATACGGCTGATAGAGTTTGGGAAATGCGCAGAAAGTACAAGTACTACGCATGTGCCATCTGATCACTGATCATACGACCTAGACGCTCATATCACCGTAGCGGGTAATTAAGCTACGGGGAGCACCTAATATGATTACCGGGGAGTCGTTGGATGGAAGATGCAGTGGCACACACGAGGCCTAAATGTTTTATTTGCAAAAAAACCTTTGGAGAGTTTGGAAATTGCGCATAATTACAAAGACTACTCCCAAGCCATTGGATCTTGCTTCCAACGGTGTAAAAACTCGTATCACCATAGTATCTAAGCTGCGGGGTGGATGTGATATTCTATGCCGCTGTCATTTTTGTTCGTAAACTTGCAAAATACGTGTAACTCGTGTCGTTACTTGTCTAACTGCACAAAGTGTTTGTTCAAAAAAACATCCTACACTAAAATATCAGAACAACAGACGGGGGTCCCACTTGTCATTAATCAAATTTGGACCTAAAACTAACAAATCTAAAAGACGAGATTCGAACTGGCAACCTGGACTACAAAGCGTAAGTCGATAGCCTGAAAAAACGAACGGTTGTTGGCTTTGTCCCATAACTTGATTTTATACAGTACTTGCGTTGAGTAGAGTAGAGGGAGTGCCTTGTCAACACGTGCATGACCGTTGTCTCACTTACTGGTGGGTCCCAGGTCTACGATCTCAATCTCTCTTCTCACCATCGTCTATCCTTTGCACGGGCACACACGAAGAGCGGCGCTAGCTTGCCGTGGTGTTATTACAACTAAAAAAAGCTTGGAAAATAGAAGAATCGCCTAGAGCAAGAGACGTTGTGGCTGGTCGAGACGGAGCTAACCACATCTATCCTCCGTGCCACGTTTGCATGATGAAGCTGTGTGGCTAGTGGGGTGTTTTCGACCGACTGGCTGGGTCCCGAGGTCGAACCATAGGTACTACGTCTGATACAGTATATTTTTACACGCACATTTTTCCTCCGTGCCGAGATGTGGCACACCCTACCGCGCGGTTTCGGGGCCCTCCCGGGTGGTGCACGGATATATTCTTCCTGACGTGGGACGCCCTACTGCGCGTTTTCTGGGTCCTCCTCGGTCGTAGCGCCGAAGCAAGTAAATGAGTCGTCAAATCACGAAAGACCACCTTTCCCGCCGAGTACATCAGTGAAGCACGGTGGCTAGCTAGTTGGGCTAGTTCGACTGATTAGCTAGGACACCGCCACATTTGTTTTTCACCCCTTTTTTATCTACTTGCCGACAGGTAAATTTGAATATCCACCGCACCGTTGCTCTGGTGTTTGGGTGCAGCAGGATTTTTAATTTTTTGATTGACGAGAGCAGGCGCGGCAGGATTTTTAATTTTTTGATTGACGGGAGCAGGCGCAACAGGAATTAGTCACGATGACTCCGCCTGTAAAAACCCACCGCTCCCTGATGTGAGAAGTCCTCGACTGGTGTTTTACCGTGGTGAAAACCAAAAGATTCCCCGCTCCCTCCGCCTTCCCGTAGATTGCATTGCATTTCAGCCGTTTCGCCCCCTTTGCTTCCTCTCCCCATTGCTTCTACCTGGTGCCATGGCGGCGCAATAGATCACAGAGTACGAGGTGAGTTGCCTGACACTGGCTCCCGTCGACCGGGAGCGGGCGGTTGCACCCTGCATCACCAACGTCGTGCGCCTCGAGAAGCAGATGGGCTTCGGTGGTGTTTAGGCACCCTCTGCATGGGCATGTCCATGTCTCGGCGCAACATGGCCATTGGATCAAACTCAGACGGTGCAGATCAGTCACTGTAGCACAAAGCGTGTGGGTGTGTTTGGTTGCATTCTCATCTCAATATAGTTGTTTCCTCTTCATGTATTTTTGTCAACCTACTAGTGTGGACTCATGCACCCTTCATGCACTCTGCCAAACACCCAAAAGTGGGTCGAGAAGGGAACTTTTGCTCCCATCCCGTGCACCCTTCATACACCTTGCCTAACACTATTCATGCTTCATATGGTTCATGTTTCATGGAGTACTGTAGCACCATACTCTCCGTGCGTTGTGGACCTTGCTCTGTTAACATTGATCTCACCGTTCATTCTTGACCGGACAGTCGAAAAAGCGGTACTATGTTACATATAGGAGTAGTTGACATGCGCACGACATCATTTGTTATCGTCATATCTTACTACACTAGCAACAAGATTGTGTAGTACCGACGTATGAACCACTGCACATGCCTAGTAGTAGGAGCACTGTGTATGTTCAAGTGGCTGCCATGTTTCACTCTCCTCCGTCATAAGAGTGGAAACGCTTGTTGTAATCATTTTCTTCTTCAGAAAAACAGTGGACACGCTCTACCGTGCGGATCCTCCTCCAACCATGCACTAAATTACTCACTTTCGCTGACGTGTGGGACAGCCAGCACCTGGGTCCACCAGCCATGCACTAAATTACTCTGTAGTAGAGTGACGGTAGACTCCCCCGATCGAACCGCCACAGTAATGCCCAATGAGCCGTCAAATCACAAAACCCCCTCCTTTCCAGCAGTAAGTTGGACGGACGAAGCAACCATGATTTCACTCTTCTCTCTCAGCTTCCTCTCTTGAAGAAAACCCCCACTCGCTTTGCTTCTCCCTCATCTCGTTCCTCCTTTCACTCTTCTCTCTCAGCTTCCTCTCTTGGATGGACGCTGGAGCACCGGCCGATGTGATGTCTATGGCTCTGGCCAAAACCATCGAGGCTCATGGTACGAAGAAGCGCAAGCACCCCACTGAGACTACCGCAAACAAGCTCAAAGCCATCGCCCTATCCAAGCCCCCCTCTCTGGAATCCCTCATTAAGCAAGTCCAGGTAATGTCTCTTGTTGACAATCTTTTTCTCGATGTTGATCGTGTTTTTTCATCTAACACGCAGTACTAGTACTAGTAGTACAACTTTCTGGGTGATCTTGCATGTGATTTTAGTGTGCCAAATGACGGTTCTAAATTCCTCTTTTGACCAAAACATGCGAGAGGTTGACACTGATTTCTTATAGACTACTTTCAACTACTCCCTATGTCCCAAATTTCTTGTCTTAGATTTGTCTAGATACGGATGTATCTAATACTAAAATGTGACTTGATACATCCATATCTAGACAAATCTAAGACAAGAATTTTGGGATGGAGGGAGTACTTTATGAACATCAATGCTACCTTTTAAGAGGGTATATTTGCCTCAGTGACTTGTGTTATGGATATTGCATGTAATCCCTCTGCTCTCATGCCTTTGAAGACATGTTCTAGTGTCTTTGTTCACTCATTTCTGTGCGTATATGTAGTCATATATGGAGTATAATATCGAAAATCATCCTATATTTCTGAAGGAGGTAGTAATAAAATATGGTTTCTGTTTGAATTAGAACCAGGTCCGCGGTGGAGATGAAGTTCTCAAAGTCATGCCTTGTGAACTGGAAGACCTGATGATGAGTTCTACTTCTGAACTATCCAGCTGCTGTGTCCTTGTCGCCACGTGTCCTGAACTAGTCTTTTCCTGTAGCATTGTTGTCAGGCGTGTTCTCGAGGCTGTACTTGACCACAACAATTTCCTGGCTGTGCCTTTGATTATGAATGTGTGGTTCTTGTAAAGCTTCCCAACAAATCTGATGCAGCCTGTCTTCATCATCATGTTTATGAGTGGAAAGACCACTCTGTTAGGTTCTCCAAGGTTGACAAGATGGTGATGGTGCATGTATGTAGACATCTCACACGAAGTCCATGGCCTAGTCAGTTATGCGGGGTTCATCCCATAGGTCGGTGGCAAGAAATAGTGTGTAGAGTTCAGTTAGTGCAACTTTGCTTGTCTGTAGTAAGTACTATTGTTCAGTACTTGATTTGTGTTTGTGAACCCTGTATTGTTTATTAGTACTGCCGCTTTTGGTGTGTGGTCAGTCCTGAGAACGGTCTATGTTAATGTCTGTCCACTAAATTCAGTCTGTATATTTTGAAGTATCCAGATCATATTTTTTGTGAGGACGGTTTATCAATTATGGTTACACTCCAATATCTGTATGCATTGCAGGGTTTATCGCACCCACCAGGATTTCCAGTCCCATGGATGTTCGGTCCATACGATTTTAGACACGACCTTTGGACCGTCCTGCTTCTGGGAGTAGGCGGGGCCCCTGCATGCCACGCGTAGTTGGACGATCAATCTTCTGTTTAGTACTTCAACATAGTGATTTCCTGGTAAGGATTCACTCGTGTCACATCAAGTAAATCTTATTGATTTAATGTCATGTTTTCTTTCTTTTCCTGCAACTTTACGATGCATGTTTTTCCATGTGACATTCATCACAGAATAAACCATTTGGTTTGCTCTATGATGGCTATTTTTGCAGGTTTCACTTCTTATGTCGTGTCAGTAACGAAGGCACTGTCCATCACTTATATTACTGGAAAAAATTGGATCAGTTTGTTGTCTGAGTACAAGCTGAATCGCTATGATGAACTACAGTTTGGTTTAACAAAAACGCCACAATTAGTCCTTCCCGTGTTTAAAAGAAATGAAGAAAAAAACTAGATCACGGTCACGGATCCTAGTCAAGTTAGAAAGCTGATCATAGCAGACCAGACACGATCACCGCTGTCTCGCACAGATCGAGCACCGGCAGTTGCTCTAGCACTGACAGCGGCAACAGCTCAGTCTGATCCAGCTGAGGATTGGGAACCGACCGCGTCAGCGGATCAGTCTGATCTACCGGAGAATCGGGCATCGACACCGGCACCTGCTCCGACACCGGCACCAACTCTACAAGGAGCACCATCTCCGGCAGCAGCAGCGGCTTCAGCACCTGCACCAACACTTGCACTTGCATCTGCTCCGGCCCGTGCAGTTGCACCGGTGACAGACTGGGCTGCAGTTCGCACTTCATATACCAAAGTCCTTACAAAAACCGACATGTCCACCTTCTTGGTAAGCATTGGCCGCCCAAGTGCTTCGTTCTTTTTTCTTTCCATGTTGTTTCACATGATTCACTGTGTTGATCTAACTGTTTGGGTATGTCTTCTTGTTTGCAAACAGAGAATTCCTAGAGCAACGAGGGAGTCGTTCAACAATCTGGGCGACCGCGGCCAAGTTTCTCTGACCATGTGCAGCCTTGGTGTGAATGAACCTGCTCAATATACCGTAAGTACAAAGGATGGTCGCATGATGATTGATGCTAAAGGATGGTGAAGGTTCAAATCTAAATCATATCTTCTGGTAGGGGATGATGTCAAAATCGAACTTTCTCGGCAAAGAGAGCTGGTCCAAATCAACTTTGAAATTCTTCAGTAGCAGCACGCAGCTGCCGAACTGATCTATCCTTCGAGAGATTTTTATGTAATAATCTGGCATGGTGAAACAAGTGTCCTGTGTGTATACGTAGTATGACAGTATTATTTATCACATGGTATATCGTTGATAGAATTCCAACTCTGATTGCTGGTTAGGAACTGTCGTTCGATTTCATTCCAACAGCTGCCGTGCTTTATTCAATTTTGTGTATTCGCCTTGCGACAACATCTAAAACCAGCACCGTACCGATCGCTTGCAATATGAAAAGCGCTGAGGTAGAACACATGGGCCCCCAAACATGCAGGGTCGGCCTACGGCCCAAAGTCCAGAACCGTGAGCCTGTCTGAGTATTATATTCTCAGCTGAACCCCATAAAAAAAGCTGAACCCCCATAATGCCCGTGCGTTGCAGAGGGAGTATATTTCTCGGCAAGGTGAGCCTGTGATATAGAAGATTTGTATATTTCTTTACAGAGCGAGTATCTCTCTGTCAAAAAATATATTTATGTGTAACTAGTTACTCCTGTCTTTCTACTTCCTTTCGCTGATATGTGGGGCAACCGGCAACGGGGTCCACGTGCCATATGCACAAATTAGAGTGCATAACTTCATGGTAGACACACCCCGGTCGTAGCACCGCAGTAATGCATATCAAATCACAACCCCCCTTTCCAGCTTTAGCAGTAAGCTGGACGGATGAAGCGGCATTATTTCACTGGGCCTGAATCCCTTTCTCCCTCGTCTGCTTGTTCAGAGAAAACCCCCTCTCGGCGATTGCATAGGGTTTTCTCATGGAGAACCAGGTACGAATTCTTCATCCATCCCCGATAAATCCAAGTCCCTTGGTCGTAGGTAATCCTAGGATGGCCGCCGCCGCCGTTGATGCATTTTTCTTCCTACTGAATCTAGTGTGTTTCAATTGCAGTGCCCAAAGTGTGAGTACCCTATAGGTTTCTGCGCCCTCGGTGAGACGCCACACTTGTTCCTTCTCATCCTAACACATCATTTTGAAACCTGCACAATATGTTCCTAGAATCCTCTTTTCTATCCGGGAGGGTGGGGGTTTTTTGAACATGCTGTGTTCTCATATTATTTTTCCTGTAGTGTATTATTTGCTCTGCCAGAACACATGTACTCAAGATGCTCGGCCTTGCCATAACTTAATACACTAGTTTAATGGTCACAGTGAAGACAAGCCATGGATATAAGTTCCAAGTTGGGTTCATGAACCAAGAAGATCGCTGCTTTTTTTATGGCCGAACTTGGATAAACTTTCTCAAGTGTTACGGACTGAAAGTTGGCGCACGAATGTTGATGGAAAAAGCAGAATCTAGTCTCATCTTCACTGCGATCTTCCACCCCGACGCCGTTCTAATTGTTCATCCATGTTAGTTTTGTATTTGGTTCTTGCTTGTTGCCTCGATTACTTCTTAATCCACCTATTCTGTCTAACTAATCACAATTTAACTTTAGAAGTAGCAACGAATCTCTCACGAAGATGCTACTTCTAACTAATATTTTCTTATAATTGGTGGCACATGTAGGTTTTTTCAAAGTTAAGCAGTTTGCTCGTTTGTTACTCTGTAATAACTCGGTTGTTACTAATGGCACTGAAGTTGACTGGATCGACATCCACAAGTTCCTACACTTTATTGATCATCTTGAGGTCCTTGTGGGGCGTTTCAATGGTGGAAGGCCACGTGGGATATGTGTGCCACTGCTGCACTCGTTGAACAGGTCCAACTGTGTCGAGAAACTTATGGTACGAGCTGTTTTTTGTTATATATGTTGTTCATAAACTATTGCTTATACATAGTTTTACAGTTGTGATCTTCTTGAAACAGGAACTGCCGAGTTCTATTGTTCCTATACAGATGCCTAACCATGGTCGGGTCAGACTTGCGCTTGGTCACAACATGATGTTTATGTCGACCTACTGAATTCCCCTTGGAGGTGAAAAGATACTTATTCATGGATGGTCTCAAATAATGAAGGTCCATCCATCTTGGAGAATAGGACAGAGGATTATGTTCATGCTTTTCCATGGCTCTAAAGCGAATATCTTGTTTATTGACCATGTTGCGAGATGAAGCCGCTTTCAGAAGGTTGTGGATGCGCGGGGTGGCGCCTGGGCCTTGTCCTGGGGCTTGGCGGCCTCACCCTTGGTTAACTGTAGGCAAAGTAGCACTGTTCGAAGTGTGCTTTGTACGGTTGAACCTGTATAAGTACTCATACTGCTTTCAGCTTTGGTTGTTAAGTGCCCCTGCTGGTTTCAGTTAAGGTTGTTAAGTACTCCAACTGCTTTTATAGTCCGTCGTGTTTCTTCAGTCCTGTCTTCCTCCAGCCGCCAAAACCAAACCAGCACAGGCGGGGCCGCCTGCTTCCACCTCCCACGGCTGGCTGCGCCTCAGCGCACGCATCGCCGCCCCACCGTCTCCAAAATCGTTAACGCCGACGTCCTCCGCACGCTTTGGTGCGCTCACCACGGCGCTGCCCTCTCGCGTTGTCAGCATGGTCAACAAACAACAGGAACCGGCAGAAGTACGTGGAGAGGATGACACTAGGGGCCCACCACGTCAGCGTATGGAAAAATAAAATGCTTCCTCCTAGTGTTTTCCTGACATTTGGGACCCACGACATTGTGAGCGTATATAGTCAATAGACAAGAGAAAAACACAAGATTGGCTGACACCTGGGAGGTAGCTACTCGAGCAGTATTTTTTTGTTTGGTATTGTTGAGACGGAGTAGGGTTTGAACTGGGCTGTGGCCCGTCTAGCCCAGGCTTATATTTTATGTTCACCATGTGACCAGCCCAGCTATTTTTTCTTTGTGAAAATGAGCCCAGTTTATTTTTTCTGAAGAATACCCAATCCAGGCCTACTTATTTTTCTACGCCCTGATGGGCTGCAACTCTTTCAAGACGCCTTCAAATCTTGAAAGTAATATGAAATGGGTTGTAAATATAAAAATAGATGACAAATTGGCAATTACTTCATAATTTCTGATTTTTTTTCACATTTTCAGATTCCTATTTCACTGGGCATTAACCTAATATAAATATATCTTCAAAGTACTTTAAATATGGCTTGACATTTCGGTATTAAAAATAGTTTGGAACCCACAGAAATATGCGAAATTGGCCCTGGCCAACCAAAAAACGATTGCAATAAATTGCATAAGAAGTTGCCATGAGCTATATATAAATTATTAAAAAAAAGAGGAAGTGGTCTAACTTGTGGGCCTGCTTAGTTGACGCGTATGCAAGATTTTTTAGTTATTATATACGTCAACAAACGATTCTAGACGACGTAACCGTTGGATGTCAATCCAACGACCGTCGTGTTTCTTCAATCTCTGATCTTCTTGCTCCAGTCGCCAAAGCAGCGCTGGCGGGATCGCCTACTCCCGCCTCCCGTGGCCGGCTGTGCTGCCACAAAGGCCTCAGCGCCCCTACTACTCCCACCGCTGGCCAGGGCATCCCTGTACTCACCCACACCCCCTGTTATTCTGCGGCAACGACAGCCTCACACCGCAGCCGAACCGGTGAACCCTCGTACTCCTCTCCGCGCGGGCTTCCACTGCCGTGTCTTCCCCGGCTCCGCGTCGTCCCCTTCCTAGGCCTCGCCTTCGTCCACCACCATGGTGCTCTCGGCACAGCGTGGTCAATGTGGTCAATGACCGACTTCCATCAGAAGAGTACTGTACGTGGAGAGGCTGACAGTTGGGTCCACGGCAGCCGCAAGGAAGTGCCTGCTTATTACGCGGAAAATAATTATTCCTCCACCTGACAGCAGGGACCCACTGGACAGGCCACCAGTATTTCACGAAAAAAAACGTTTCCCCCTGACTGCTGGGACCCACAGGACGGGCCACCGTATTTCGCGAAAAAAACATTCCCCCCGCTGTCAGCTCGGACCCACCGGAAGTGCCTCCTTATCACGCCCAAAAAATGAATACCCCTGCTACCTGGGACCCACCTTGGTGGGAGGCTGACTTGTGGGCCTACTAAGTTGACTGGGACGGAGGCCTTTGTCAACTTTAGTCAATATATGAACGATTCTAGCTCCAGTGACCGTATGATGTCCATACAACGGCCATAGTGCTTCTTCAACCTCTGGTCTTCTTGCTCCAGCCGCCCAAAGCAGCGCCGGTCATAACACTTGCTCCTGCCGCCCGTGGCCGGCTGTGATGCCGCAGAGGCCACACCGCCCCTACTACTCCCACCACTTGACAGGCCATCCCTCTACGCACCTACACCCCCTGTTATTCTACGACGACGACAGCCTCACACTGCAGCCGAACGAGTGGACCCTCATACTCCTCTACGCGTGGGCATCTACTGCCTCATCATTGTCCACCACCCTGGTGCTCTCGGCGCGGCGTGGTCAACATGGTCAAGGAATGGCTTCCATCGGACGTGGACTGTACGTGGAGAGGCTGACAGCTGGGTCCATGGCCGCAGCAAGGAAGTGCCTCCTTATTACGCGCAAAATAATTATTCCTCCACCTGACAGCGGGGACCCACCGGACGGGCCACTGTATTTCGCGAAAAAAATGTTTCCCCCTGACTGCTGGGACCCACCAGCTACATCTTCGCATGCAAGGAAGTGCGTCCGAAAAAAACGATTCGCCCCTCTGACTGCTGGGACCCACTAGCTACATCTTCGCACGCAAGGAAGTGCGTCCGAAAAAAAAACGATTCGCCCCCCTGACTGATGGGACCCCCCAGCTACATCTTCGCACGCAAGGAAGTGCGTCCGGGCAAAAAAAAGATGATTCCCCCTGACTGCTGGGACCCAGCAGCTACATCTTCGCACGCAAGGAAGTGCGTCCGAGCAAAAAAAACAAAACGATTCGCCCCCCTGACTGCTGGGACCCACCAGCTACATCTTCGCAGGCAAGGAAGTGCCTGACAGTCGGGACCCACCTGGTCGAAGCGTATGTAGCATTGTCATTCTAGTGGCGAACGTGTACATACATATATACTGGTCGATGTAGAGGCGCGCACATGTCAAAGTAGAGGCGCGTACGTGTCGTAGTAGAGGCGCGCACGTAGCATGTACACGTACGTACATCGGACAGGGTGCAAGAAAGGTAATACGGCCACGTACGTACATACGGGCAGGGTCTCGAACGCCTACTCGCGCATACGTACGGCCAGGGCTCGTGTACATGGCTGGGTCGGAACGGAGAAACATCGTCGTCGTCGTGTTCATGGGGAGGCAACGGAATGCGTCGTGTTCATGGGGAGGCAACGGAATGCGTCGTGTTCATCGGGAGGCAACGGAACGCGTGGGAGCCAACCGGCTGGGTCGGAACGGAATGTGTGGTCGTGTTCATCGGGAGGGCTTGGACGGAACAGGCGATGGAAACGAGGCCTGGCGTACCGCAAAACGGAGGAAACGGCCTTGTGTTAGCCACGTTCGAAACGGGATCCTGTTCATTGGGAGAGGCCTAGCATACCGCAAAACGGAGGAAACAGACCTCCTACGGTCGAAACGGGGGTCCCGTTGATCGGGAGGGTGTGGCGTACCGCAAAACGGACGAAACGGACCTCCTACGGTCGAAACGGGGGTCCTGTTGATCGGGAGGGGTGTGGCGTACCGCAAAACGGACGAAACGGACTTGTGTTGGAGCGCTACAGTCGAAATAGGGGTCCTATTCATCGGGAGGGGTGTGGTGTACCGCAAAACGGGACTCCACGGGATACTGTTCATCTCCACCGTCGACCTCCTCCAGCCTCCAAAGGCTACCGTCGACCTCCTCCAACCTCCACGGGCTCCCGTTCATCCAACCTCCACCGCGCGCTACTCCACCGGATACTATTCAACCACCGCTCCACAGGCACCCCTCCACCGTCTACTGTTCATCCAGCCCTCCACACCACGGGGTCCTATTCAACCACCCCTCCATGGGCACCCCTCCATCGTCTACTGTTCATCCAGCCCTCCACCACACCACGGGGTCCTGTTCATCCAGAGGCAACGCCACCGCTCACTGTTCATCCCAACCCCCCGCAACGCTCACTGTTCATCCCAGAGGCAGCATCGATCGGCTTCAGTTAGCAGCAGTAGTGCAGGAATCGCTCGATCGGGTTCAGTTAACATCCATCGATCGATCGCTCGGGTTCAGTAATGCATAGCCTGCAGTGCAATCGCCCGGGTTCAGTTAGAGCCCAACACCTCGCTCACACGCGCGTACGTGTACGAGAGAAACGCGCATCGCTCGGCCCCCGACCTCCCACCGTAACCGGGAACTCCCCGAAATTTTTCCTCCCCCTCGCTTCTACCACGATTTTTTCCGTCATGGACGGCCCAAAGAATGTCATGCAGCTGCGTCTCCGGCCCTCCCAGGACGAAAATCCCATTTTCTGTCATGATTTTTTGTCATAGAAGTAGGAGCCCACCACATCTATGATGATACCGGGTTTTGTCACAATTATCGTCATAGAAGTGTCATATGTATGACAGAATTTTTTTTCGTTCGGCCCAAAATGTCACGGATGTGTCTTTTTTTTGTAGTGTAGCCAGCAACAGGCTATACTATTAACCATGCTCTTAGGTTGTGCACTGTGACCAAGACAAAGGGGAAAGCGAGAGAACTTAATGTCTTTTTGCTAATTAATAGCATTACATGCAATGAACTTATACTAGTGTCATGCATATGACACTAGTCTAAGTTACTACCTTCATAGTGCAAAGTAACATAGTAGTAGTTTCATAGATCGCTTCATTTATTAGCTTGTAGACTCATCTTTTCTTGGAAAATGCTATGTTACAGTAACATATTATGTTACTCTAAACACATCTCTCCTCATTAAATACATGCCACATAAGCAAACTTGTCTTGGACTGCGGTATGTTACTTGCTAAGTTACTCCCACTATGACTAGCCTTAGCACAACATTTTTGGTTACATGCATTAACATTTTATTAGTTAAATCAAGGGTCAAAACTTGGTGCAAAATGCAAAGGGGACCAAGAAACCAGTAAACATCAAAGATCTCTCGTTTGGCCCCAACTAGAGGTCTGGTGAGATGACTATACTGCACCGACACGGAGGGGGACGCGGCCTCATTGACTTACTGCACCTACCTTTGGGTGTATGACACGTGGGCCCAACAGGTGGCTGGCCCACGTGTCATATAGCCAAAGCCAGGTGCAGTTAAGGCACCGGAGCTCAGTCCCACAGGGACACAACTTCATTGACTAACTGCACCTGCCTTTGGTGTATGATAGGTGGGCCCAACTAGTGGCTGGCCCACTTGTCATACAGCCAAAGGCAGGTGCAGTAGAGGTCCAACACACACGTCGCAAGATCAATTGACTAGAAGCTAGACCCATGGAGGCGATGAGCGCAAGCATCAGCCGACTATGCCAGATGGTCCACAACGCGGGCCTGCGGCCTGGCACCAAGGAACGTCTCCAGGTCGTGCTTAAGGCCGCCAGGGCGAGAGGCCGCTTGGACGACAGCTTTGTCTCCTTGTTCGATGAGGTCCTCGTCGGCTTCCTCGACAAGTTCACTGTCGTCAAGAAGCTCGCGGATGACCTTGACGTATGCCTCCAGCCCACGCGCCCAGGCTCTGCAATGCCCACCACCCTCAACGGCCTCTATGGTGACAACCTCTTCGGTGCACTGGTGGCCCTGCGACTGCCCGCCGTCGCGCCGAAGAATGTCCACCTCGAGGTCGCGCTCACCAAGCCGCGCCTCGCGCAGCAAGACACCGTCGACATAATCACCCATGTCTACGCACAAATCGTCCACAAGGACTACTATGTGCAAGAGGAGGACGATAGGTCACTGGCCTTCTTGGACCACAGGCCAACCTTGTACGGCATTTTTCAGAAGCATGTTGAGCACGCCGCCAACGCCACTGCTCCTCACACGTCGGTTGGTGACCCGGCGCACTAGGGCGTGAGGATGTCATTGATGGATCCGTATGTAGCTTTATCTTTCTGTCAAATCCATGTAGTAGTATATGGTACTACTAGTAATTAGCTTACCTTTCGCATCAACTTCATAATTTTCGTACGTACTCCATGCATGAACCGCGCCAGAACCAAACTTCTCATTACTTTAGGGAAAATCATTATTTCTATCTATCAGCCGCGCCATGGAGCAGAACCAAATTTTACAAGTTACACGTTCAAAACGAAAAGCCTGGCATGTTTGCATCGCACCCCCACACAGTTGGTTCGGCACGCTGCTCAAGCGGGAATGCGTGTTGTGTTGCATTTTCACTTACAAGTGGGACCACAGTTGAGCAAACCGACTATCGGCAAACCCCCACCCCTCCTACCGCGCAATGGCTGAGAAAATAGGAGGGAGAAGAGATGGCTGTAGCATGGACTCCAAGAAAATTGGTGTCAGATGGGACTCGTGTTGGTGGCATGTGCCATACTGCTAGACGTGAATGCTAGTTATGGCCCATGCCACCACACTATATCGAGCCTATATTGAGGTGCTGGTTATGTAGAACAAATTTCCTGGAGTCCGTGCTCAGCCCTCCTCTATCTCTCTTCTTAGCCAGCCAGCTGACGCATGGATCCCATTGTCTGTTTGCTCACATGCAGCCCCACATGTCAATGAAAACACAAGAGGACCCATTGAACCTGCACATCTTTCACCTCGACGTGCTGGTGATGAAAAACAAATCCAATAAAGATCTTCGATGGCCGCTTTTGGAGTTACTCAAGAGTAGTAAGATTCTATTTACAGTTTAACCCAAGATGCACATCACGTGGCTTTAACTAGCACTCCATTTTCTTGCATGACACGACATGGATGGTGGATGTCCCACGTGTCGGCAAAAGCAGGAAGAACTTGACCAAATCTTCTCCACATTTAGACCAGAAGAGTAGGAAACACGCAAGCCATGTGCCTACATCATACTACGTACAAGCCCACCTCACGCAGTCATGCTATCACCATATTTCTCGGCCTCCGTGTGACACCTAGCTCTAGTTGATCTAACTAGAACTAACTATTATGCTAGCATACTCCAATATTGGTTGGCTCTATGTGATGTGGCAACTTCACATAACCGGATGCTGGCTATACAGCACTAACACTCCAAGAAGTGAGTCGAAAACCATTTATAAATTGAGTTTATGACATGCATATGCAAATGTACCATTCATTACATACAACAAGTCAACAACACACACCAACAATGAGAATACATGTTGGATTATAGATTAGTTCCAACAAAACATTCTAGTAAATACTAAAGTTTTCACACAACAAATAACAAGCAATGAAATGAAATTAAGCTCAACCAACCCTCAACGTCGGAAACACTTGCTTTGAACCAGAAGAGTTTCTCTGGGAAGGGCCAGCTACTGTCAATCTCGAAACCAACGCAGGACTGATCATCCAGGCTGAAGCGGCCTATTTCATGACCCATATTGTGATAGCCACGGTAGGGAAGCATAGCGATGTCCGAGGTATAGATACAGTTGCTTCTCATAAATGGTAGTAACATTGTGTGAACAACAGCTAGATCGCCTTTCACCATCATTGGATAGTTTGTCCAAGGAAGAGCGAGTTTCCTCCAAGACCATCAATACTAAACCAGGGACAAGGTGTTCGCGCTAGCACAGTAGTATCCATCCCGAATACCCCGCAACGGATGTTGGAATAGGTCCAGAGAGTGCGACCATGGGAGAAAACACCTGCTTCCTTAGTAACATCAGCAGTGCCCTATATACAGACAAGAAGAGGTGATCCATCGGAATAAGTTGCCAGGCGCCACTGAGTATATGGGTCCTCATGCTCGTGATCATCATCATCGTCATCTCCCACTTGGTTATAAAATTTTTCAAGTATAGGTGCTGGAATGTTCACAGGACCTTGGAAACACAAGAAGGTTAATTAGTAAAGGGAAACTAGCTAACCCGCATGCATGTGGACGAAACAATTATAATTATGGTGGAAGAGAAACGTACCGAAAGCACCAGGATTCCATGCAAAAATAGTGCCACGAGTGGTGGCAGCAAACACAAGACCCTCGTATTGAATCGCATCACAGTACACATTCGTGTATAGAAACTGATTTTTGAGCAATATCCATTCAGTCAAAGTATGAAGGATGACAACAAGCTTGTTGAAGATAGCGACAACACAAGCATTCCTATAACCCCAATAGCGGTCGAGAACTCAACAAATTGCTATCTTCTATAGACGACAGTCACTATGATCATAGTTGAACATACGTAGAATACCGGTGTGCTCAACCTCTAGGCAGTCTGAGATTTTTGGAAGTGGAACCCGGTGACGAGTGTACACATTCACAAGTTCCTACTCGCAGTTGTACCCAATATAAACAATCCAATGTCCATTTGCGCCTGCCCAAGCCTTACCCTCAATTGATGGCATCTTAACATCACACGTATAATTGTCAAGCAGCACCAACTTGCACAAGGCGAGGCTTGCGTCGTCCGCGTGCTAGTGATCAGGGTCACGGTGAAGAAGATAGGGGAGATCAAACCATTCCTAGACCCTTGGGTTCTTTTTAATGATGTTATTAGTTGAGTTGAGAATGTTCTTGAACGAACCTGCCATGCTAGCCAAGGTGATGACGTTGCACCGATCAATGAGTTCCTCCACCACGTCATCATTCAGATCGGGGCAAGAATAGCGGGGTTGTTTCCGGCCTGTTCCCTCCATGGAGAAAACGATCAAACAATGGCAGAAGGAAGGGTGAAGGCAAATGGAGGAGGGAGGAAGAGCGTGCAACAACAGTACCAAATCAAGAGGGAAAGGCGAAGAGGCGGTGGACAGTTGCCACTGTACACGACCAGCCTACATAGACGTCCTCTCGGAAATTGTACAAAAGGACTCGCCATCGTCTCACCGACATGTTGGAACGGGACCACATGTCATTGAAGAGGCTAGTGGGGAGCGGACGGTTGCCACAGAGGTCACACACTGATGACAAGGTCGTCCTGTCATACCTAGTGCCCGCACAGGATGGCTTCTGTCCCCCACACGAGCGAAGCCACTTCGCACCCCCACACGGTTGGTCCACCATGCCGCTAGGCCAACTCCAGCATGTGCAGCTCGGACGCGCGCTCGCTTAGCCCCCTTTCCCTCGACGCCCCTGAGCTACCCAACCACGGCTACGTGTTTTGCGCACTTGACGGCCGAATTTGGAGCGGATTCGGTCGGGCTTGAGCTTGCCCGGCTGTGGGAGGCCGCGTCGTGCCATGGACTGGCCGGGCATTGGGCTGGAAGGCCCCAGCAAGGCCGCAAGGCTGCATGCATGTACTGACTCCTCCTCTAGCCGCTCGGATCTACACCATCGGTGGTCCGTCGACAGATACATGAATGGCGGTCGGCCGGACTCGGTGTTGGCCCAAAAGCTCGTCGGTGCACCGTTGCCACTCATTACGTGCGACGACTGCCCAAAGAAGGTCTTGTGCCGCATGTCTACAACGCCGGAACATCCTGGATGGGTGTTCATCAAGTGCTCAACTGATGGGGTATGTGCTACTTTAGCTTCGGTTGTGCTCTCGGATTAGACTAGTTGTGCTAACTTAAAATTTTATTGTGTAGAATGGATGCAAGTTTTGGTATTGGGAAGAAGAGTACATCGATATATTGATAGGGCGCAATTTAGTAGATGTTCTAGCACTTTTAGCTAGCATAGAGGCTAGAGATGAGACTAGTGCACTTGTTGATAGAATAGAGGCTAAACATGAGATTAGATGTGAGGAAGCAACATCTAATTCTTTACACTCGAAGAAGAAAGAAGCACGAAAGATCGAGCCTCCACAGATCAACAATGGATGCATCGAGAAGGCACTAATCCAACTTACTGGAGCAGTTATGGAAATTGGATATCTTCTAAAATGTATTCTTGTGGTTCTTATTTTCTTTGGTCTTGCTTTTCTAGTCAAAATTTGGTGATGTATTTCCATGTACCAAAAATCAATGATGAAAAAAACATGTGTTTGCAAAGAAAAATGTAAGTGCCCGGGATGCGTCCGCGCGTTGGGCGCACGACCACCGCATCGGAGAGTGGCCCACACACGACCCCATTGCCCTGCCCAAACAGACATAATCTGGCAAAATGGACGTCCATTTGGGGTCGTGCGTTGGAATTAGCCTTACAAGTGGGACCGCAGTTGAGGAAACTGACTATCGGCAAACCCCCACCCCGTCCGCCGCGTGATGGCTGAGTTAGAGAAACGAGGAGGTTGAAGAAATAGTTGTAGCATGGACTCCAAGAAATATGGTGTCAGATGGAAGTCATGCTGGTGGCGTGTGCCATACTCCTGGACGTGAAAGCTTGTTCTGGCCCATGCTACCCTACTATATATCGAGGATTCAAGGTGCTAGTTACGTACATCGAACACATTAACATATGGCCTGAAGGAAATATGCCCCAGAGGCAATAATAAAGTTATTATTTATTTCCTTATTTCATGATAAATGTTTATTATTCATGCTAGAATTGTATTAACCAGAAACTTAATACATGTGTGAATACACAGACAAACAGAGTGTCACTAGTATGCCTCTACTTGACTAGCTCGTTGGTCAAAGATGGTTATGTTTCCTAACCATAGACATGAGTTGTCATTTGATAAACGGGATCACATCATTAGGAGAATGATGTGATTGACTTGACCCATTCCGTTAGCTTAGCACCTGATCATTTTAGTTTACTGCTATTGCTTTCTTCATGACTTATACATGTTCCTATGACTATGAGATTATGCAACTCCCGATTACCGGAGGAACACTTTGTGTGCTACCAAACGTCACAACATAACTGGGTGATTATAAAGGTGCTCTACAGGTGTCTCCGGTGGTACTTGTTGAGTTGGCATAGATCGAGATTAGGATTTGTCACCCCGATTGTCGGAGAGGTATCTCTGGGCCCTCTCGGTAATGCACATCACTATAAGCCTTGCAAGCAATGCAACTAATGAGTTAGTTGCGGGATTATGCATTACAGAAACGAGTAAAGAGACTCGCCGGTAACGAGATTGAACTAGGTATTGAGATGCCGACGATCGAATCTCGGGCAAGTAACATACAGATGACAAAGGGAACAACATATGTTGTTATGCGGTTTGACTGATAAAGATCTTCGTAGAATATGTAGGAGCCAATACGAACATGCAGGTTCTGCTATTGGTTATTGATCGGAGACGTGTCTCGGTCATGTCTACATAGTTCTCGAACCCGTAGGGTCCGCATGCTTAATGTTCGATCGCTATTATGAGTTTATGTGATTTGATGTATCGAAGGTAGTTCGGAGTCCCGGATGAGATCGGGGACATGACGAGGAGTCTCGAAATGGTTGAGACGTAAAGATCGATATATTGGACGACTATATTCGGACATCGGAAAGGTTCTGAGTGATTCGAGTATTTTTCGGAGCACCGGGGAGTTACGGGAATACGGGGAAGAAGTATTGGGCCTCATGGGTCAAGTGATGGAAGAGAGGAGGCAGGGCGCGCGCCCCCCTAGCCCAAACCGAATTGGACTAGGGGGCCGCCCCCCTTTCCTCCTTTCCTCCCTCTCCTTCCTTCTCCCTCTCCTCCTTCCTTTTCCCCTCCTAGTAGGAGTAGGAAAGGGGAGTCCTACTCCTACTAGGAGGAGGACTCCTCCTCCTGGCGCGCGCTGCAAGGGCCGGCTGGCCTCTCCCCTTGCTCCTTTATATATGGGGGTAGGGGGGCACCCTAGAACACAGAAGTTGATTGTTCCAAGCCATGTGCGGTGCCCCCCTCCACCATAATCCACCTTGATCATATCGTATCGGTGCTTAGGCGAAGCCCTGCGTCAGTAGCAACATCATCACCGTCATCACGCCGTAGTGCTGTCAGAACTCTCCCGTGAAGCTCTGCTGGATCGGAGTTCGTGGGACGTCATCGAGCTGAACGTGTGCTGAAATCGGAGGTGTCGTGCGTTCGGTACTTGGATTGGTCGGATTGTGAAGATGTTCGACTACGTCAACCGCATTCTCATAACTCTTCCGCTTGCGGTCTACGAGGGTACGTAGATGATACTCTCCCCTCTCGCTTCTGTGCATCACCATGATCTTGCGTGTGCGTAGGAAAATTTTGAAATTACTACGTTCCCTGACAGTGGCATTCGAGCCAGGTTTATGTGTAGATGTTATATGCACGAGTAGAACACAAGTGAGTTGTGGGCGATACAAGTCATACTGCTTACCAGCATGTCATAGTTTGGTTCGGCGGTATTGTTGGATGAAGCGGCCCGGACTGACATTACGCATACGCTTATGCGAGACTAGTTCTACCAACGTGCTTCGCACACAGGTGGCTGGCGGTTTCAGTTTCTCCAACTTTAGTTGAACCGAGTGTGACTATGCACGGTCCTTGTTGAAGGTTAAAACAGCACTAACTTGACGAAATATCATTGTGGTTTTGATGCATAGGTAAGAACGGTTCTTGCTCAGCCTGTAGCAGCCATGTAAAATTTGCAACAACAAAGTAGAGGACGTCTAACTTGTTTTTGCAGGGCATGTTGTGATGTGATATGGTCAAGAGATGATGCTAAATTTTATTGTATGAGATGATCATGTTTTGTAACACGGTTATCAGCAACTGGCAGGAGCCATATGGTTGTCGCTTTATTGTATGAAATTCAATCGCCATGTAATTGCTTTACTTTATCACTAAGCGGTAGTGATTGTCGTGGAGGCAATAGTGCGTGACGACAACGATGCTTCGATGGAGATCAAGGTGTCAAGCCAGTGACGATGGTGATCATGACAATGCTTTGGAGATGGAGATCACAGGCACAAGATGATGATGTTTATCATTAAATTGATAAACATCAAATTGATAAATATCATATCACTTATATTGATTGCATGTGATATTTATCCTTTATGCATCTTATTCTGCTTGATTGACGGTAGCCTTATAAGATGATCTCTCATTAAATTTCAAGGTACAAGTGTTCTCCCTGAGTATGCACCGTTGCCAAAGTTCGTCGTGCCAAGACACCACGTGATGATCAAGTGTGATAAGCTCTAAGTTCACATACAACGGGTGCAAGCCAATTTTGCACACGCAGAAATACTTGGGTTAAACTTGACGAGCCTAGCATATGCAGATATGGCCTCGGAACACTGAGACCGAAAGGTCGAGCGTGAATCATATAGTAGATACGATCAACATAGTGATGTTCACCATTGAAAACTACTCCATTTCACGTGATGATCGGTCATGGTTTAGTTGATATGGATCACGTGATCACTTAGATGATTAGAGGGATGTCTATCTAAGTGGGAGTTCTTAGATATGATTAATTGAACTTTAACTTATCATGAACGCAGACTAAGGCATAGCCTTGTGGTGGGAAGGGGCTGATGCCTTCCCACCCACCCATGTTCAAGGCTTGGTACTTTCAATTTGGGTTTGTTGCATCAATTATGCTGTAGGGGGTTCCCTTACAGTCTTTCTATCAAAAAAACTTATCATGAACTTAGTACCTGATAGTATTTTGCTTGTCTATGTTTTTGTAGATAGATGGCCCATGCCGTTGTTCTGTTAAATTTTAATGCGTTCCTTGAGAAAGCAAAGTTGAAATATGATGGTAGCAATTACACAGACTGGGTCCGTAACTTGAGGATTATCCTCATTGCTGCACAGAAGAATTACGTCCCGGAAGCACCGCTAAGTGCCAAACCTGCTGCAGGAGCAACGCCAGATGTTATGAACGTTTGGTAGAGCAAAGCTGATGACTACTCGATAGTTCAGTGTGCCATGCTTTACGGCATAGAACCGGGACTTCAACGATGTTTTGAACGTCATGGAGCATATGAGATGTTCCAGGAGTTGAAGTTAATATTTCAAGCAAATGCCGGGATTGAGAGATATGAAGTCTCAATAAGTTCTACAGCTACAAGATGGAGTAGAATAATTCTGTCAGTGGACATATACTCAGAATGTCTGGGTACCATAACCACTTGACTCAACTAGGAGTTAATCTTCCTATTGATAGTGTCATTGACAGAGTTCTTCAATCACTGCCACCAAGCTACAAGAGCTTTGTGATGAACTATAATATGCAAGGGATGGATAAGACGATTCCTGAGCTCTTCACAATGCTAAAAGCTGCGGAGGTAGAAATCAAGAAGGAGCATCAAGTGTTGGTGGTCAACAAGACCACCAGTTTCAAGGAAAAGGGTAAAGGGTAAAAGAAAGGGAACTTCAAGAACAACGCGAACAAGTTGCTGCTCAAGAGAAGAAACCCAAGTCTAGACCTAAGCCTAAGACTAAGTGCTTCTACTGCAAAGGGACTGGTCACTGGAAGCGGAACTGCCCCAAGTATTTGGCGGATAAGAAGGATGGCAAGGTGAACAAAGGTATATGTGATATACATGTTATTGATGTGTACCTTACTAAAGCTCGTAGTAGCACATGGTATTTGATATTGGTTCTATTTCTAATATTTGCAACTCGAAACAGGGACTACGAATTAAGCGAAGATTGGCTAAGGACGAGGTGACGTTGCGTGTGGGAAATGGTTCCAAAGTCGATGTGATCACCGTCGGCACGCTACCTCTACATCTACCTTCGGGATTAGTTTTAGACCTGAATAATTGTTATTTGGTGCCAGCGTTGAGCATGAACATTATATCTGGATCTTGTTTGATGCGATACAGTATTCATTTAAATCCGAGAGTAATGGTTGTTCTATTTATATGAGTAATATCTTTTATGGTCATGCACCCTTGAAGAGTGGTCTATTTTTAATGAATATGATAGTAGTGATACACATATTCATAATGTTGAAGCCAAAAGATGCAGAGTTGATAATGATGGTGCAACTTATTTGTGGCACTTCCGTTTAGGTCATATTGGTGTAAAGCGCATGAAGAAACTCCATTCTGATGGACTTTTGGAGTCACTTGATTATGAATCACTTGGTACTTGCGAACCATGCCTCATGGGCAAGATGACTAAAACGCCGTTCTCCGGAACTATGGAGCGAGCAACAGATTTGCTGGAAATCATACATACTGATGTATGTGGTCCGATGAATGTTGAGGCTCGCGGCGGGTATCGTTATTTTCCCACCTTCACAGATGATTTGAGCAGATATGGGTATATCTACTTGATGAAACATAAGTCTGAAACATTTGAAAAGTTCAAAGAATTTCAGAGTGAAGTGGAAAATCATCGTTACAAGAAAATCAATTTTGTACGATCTGATCGTGGAGGTGAATATTTGAGTTACGACTTTGGTCTTCATTTGAAACAATGCGGAATAGTTTCGCAACTCACGCCACCCAGAACACCACAGCGTAATGGTGTGTCCGAACGTCGTAATCGTACTTTACTAGATATGGTGCGATCTATGATGTCTCTGACTGATTTACCGCTACCGTTTTGGGGTTACGCTTTAGAGACAACTGCATTCACGTTAAATAGGGCACCATCTAAATCCGTTGAGACGATGCCTTATGAACTATGGTTTGGCAAGAAACCAAAGTTGTCGTTTCTTAAAGTTTGGGGCTGTGATGGTTATGTGAAAAAGCTTCAACTTGATAAGCTCGAACCCAAATCGGAGAAATGTGTCTTCATAGGATACCCAAAGGAGACTGTTGGGTACACCTTCTATCACAGATCCGAAGGCAAGACATTTGTTGCTAAGAATGGATCCTTTCCAGAGAGGGAGTTTCTCTTGAAAGAAGTGAGTGGGAGGAAAGTAGAACTTGATGAGGTAACTATACCTGCTCCCTTATTGGAAAGTAGTCCATCACGGGAACCGGTTCCTGTGACACCTACACCAATTAGTGAGGAAGCCAATGATGATGATCATGAAACTTCAGATCAAATTACTACCGAACCTCGTAGGTCAACCAGAGTAAGATCCGCACCAGAGTGGTACAGTAATCCTGTTCTGGAGGTCATGTTACTTGACCATGATGAACCTACGAACTATGAGGAAGCGATGATGAGCTCAGATTCTGCAAAATGGCTTGAGGCCATGAAATCTGAGATGGGATCCATGTATGAGAACAAAGTGTGGAATTTGGTTGACTTGCCCAATGATCGGCAAGCCATCGAGAATAAATGGATCTTCAAGAAGAAGACTGGCATTGATGGTAACGTTACTATCTACAAAGCTCGACTTGTTGCGAAAGGTTTTTGACAAGTTCAAGGAGTTGACTACGATGAGACCTTCTCAGCCATAGCAATGCTTAAGTCCGTTCGAATCATGTTAGCAATTGCCGCATTTTATGATTATGAAATTTGGCAAATGGATGTAAAGACTGCATTCCTGAATGGATTTCTGGAAGAAGAGTTGTACATGATGCAACCTGAAGGTTTTATAGATCCAAAGGGTGCTAACAAAGTGTGCAAGCTCCAGCGATCCATTTATGGACTGGTGCAAGCCTCTCGAAGTTGGAATGAACATTTTGATAGTGTGATCAAAGCATATGGTTTTATACATACTTTTGAAGAAGCCTTTATTCACAAGAAAGTGAGTGGGAGCTCTGTAGCATTTCTAATATTATATGTGGATGACATATTGTTGATTGGAAATGATATAGAATTTCTGGATAGCATAAAAGGATACTTAAATAAGAGTTTTTCAATGAAAGACCTCGGTGAAGCTGCTTATATATTGGGCATCAAGATCTATAGAGATAGATCAAGACCTTGATAAAGTTTTGAAAAGGTTCAAAATGGATCAAGCTAAGAAAGGGTTCTTGCATGTGTTACAAGGTGTGAAGTTGAGTAAGACTTAATGCCCGACCACTTCAGAAGATAAGAGAGAAAATGAAAAGTGTTCCATATGCTTCAGCCATAGGCTCTATCATGTATGCAATGATGTGTACCAGACCTGATGTGTGCCTTGCTATTAGTTTAGCAGGGAGGTACCAAAGTAATCCAGGAGTCGATCACTGGACAGCGGTCAAGAACATCCTGAAATAACTGAAAAGGACAAAGGATATGTTTCTCGTTTATGGAGGTGAAAAAGAGCTCGTCGTAAATGGTTACGTCGATGCAAGCTTTGACATTGATCCGAACGATTCTAAATCGCAAACCAGATACGTGTTTATATTGAACAGTGGAGCTGTCAGTTGGAGCCGTTCTAAACAAAGCGTCGTGGCGGGATCTACGTGTGAAGCGGACTACATAGCTGCTTCGGAAGCAGCAAATTAAGGAGTCTCGATGAAGGAGTTCATATCCGATCTAGGTGTCATACCTAGTGCATCGGGTCCAATGAATTTTTTTGTGACAATACTGGGGCAATTTCCTTGGCAAAGGAATCCTGATTTCACAAGAGAACCAAACACATCAAGAGACGCTTCAATTCACTCCGTGACCAAGTCTAGGTGGGATACATAGAGATTTGCAAGATATGTACGGATCTGAATGTTGCAGACCCGTTGACTAAGCCTCTCTCATGAGCAAAACATGATCAGCACCAAGGCTCCATGGGTGTTAGAATCATTACTGTGTAATCTAGATTATTGACTCTAGTGCAAGTGGGAGACTGAAGGAAATATGCCCTAGAGGCAATAATAAAGTTATTATTTATTTCCTTATTTCATGATAAATGTTTATATTCATGCTAGAATTGTATTAACCGGAAACATAATACATGTGTGAATACATAGACAAACAGAGTGTCACTAGTATACCTCTACTTGATAGCTCGTTGATCAAAGATGGTTATGTTTCCTAACCATAGACATGAGTTGTCATTTGATAAACGGTATCACATCATTAGGAGAATGATGTGATTGACTTGACCCATTCCATTAGCTTAGCACTTGATCGTTTTAGTTTACTACTACTGCTTTCTTCATGACTTATACATGTTCCTATGACTATGAGATTATGCAACTCCCGATTACTGGAGGAACACTTTGTGTGCTACCAAACGACACAATGTAACTGGGTGATTATAAAGGTGCTGTACAGGTGTCTCCGATGGTACTTGTTGAGTTGGCATAGATCGAGATTAGGATTTGTCACTCCGATAGTTGGAGAGGTATCTCTGGGCCCTCTCGGTAATGCACATCACTATAAGCCTTGCAAGCAATGCAACTAATGAGTTAGTTGCGGGATGATGCATTACGGAAACAAGTAAAGAGACTTGCCGGTAACGAGATTGAACTAGGTATTGAGATACCGACGATCAAATCTCGGGCAAGTAACATACCGATGACAAAGGGAACAATGTATGTTGTTATGCGGTTTGACCGATAAAGATCTTCGTAGAATATGTAGGAGCCAATATGAACATCCAGGTTCCGCTATTGGTTATTGATCGGAGACGTGTCTCGGTCATGTCTACATAGTTCTCGAACCCGTAGGGTCCGCACGCTTAACGTTCGGTGACGATCGATATTATGAGTTTAAGTGATTTGATGTATCGAAGGTAGTTCAGAGTCCCGGATGAGATCGGGGACATGACGAGAAGTCTCGAAATGGTCGAGACATAAAGATCGATATATTGGACGATTATTTTCGGACATCGGAAAGATTCCGAGTGATTCGAGTATTTTTCGGAGAACCGGGGAGTTACGGGAATACGGGGAAGAAGTATTGGGCCTCATGGGCCAGGTGGTGGAAGAGGGGAGGCAGGGCGCGCGGCCCCCCTAGCCCAAATCGAATTGGACTAGGGGGCCGTCCCCCTCTCCTTCCTTCTCCCTCTCCTCCTTCCTTTTCCCCTCCTGGTACGAGTAGGAAGGGGAGTCCTACTCCTACTAGGAGGACTCCTCTTCCTCCTGGCGCGCGCTGCAAGGGCCGGCCGGCCTCTCCCCTTGCTCCTTTATATATGGGGGCAGGGGGTACCCTAGAACACAGAAGTTGATTGTTCCAAGCCATGTGTGGTGCCCCCTCCACCATAATCCACCTCGATCATATCGTAGCGGTGCTTAGGCGAAGCCCTACGTCGGTAGCAACATCATCACCGTCATCACGCCGTCGTGCTGATGGAACTCTCCCGTGAAGCTTTGCTGGATCGGAGTTTGTGGGACGTCATCGAGCTGAACGTGTGCTGAACTCGGAGGTGCCGTTCGTTCGGTACTTGGATCGATCTGATCATGAAGACGTTCGACTACATCAACTGCGTTCTCATAACGCTTTCGCTTACGGTCTACGAGGGTACGTAGATGATACTCTCCCTTCTTGTTGTTGTGCATCACCATGATCTTGCGTGTGCGCAGGAAATTTTTGAAATTACTACGTTCCCCAACATGGCCCACCTCACACTGTGGCCAAATTTCCCGGGGTCCGTGCTAGGTTAAAAAGTGTTCTTTGTGAGGGTGGGTGGCTGGTCTCAAGTTTAAAACTTGTTGTATTACGTATACGTAGACGTAGAGATAGTGCAACAGTTTTGAAAGTTTGAACCCAAACATCAGAATGCAATTTCTACTGGAATCATCCGAGGACCTAGGATGATGGGATTCACAGCTACAGTAAAAACACCCGCCCGACGCGCGAAGCATGTGAAGCTAGTACAAATAGTAGTACTATTGTTTGTTGGACTCATCCGATAACCTGTTGCAATGCACGTACAATTATCTATTCAGAAAATATATTTTTGCCTCGTCATAGCACCCACTCAGAGAAGCGACTCGAAAGCCATTCATAAATTTAGTCAGTTTATCACAGGCATATCATTTTGCATTACATACAATAGGTCATCAACCCATAACGACAACTAGGACACATTATAAATACTAAAGTTTTCATCACACAACAAATAATAAGCAATGAAATGAACTTTAGCTCAACCACTCATCGGCGTTGGAAACGCTTGCTTTGAACCAGAAGTGATTCTCTGGGATGGGCCAGTACTGTCACTCTTGAGACCGACGTAGGACTGATCATCCAGGCTGAAGCGGCCTATGTCAGGACACATATTGTGATAGCCACGGTAGCGAACCATAGCAATGTCCGAGGTATAGATACAATTGCTTCTCATAAATGGTAGTAACAGTGTGTCAACAGCAGCTGGATCTCCTTTCACCATCATTGGATAGTTTTTTCCAAGGAAGAGTGAGCTTTTTCCAAGAGTGTCAATACTAAACCAGGGACAAGGTGTTGGTGCTAGCACAGTAGTATCCATCCCGAATACCCTGCAACGGATGCGGGAATAGGTCCTGAGAGTGCGACCATGGGAGACAACACCTGCTTCCTTAGTAACATCAGCAGTGCCCTGTACACAGACAAGAAGAGGTGATCCATCGGAATAAGTTGCCGGGCGCCACTGAGTATATGGTCCTCATGCTCGTGATCATCATCATCATCATCTCCCCCTTGGTTATACAAATTTTCAAGTATAGGTGGTGGAATGTTCATAGGACCTTGGAAACACAATAAGGTTAATTAGTAAAGGCAAACTAGCTAACCCGCATGCATGTGGATGAAACAATTATAATTATGGTGGAAGACAAACGTACCGAAAGCATCAGGATTCCATGCAAAAACAGTGCCACGAGTGGTGTCAGCAAACACAAGACCCTCGTATTGAATTGCATCACAGTACTCATCCATGTACAGAAATTGATTTTTGAGCAATATCCATCAAGGTGTGGAAGTAAGGACGGCAACAAGCTTGTCAAAGGTAGGAACAACTTCATAGTCCGTGTAATCCCAAGAGCGGTCGGGAACTCAACAAATTGCTACCTTTCGTAGACGACAGTCACCATGATCATAGTTGAACGTACGTAGAATACCGGTGTGCTCAATCTCTGGGCCGTCTGAGATTTTTGGAAGTGGAACCCGGTGACGAGTGTACACATTCACAAGTTCCCACTCGCAATTGTACCCAATATAAACAACCCAATCTCCATTTGCGCCTGCCCAAGCCCTACCCTCAAGCGATGGCATCTTAACATCACACGTATCATTATCAAGCGGCATCAACTTGCACAAGGCGAGGCCTCCGTCGTCCGCACACCAGTCAGCAGGGTCACACGAAGAAGATAGAGGAGATCAAACTGCTCCTAGACCCTTGGGTTCCTTGTATTATTAGTTGAGTCGAGAACTGTCTTGAAAAAACCTGCCATGCTAGCCGAGGTGATGACGTTGCACCGATCAATGAGTTCCTCCACCATGTCATCTTTTAGACCGGGGCAAGAATAACCGGGTCGTTTCCGGCCTGTTCCCTCCATGGAGAAGACGATCGAACAATTGTAGAAGGAAGGGTGAAGGCAAATGGAGGAGGGAGGAAGAGCATGTGACAGCAGTTCCAAATCGAGAGGGGAAGGCGAAGAGCCGGTGGATGGTTGCCACGGTACACGAAGAGGCGCGCCGGTCTACATAGACGTCCGTTCGGAAATTGTATGAAAGGACTCGCCGTCGTCTCACTGACATGTTGGAGCGGGACCACATGTCAATGAAACACGTTGTGTAATTTCTTGTGCAAAATGCGATCTGGCCGCGTTGTCCCGAGGTGCCGCATTAGTTATCGACCTTTATTTTTTAATGGCGTGCCGTTCAGTTTTGAAGCACGACTAACTGGTACTGTATGTAGAGAAAATATAAACTACTCTACCACTACTCCACCTCTAGTACTAGTAGTATCAAAAAAGATATGTAGGCTGGAGCTTCAGCGCTTTCTTGCTAAGGGCTGCCCACTTGCTTCTCACACTATCACCCTCTCTCCAGATCTAAAAAAGACGGCCTCTCTCTCCCTCCTCACCGGTGGTCACAGATCCACCGGGGAAGAAAAGGACACGCAACATTGACGCACTCGTCATCGGTGAGCGAGGTCACGCACTGACGACAAGGTCGTCCTCTCACACCTAGCGCCCGGGTGGGATGGCCTCTGTCCCCAAGCTTGCTGCCGTAGTGTATGCGGAGGACGACGACCATGAGCAAAGCCACTTCCCACCAACCCTCAGGTATGCTACCTCTTTTCGAACCATACCCTTGTTCTATTGCCCCATCTGCCACGTCGTTGCATGTGGATCTTTTCCACTCCACCATCTTCCCAATTTGCTATCTTCTGCTCAGCTGGTCACACAGACGAAAACCTTAATTTGCACTATTAAAGGAAACACTACTTAATGCAGACTAATCCATGTCTGGGTTGAATAAGGAAAGGAAGGGAGAATGTACTGTCCAAGAGACTAGGCATCAAACCCGCATCTAGGTTGAAAAGGGGAAAATCAGTAGCTAAGGAACGAGTCTCATGTCTCTTGGTTGAAAAAGGGTATAAAGGCATGAAAACACAATAGAGAATAACCAGGTCGATCGGTTTGTTGTCCTCACATAGGAAAAGGGTGGCTAAAGAGAACAAAAATGGGACGTAATCCACATATGCTGCCTGGATATTTGTTGCTCTGGGTAAACATACCTCCCTCACCACTCTATGCATTCGTGGACGTACACCGTACTGGTGCGCCCACTGTACGAATGGGCCTCCCATGCTCTTATTGCCACTTTTTTGCTATTAGTATAACGCCAGCGGTCAAGTCAAGCAATATTACTGCTAAAGTGATGCCACATTTAACTAATGCTGCACTCAGTCTAATGCCACCAATAAATTTAAGCAATGCCATTTAATGTCACTGGATTATTTCAGGGTTAACTTTTGATTGTGGATGTATTAAAGATTTTTCAGCTAAGGCATTCTAATGCTGTTGCACAACCAGTATACCAATGATGAAACTTGTTACTACCTTTAGATTTTTTGCACTCTCACCAAAATGCCAAGGCACATATGTCATTTTATTTTGGTTAAACTACACAAAAATTTATGAAGACAAGAGGAGAGGTCAAGAGTGGGCACCTCCTCCTCTGGCTGTTCTCTTGATTCGTTCGATCAAGTTTTTATGTTTGATCGATTATCAAGATTGGGATAGCAATTTTTAGGTCCCCTCGAGTTCGAAATGATATTTACCTTGAAGGTACATGGTTTGCAATTTTTTAATACTGTCATTAGTTAATAATGCTAGTTACCTTTATACTTTTGTATTTGGTTTAAAGCTCTTGCACAACTAGTATACCAGTGCTGAAACTTGTTACCTTTACATTTTTGTATCGTTAATGCTTATAGAAATCTTCCAGTGCTAGAGCTTATGGAAATATTTTCAGTAAAACCATTGTACTGTACCCTGTAATAAAAAACTACTCTACAGTTACACTAGCCACTGGATTACTATATATTTGTACTATTCGAATGGTGTTGCATTAGCATATGGACATATATAAAGTGTGGCAAGCTTTCCCAGATATGTGCTCAAGAAAACTAATACCTGTTTTTTCTAAATACTAGATGTTTGGGTACTTTAAATTGAACTATGAAAACGTCTTATATTAAGGAACAGAGGGTGTAGAGTTCACTCAAATTATCTCGGTAAAGCTAGTCACACCTTTGTTAAAATTAATGTTCATTATGTTATCGGAGGAGGTCTGTATGTTTGTCTCTAATGCCTGTCGAATACATACCTAACATCATGATGTAATGTTAAGTCATTTCTTTTTGTACAATGTCACTGAATTGTCAAGGCGGTGATGGCATTTTTTTAGTTGAACTGCAGAAAATATGCTTAAAAGAAAAGGAAAGGTCAGGAATGGTTCAATTTTTCAGAAAAAACTATGTATGCCTTCCTGACATCAGCCGATGTTTCCTTATTTATTCCTTCAAACAGGTGGTTAGAAACAGTCTTGCTACCTTTTCCCATTACGAAATTGGAATGCTTATATTTGTGAGTCTCTGCTTCAACTAGTGCCAATTTTATAGTAATCACACTTCCAATATCTATGCAAACAGAGATGCTCGATTTTAGTGGAACTGCACAAAAAGTCCAAATGGTTCAACATTAGGAGCATGTTTTCTTCCAAACCTTTATATCCAATTGGTGGCACTATGAGTTGTTCATTACGAAGGTACATGGTTTGGTACTATTTTGTACTCTTTTTGTACTGTCATTAGATAGTAATATTAGTTGTTTTCATGTGAATTTATTGGTAGGGTGGACCTACATTGGAGGTGCAGGACATGATTCAATGATTGGATGCTCAATTTTGGTTGTATTGATTTCACCTCTTCCATCACTGTGAACATGGATATCCTTGGTCTGATGAAGAATAGGCGCCATATTTCTGCTCTGAACCAACAAATTAATTCAGTATGAAATTATCCAGGGCAAAACATGACAGATGCTAAGCGGAAGAGACGTGTTTAAATTGAAAATACAAGGTGGGGTATATGTTTACTAGCTGCTTGATATTTGTACAGACAGAGATGTCTACCCGTTGCTATTTGGCAAACAAACAAAATGACCACAATTTTGGTTGAACAGCACAAGAGAATAGTATAGTCCCTGCATGCAGTTCCATATGAAAATAGACATAGAAAGATTGGATAGTCACTTCATGGGCTGCACAAAAGTAGTATTGTACTATTTATTGGCCAACACTAGGTGCATCATTGCTTTTGTCTGATTATACAATGGGCATCATTTTGCCTAAGTTAAAGTTTGTATTCCGAAAATAGTCTCGCCGTGTGATCGAGAGAAGACCAAATCATATTGCAGTGGATGTTCCTCCATCATGTGTGGTTCATTCTCATGGTTCCAGCTGTTGGTGAAACCACTTAAGTTTGCAAGAGGAATTGTAGACTTCACAAACAAATTTTTCTTTCACTCTATACTGATTGTTGGCCAAGAGAAGCATCCATTTTAGTAGGAAGAACAAATGTTTTTTCTAGATCTTTGCTTTTGGAGCTACATATTTGTATATGATCGGTGAATCATTGAGATGCATTAATATGTTGATCTTATGTATGGGAATCGTACTAGTTGGTTTTGAATTTCGGCTACTAATGTGAACATGTTACAATGCCAGGCCCGTGAGTCTCGTGTGAACATTTCGAACAGATCGGCTCTTACTACTGTGCACAGCATGATCCTTATTTCTGTGTTCTCGGTGTTTACAAGTTACTAAAAGTTCCTTATTTCTATTCGCTCAGTGTTTACAAGTTATTGATCGATCACTAGCTAGCCTACTAATGCGCTCCCGGCAGTTTTAGTTGCGATGCAAGATCCAAAGTGGCAGTTTTTTGAATAAAAATGCCTACCTCTGAACAAACTGACAAGCTTCTCTGAAGAAAATGCCATGCGAATCTGAAGAAATTGCCAACAAAAATGTTCGCAAATGCCTTATCTCCCAGCGAACGTTCATTAGCTAATGCGATCCTACACGCACACCATCCGACCTACTCGATCGTACACGTACACTATCCGACCTACTCGATCCTACACGAATAAATAGCGGATCATGCACGTACTACCTCCTTTCTGTTTGCAGGGCTCAATTCAAAAATCTCACCAACGAAGGTATATGATGAGTGGTGGAATCATTTTTGACAAGGATGGAGTACCTCATCTGGATGATTCGAGTGCACTCGTTTGACCGTCATGTCGACGTGCGACCCAGCATGGATGGGACAGGACAAGACGGGACCACACAGTCGTGATTCCAGTTTTTCGAGTTTTCCACGGCAAGCTGGCGCACTAAGACATGACTGCTTATGCATTGAATTCTGATGACCGCGATGACCGCCACGCTTCTCGCGACACGCTGGTTCGCCTACCTTCCGCCTATAATTACTGTTTCCCGACCTTCTCTGGTGGCACCATCACCCAACTCTCCCTATCCTCATAAGCCCCCACCGGCCCGACGTCGCTCGCCACTTATGCTTTCTCTCGCCACATCCGCCATGCCCCCGCCCATCTGCAATAGGCGACGCCGGAGGCGGTCACCGCCGGAACTAGTGTTCGGTTTTTCACCGGAATGCAGACGGAGGGAGGAGGCATTCTATCGGTCTTTAGACAGCATCCAGAGTATGAGGAGTTGTTGGAGCGTGACCGCCTAGTGGAGGAGCAGTGTATCACCGATTTGTGCCGCCAACGGGGCATGGAGCCGCAGTGCACCAACGCTCTGAGTCGCGAGCAGAGCGCCCGCAACTGGGCCGACTATGTGGAGGCTGGTGCCCGGCAAATAGCCCTGGAGGCTATCGGGCACGCACGCGTTTGCGACGCCGAATTTTACTACCAGCTCATCAAGTGGGTTTCCCGCTTAGAAGACGAAGCTTCGGTGGACCACGCCGGCATGGAAAGGGCCAACGCGCGCGAGCAACGCGCCCTATCACACCTCTGGGAAGTCCGAGGCGAGGCGGAGGACGTCGGTGCAAGCATTTCGCGTGTACCACAGATGCCGGCCGGCATCGTCTAGTTATCTAAGAGTAAGTCAGTACTTGTACACTACTAGAGTATTAGTGGGAGTAGATAGTTAACTTGGCTATGATGGTTGTCAATGTGGAAGTTCAGTACTTTATATCTGGATCAGACCTGTTACTTTGCTCTGAATGTTGAACTTTCCGTTTGAACGTATGGAATGGGCTGTTATTTTTTTAAATGGGCTGTATTTGTCTGCCTTGGGTTTAGAGGCTGACTTGTGGGCCTACCAGGTTGACGCGTACATAATCAGGAGATGATTGTACGTGGAGAGGATGACAACAGGGACCCACCAAAATCATGGCAGTATGCAAGCAAGTGCCTCCTTATTTCAAGCCAATAAAAAATGGCTCATCCTAATGGATTTCTGACATCTGGGTCCCATGCCATTGTCAACGTAGTCAATAAACGAGAGAATTGCACAACGAGCGGCTGACACCAGGGACCTAGCAGCTCGCCCAGTTATTTTTGTTTTGGGTTAATTTGACAAATTCCACTCCAAACCTGGTGATTTCGAGAAATGCCACTGCAATTTCTAAACTTTGAAAAATGCCATTTCTAGTGGCAATTTTCAAAGTCTGGGGTGGCGTTTTTTAAAGTTTGCAAAAATTGCAGTGGCAGTTTTCAATGTTTGGAAATTGCAGTGGCATTTTTATGAATTTCCATAATTGGAGTGGCATTTATCTAAATTTTTTTGAGATAGAAGTAGGGTGTCAACTGGGCTGTGCGAGCACTCTGGCCCTCTAGACAACCTTTTCTTTTATGTTTACCACAAGACCAACCCAATAGTTTTTTTCTTTCTGAAAATGGCTAGCCCAGTTTTTTTGTGCTTTGTCAAGTAAGTCGCTTTGTCAGGCCTATTGGGTTGCAAATCTTTCAAGAGGAGGAGAGCTTCATTCGGTTGGCCCAGAAAATGGCCTATCAGTAATGAGAAATGGGTTGTACATTTTTAAAACACATCAAACTGGCAATTAGTTTCAAATTTCTTTTTTTTCATTTCGAGATTTTAAATTCCATTGATTTTTATGCGTAGAAAAGTTGTTGGATTTTATATTGATATACATCTATATCTATACCTACTATTAAAGGGAGGTGATATTCTTGGTTTCGTCCCGCTTCGTTTGGTCTTGCTTCAATTAATTTCATGTAGGATATCTTGTTTCATTACATGCCACTCTTTTTGGCCCAATGGAGGAAGCCCACCTGACGGCACACTGTGGCCTAGGTCCGGAGAGCTGGCAAAAAATAAAATACCCGATAGGAGGGTTCGATCTCATAACCTGCCAACCGGCCACGCACAGTTTGTCCAACTGACCTAGCTAGAGGTATTATCCAACGTTATGTGAAATACTCGAGATGGGACTAATTTGTAGTGTCTCTTTTTAGACAACTAATTCATAGAGTAAAAAATGTTCGAATTGGCCAGGCCTGCGCTTAGTCCATCCATCGCATAGGCTGACCTGAGACTAATCTGCAGTTGTTTTTTTCACCTCAAGGTTCGAACTCAGGACCTCACCGGCGATATAGAAGGACAAAGCCAACCGACCTAGCTTTGTTTTCTGCCATACTAAAGGGTTCCCCATCTAATATTCTCATCTCAATTTTTAAATATCAAATCCCACCAATTGTATGGATTTGCATGTTGTCTTAAATATCACCAAGTCACCTCCAAAACCAAGAAAGAGAGAAAACAACATGCCAAAAGGAGAGAAAACTCCATAAAGGACGGGACATGCACCACACAAGCATGTTGTATTGGCTCTAATTAGAAGGATTCGTGGGCTTGGCATGGCGTCGTTGGCTCTAATTAAATTAAATGAGAGGAAGGACATGCATGGCTCTAATTAAAGGAAATAATGACATGATAAAAACGTACATGCATGATGCATATGCCGCGCTGATCGGCATTTTGGTGAATGGCGAAATTAGCTTTTTTCTCAAATCAATGCATCAATTTTCTCCCCCGTTGCAACGCATGGGCATTTGTGCTAGTTTATCTTTAAAATCAGTTTGAATGTGACTCGAAATTTCAGGATTAAAAATAGTTCGGACCGCACCGAAATATGCAAAATTTCGTATAATATTTTAACCATGGCCACAATATGGGCTATAATGCTAACAAAAAGAATATGGGCTCCAAAAAACCCTTAAGAATTAGCAAACATGCTGTAAATTATTAGAAATAATGGCAGATGGGATGTATGCTATTTTCCACAAATTTGCGGCTTCCTAAAAAAAGGTTGACGCACACGCAATGCCGTGTCAACTTAGTCAACACATGAGAGCAGTGACTATTGGATGTCCATCCAACGACTGTTGTGCTTCTTCAATCTCTGCTCTTCCTGCTCCAGCCTCTCAAACAAGCGCCGGCGGGACTACCTGCTCCCTCCTCCCGTGGCCGGCTGTGCTGCCGCGTAGGCGTCACCGCCCCAGCCTACTCCCATCATTGGCCTGGCCGTCCCTCTACTCACGCACACCTAATGTTATTCTCTAGCGATGATAGACGAACCAGTAAACCCTCATACTCCCCTTCGCGTGGGAAATAGCTACCAAGTCTTCCCTGGCTCCGTGTCGTTCCCTTCCTAGGGCTCGCCATCGTCCACCACCCTGGTGCTCTCAGCATGGCGTGGTCAACGTGGTCAATGAACGACATCCATTGGAAGTGGACTGTATGTGGAGAGGCTGACAGCTGGGTGTGATGCCCTCGATTCAATCATACACTAATCATACATGCAAATGTGTACGATCAAGATCAAGGACTCACGGGAAGATATCACAACACAACTCTAGACACAAATCAAAATACAAGCTTTATATTACAAGCCAGGGGCCTCGAGGGCTCGAATACATAAACTCGAATACACAAGAGTTAGCGGAAGCAACAATATCTGAGTACAGACATAAGTTAAACAAGTTTTGCCTTAAGAAGGCTAGCACAAAAGAAACATTGATCGAAAAGGCAAGGCCTCCTGCCTGGGAGCCTCCTAACTACTCCAAGTCATCAGCGGCCGTCACGTAGTAGTTGGCACCCTCGGGGTAGAAGTATTCATCAGTGGTGTCGTCTGGCTCCTGGGATCTGTCATCTGGTTGCAACAAACGGGTATGGGGGAAAAGAGGTAGCAAAGCAGCCGTGAGTACTCATCCGAAGTACTCGCAAGACTTACATCAGATCTAAACTAAGTATGCATCTGTATCAAAGGAAAAGGGTTGTATCTGTGACTAAACTGCAGAATGCCAGAAGAGAAGGGGAAAGCCTAGCCTATCAAAGACTAGCATATGCAAAATTTTCTGACATGAATGAATGCGATGCTCCTGAATCAAATAAAATAGATGCTGGTACTTAATTAACAAGGAGAGTACCCATCACAGTAGCAGGCTGGTCTTGAGCTTCATTTAGATCAACATGATTAGCCTGACCACGACCATAAGGTCTGGCATTGTTGTTGTGGGGCTGGTTGTTACGGCCAGTTGAAGGCAAAGCCAGCTGGTTCCTTTTCTGATTGCACTCTTTGGCAAGGTGACCTGAGCGGCCACATCTGAAGCACATACCATCATTGGGATCGGGAGCAGAAGCTTGGGGTGGTACAACTCGAAGGGGCTGCCTCTGCGGTGGAGGAGGCAGACGAGGTGCGGCATAGGTCTGTCTTGGTGTAGGTGCAGCTGGACGATACATGCTGTGGGGGAATCCATATCCGATGCTTCTGTGTTGACGGGCCCGAAGATGAGCCAGCGTCACGGCTGTGCCTAAGGGATCCCTGGTGTTCCTGAAGACCAGTCTCAACCTGAATAGCCTTGTTCACCAAGGTGGCGAAGTCGGCAAAGTCATGAGCGAGCAGTGCCAGCTTAATATCAGGGTGAAGTCCATCACGGAACTTTTCTTGCCTACGAGCATCAGTTGCAATGTCTTCTTCAGCATAACGAGACAAGTCCAGAAATTCCCGCTGATAAGCATCTACAGTATTGTTACCTTAGGTGAGGTTGCGGAAATCTCGCTTCTTCCTGTCCATGATTCCCTGAGGAATGAAGCGGGCACGGAAGGAAGCTTGCAAATTCGACCAAGTGATGACTATTCCAGTAGGCAGGGTACGCATGTGGTTGTCCCACCATTGAGCAGTAGGACCCTTCAGAAAGAAAGATGCAAAGGTTACATAGCTAGCAGGGGCCACACTAGCAGACTCCATTTCATACGTGATGTCGCGGAGCCAGTCATCGGCATCAAGGGGTTGAGTTGAGCTGCGGTAAATAGTTGGGTTGAGACGCGTGAAGTCCTGCAGAGTTCTTGGGGTTGGCTGTTGATTCATGTTCGGACGAGGAAACTGAGCCATCATTCCCTCCATGAACTGGCGGTTCAGCTCAAATTGTTGCATCATTCCAGCAAAGAATTCGGGCGGTGGTGGATCGTTAGCACCACGGCCACGACCAGCGGGTCTAACCATCCTGCTAACAAGTAACAGGGGGTAGTTCAGCATTGAGCATTTGCAAAAACAAGGATCATTCATGATGAAACATGCATAATGAAAGAGGTACGATGGATACCACTTCATTTTCAACACGAGGTGTGTGTACTATCCAGAACACTATTCTAAGGAAAACTATGGCTTATCCAGCTTTGGGGTGGATGTGGTCACGGGATCCTAATGTTAGAGTTAGTAAAACCATTTAACCCGAATAGAAGAGAGATCAGAGTCCCAGAGTATAGACGAGGAATAGAAGATCCTAACACCACCCAAATGGCGACGTGGGCCCATAAGACACACAGCCATGTTAGTAAAAGTTTATGTAGTGACTAGACTCAACTTCGGCCAAGGAGTTGGAAAGGGCGCTACCTACAGGCAATCGGCTCTGATACCAACTTGTGACGCCCCCGATTTGACCGTACACTAATCATACACGCAAATGTGTACGATCAAGATCAAGGACTCACGGGAAGATATCACAACACAACTCTAGACACAAATCAAAATAATACAAGCTTTATATTACAAGACAGGGGCCTCGAGGGCTCGAATACATAAGCTCGAATACACAAGAGTCAGCGGAAGCAACAATATCTGAGTACAGACATAAGATAAACAAGTTTTGCCTTAAGAAGGCTAGCACAAAAGAAACATTGATCGAAAAGGCAAGGCCTCCTGCCTGGGAGCCTCCTAACTACTCCAAGTCGTCAGCGGCCGTCACGCAGTAGTTGGCACCCTTGGGGTAGATGTATTCATCAGTGGTGTCGTCTGGCTCCTGGGATCCATCATCTGGTCGCAACAAACGGGTATGGGGGAAAAGACGTAGCAAAGAAGCCGTGAGTACTCATCCAAAGTACTCGCAAGACTCACATCAGATCTAAACTAAGTATGCATCTGTATCAAAGGAAAATGGTTGTGTCTGTGGACTAAACTGCAGAATGCCAGAAGAGAAGGGGAAAGCCAAGCCTATCGAAGACTAGCATCTTCTGGAAACCACCATCTTGCAGCAACAGGAGGGAGTAGAGTAGCATAAAGTAAAGTAGCAGTAATGTTATCAACCTCGGCCAGAGATCCTTTCTCGACTCCCTACGAGAAAGCAATCCCAGAGCCATACTATCCAGTTATCATCTCATAACCAAGTCTCATCTCCATGTCTCATCTCAAGTATCCAGTTCTAGTTATATCGATCGGGATACAACTCCAAGTGTCCGTTACCATAGGACAGGCTATCGATAGATGTTTTCTTCCCTGCAGGGGTGCACCAACTTACCCACCACGCTCGATTAACTCTGGCCGGACACACTTTCCTGGGTCATGCCCGGCCTCGGCCAAACAATACGCCGCAACCCGACCTAGGCTTAATAGAGAGGTCGGCACGCCGGACTAAACCTATGCCCCCAGGGGTCATGGGCCATCTCCCCGGGAACTCCTGCACGTTGCGTGGGCGGCCGGTGAGCAGACCTAGCTACCTCCTTCAAAAAGGTAGGTGCTTACCAGTCCAACCCGGCGCGCACCGCTCAGTCGCTGACGTGTATTAAGCTTCGGCTGATGTATACGACGCAGAACGCCCATACAATGCCCACGTGATGGTTAGTGCTATCAGGCCAGAGTCCCCTCGGATCAAATATCCAAATCATAGTGGATTAGGAACACGCGGTAATGAGCAGAGACTCACGGTCGGTGTGACCCCGTCGCCCCGTCTCGAGTACTTGCGGCAAGGGCTAACAATGCCCGGCCACGCCTCGTAAGTATCTCGCGGGCACCTTCCAGGTCAACCCGACTCCACATCACTCGCTATTAAGCTCGCGCGGGTACCCCTCAGGGTCGACCCGTCTTAGTATCATGGCTCAGTGCAAAAGTCATAGTAACCATAGTAACTGTGTGTCTAACACCAAGGGGAAAACCCGAGGAATCACCCCCGGTGAATTCCACTCGATGTTATCATCAAGGTGAACATAAGAGGATCCACCCTCGAGGTTCACACTTGAGGGGTTGCACGACAGAGCCGTAACGGAAGGGGTTAAGGAGGAAATCACCCTCGATGACCTCGACCGTATAGCTACACTACAGAGATCTCATCAGGAGTGATGTAAGAGGTTCCACCCTCGGCACTCGATGGTAGCTCTGCAGAGTCGTACAACTAGGGGGGTGATGTGAAGTGTCGGGGCCTGGACGTCGATCATGTTGATCGATTCATCAAACATAAAGCGAGGCAACTGGGACAAGGTGGAGGTCACTGATGGATCACTAACCATCCTATACTAAGCAGTTTAGGATAAGTAGGTAAGGTATGAAAGCAGGTAACAACAAGAGGCTATGCATCAGAGTAGGATCATACAGAAAGCAGTAGCAGTTCTAATGCAAGCATGAGAGGGAAAGAAATGGGCGATATCGGAATGCTCAAGGGGGGTTTGGTTGCTCAGACAAGAAGGAGGGGTCGTCGGTGACGTAGTCGATCACAGCGGCATCATCGGTCTCGGGGTCTACCGGAGAGAAGAGGGGGAAGAAACAGTAAATATAGAGCAATCAATGCATCACAAGGGATAACATGACGACGGCCAGAGCTAGGGTTGCCCTAACGTAATACTACACGTTGCAGACGGAGGGGATAAAGATCCGAGGATGAATTACCGGCGTTAGGCAGATTCCAGACAAATGAAAGAGAGGGAACGGTTCCATGTTCAGCATGCTAGGGGCATGTGACAGATGAATTGACCGCGTATTTAGATTCGTTCAATTTTTTTGAGCAACTTTCATATAGAAAATATTTCCATCCGAGCTACGGTTTAATTACTATGATTTTTCAAAGATTAAAGCATTTCCAGAAATTAATTAAATTGACAGAAAAGGAAATATGACGTCAGCATGACATGTTGATGACATCAGCAGTCAACAGGACTGCTGACCAGGTCAAACTGACAAGTGGGTCCGACATGTCATACACAGAGGGCTAATAGTGGGTTATTTTAAATAAACAGAGTTAATTACCAATAGGGCCCCACATGTCAGTGACTGATTAGGTTAACTAATTAGTTTTAATTATAAAAATGTTTTAATTGGTTTAATTATGCGGTGGGGCCCGCATGTCAGTGACACTGTGAGCCCAGTCAGCACAGTTGACTACGGTCAACATGGTCAACTGGGGCCATGGGGCCCATGGGCATTGACCCAGAGGCGGGCCCCAGGTGCGCCACGTTGGCGGCGTAGGGGTTACGTCGCCGGCGACCAAAACAGCGGCGGGGCTTGCCGGTCTTCGCCGGAATCGCGCCACAGGGGGTCTTTTGGCGCGGGACTTGGCGCGTTCGAACGAGGAGAGCTCGCCGCGTCGCGTGGTGAGGCCGGCCGGAGCTGGAGCTGCCGGAAACGGCGCCGACGACGAGTGGACGCGGTGGTGCCGTTCGGGAGCGTGTCGTGAAAAGCCTACAGGCGGTTAAAATGAGCGTTGTGACGCGCGTTTGAACGAGGGGAGCCGCACGCATCCAACGCCGGCGGTCCCGCGTGCTGGGATGGCCTAGAGCCACGGCAACGCTGACCGGAGCGGCACCGGAGTTCGGGCGTCGATGGATTCGAGCATCCAGGGCACGCCAAGGGTGGCGGAGGGGCGCGTTGAGCAGCTAGGAGCTCCAGGAGCTCGATGGTGGCATTAGCGCGGCACGAGGGGCATCAGGTCGACGGCAATGAGCTCAACGGCGGAGCTCGGCTCGGCCATGGCGGGTCCAGCCGCTCCGGGCGAGTACGGGAGCAAAAGAGAGGGGGGAGGAGCGTAGCTTATAGTGAGCCTGCAGATGTGCATCGGTGGGCTCGGGGAAGGCGCGAGGTAGCCGAATTTGACAACGGTGTTCGTCGGAGCGGAGGAGGAAGAAGAGGTCGCCGCGCTTGTTGTGGGGGCTCCTGGCTTGGTCCGGTGGTCGAGGGAGACGCAGCGGGGCACGTTGGCGCTCGGGGACTCGTCGGAGAGGGACAGGGACAGTGGTGGCCGCGGTGACGGTGGAGGACGACGATGGGTGCGCTCGGGCAGTGGGGAGAGAATCTGGAGAGCGAGGGAGAGAGCGACGAGGGAGAGACGGGGCAAGTGGGCGAGTGGGGAGGGAGCCCGAGGCGTCTTGGCTGCCCTTATCCTCCCCACGGCGCCTGTAGCGGCGTGGCCGGCGAGGTGGTTTGGCGGCGACGAGCGGGCGCAGTCACTCGCACAGTGGAGGAGGGGGAAGACGACAGGGGGAAGTGGGCCGGCCTAGCACGGGCCAATTGGCTTGGTGGAGGGGTGGGTCGAGGCCCAGGGGGAGGCCAGGGGCTCTGGCCCTTTCCTTTTTTTGTTTGCTTTCCCTTTTTCTTTTCTTTTATTTCTTTTAGCTTTTTTCTGTTTTAGCTATTTTAGGCCACCTACACATTTTGCAAAAATGTTGGTTCACCACCAATATTACCAGAAGAATACTTTCCACATGATGAACATTTTAGTTTTCATGTTTGAGCATTTTGAATTTCACACAAAATTTGAATTTGAATTCAACTGGAATTTGAAATGGAATATTGATCAGCACTGTTATAGCCAAATGATTAGCTTGATCTCAGGGATTACTGTAGCATCATTACACCGGGGTGTTACACTGGGCCCACGGCCACACACAAGGAAATGTCTCCTTATTACGCAGAAAATAATGATTCCTCCACCTGACACCTGGGACCCATCGGACGGGCCACCCTATTTCACAAAAAAACGTTTCCCCCCTGACTGCTGGGACCCACCAGCTACATCTTCGCACTCAGGGAAGTGTGTCCATATTACGGGAAAAAAATGATTCGCCCCCTGACTGCTGGGACCCACCAGCTACATCTTTGCACAGAAGGAAGTGCCTCCTTATTGTCCCTGACAGTCAGGATCCACCTGGTCGAAGCGTACGTAGTGCTGTCATTTTGGTCGCGAACGTGTACATAGATACTGGTCGATCGGTCTGTCTGCAGGCAGCATCGATGAACCATGGCCGAGTAAGGAAGGGCACGTGTTGTAGTAGAGACGCGCACATAGCATGTACACGTACGTACAGCCAAGTTGCAAGAAAGTAAATACGGCCACATACGTACATGCGGGCGGGGTCTCGAACGCCTACTCGCGCATACGTACGGCCAAGGCTCGTGTACATGGCTGGGCCAGAACAGAAAAACTGCGCCGTCGTCGTGTTCATCGGGAGCCAACTGGCTTGGACGGAACAACCGATCGAAACGAGGCCCGGCGTACTGCAGAACGGAGGAAACAACCTTGTGTTTGATCGGCCACGGTTGAAACGGGATCCTGTTCATCGGGAGGGGTTTTGGCATATCGCAAAATGGAGGAAGCGGACTTCTCTTGGACCTCCTACGGTTGAAACGGGGTCCTGTTGATCGGGAGGGGTGTGGCGTACCACAAAACGGAGGAAACAGACTTGTGTTGGAGCGCTACAGTCGAAACGGGGGTCCTGTTCATCGGGAGGGGTGTGGCGTACTGCAAAACAGGACTCCATGGGATACTGTTCATCTCCACCGTCGACTGCATCCACGGGCTACTGTTCATCCACCGTCGACCTCCTCCCGCCTCCACCTTCGACTGTTCATCCACGGGCTCCTATTCATCCAGCCTCCACCGCTCGTCCACCGGCTACTATTCAACTAGCCCTCTCCACAGGGTATTGTTCAACCACCCCTCCACGGGCTACTGTTCATCCAGCCCTCCACCGGCTACTGTTCAACCAGCCCTCCACGGGGTCTTGTTCATCTAGCCCTCCACGGGGTCCCCAACCGGCTCGATCGGGGTCCTGTTCATCCAACCCCACTGGGAACTATTCATCTAACCCCCCCCCCAACAAAGCTCACTGTTCATCAAGAGGCAGCATCGATCGGCTTCAGTTAGCAGCAGTAGTGAAGGAATCACTCAGGTTCAGTTAACAGCAAGGGATCGATCGGGGTTTAGTAACATAGCTAGTGCAATCGCTCGGGTTCAGTTAGAGCCCAATGCCTCGCTTGGGTTCAGTTAGAGTGCAATGCCTCGCACACACGCGCGTACATGTACGAGAGAAACGTGCAAACCTTCGTGCATCGCTCGGCCCCGACTACCCACCGTAACCGGGAGCTCCCCGATATTTTCCTCGCCCTCGCTTCTACCATGTTTTTTTCCATCATGGACGGCCCAAAGAATGTCATGCAGCTGCGTCTCCGGCCTGCCCAGGACGAAAAGCCCATTTTCTTTCATGTTTTTTTTCATAGAAGTAGGAGTCCACCACATCTATGATGATACCAGGTTTTGTCATAATTATCGTCATAGAAGTGTCATAAGCATGACAAATTTTTTTTCCGTTCGGCCCAAAATGTCACGGATGTGTCTTTTTTTGTATTGTTCATCATCCAATAGTTATAACCTAGGGTGACACAGAACTAGCTCCAATTCATCAATATAATGTAGGCATGTATTTCATATATAGTCATACGTGCTTATGGAAAAGGACTTGCATGACATCTTTTGTCCTACCCTCCCGTGGCAGCGGGGTCCTAATGGAAACTAAGGGATATTAAGGCCTCCTTTTAATAGAGAACCGAACCAAAGCATTAGAACTTAGTGAATACATGAACTCCTCAAACTACGGTAATCACTGGAAAGAATCCTTATTATATCACCTTGGGGTATGCGGATCATAACTCATAGTAGGTGTCTACAACTTGCAAGATAGGATCAAGAACACAAATATATTCATGATATCATAGTAGGTTTAGATCTAAAATCATGGCACTTGGGCCCTAGTGACAAGCATTAAGCATAGCAAAGTCGTAGCAACATCAATCTCAGATCATATGGATACTAGGGATCAAACCCTACCAAAACTAACTTGATTACATGATAAATCTCATCCAACCCATCACCATCCAGTATGCTACGATAGAATTACTCACGCACGATGGTGAGCATCATGAAATTGGTGATGGAGGAAGGATGGTGATGATGATGGCGACGAATCCCCCTCTCGGGAGCCCCGAACAGACTCCAGACCAGCCCTCCCGATGAAGAACAGGAGGCGGTGGCGGCTCCATATCGTAAAACGCGATGAATCCTTCTATCTATTTGTTTTCTCCACGGATGTGAATATATAGAGTTGGAATTAGGGTCAAAGGAGGTCCAGGGGGCCCACAAGCCACCTAGGCGCGCCCCAGGGGGCGCCCCCAGGCTTGTGGCCAATGGGTGGACCCCCTCTGGTTGATTCTTTCTCCAATATTTTTTATATATTCCAAAAATATTCTCCGTAACTTTTGAGGTCAATCTGAGAACTTTTATTTCTGCACAAAAATAACACCATGGCAATTCTGGTGAAGACAACGTCAATCCGGGGGAGTTGATATGTCCATTTTGCATCATGCTTTTATATTGATCTTCATTACATTATGGGTTGTTATTACACATTATGGTACAATACTTATGCCCTTTCTCTCTTATTTTACAAGGTTTACATGAAGAGGGAGAATGCCGGCAGCTGGAATTCTGGACTGGAAAAGGAGCAAATCTAAGAGACCTATTCTGCACAACTCCAAAACTCCTGAAGATTTATGGAGAATTCTTTTGGAACATATACAAAATATTGGGTGAAGAAAGCACCAGAGGGGATCCGCCAGGTAGCCACAAGGGTGAGGGGCACGCTCAGGGGGTAGGGCGTGCCCCCTTGTCGTGTGGGCTACCTGGCAGGCCTCCGGTGTCTATCTTCTACTATATGAAGGGTTTTGACCTGGAAAAAAAATCAAGAGAGATCTTTCGGGACGAAGCATCGCCGTCTCGAGGCGAAACTTGGGCAGAACCAATCTAGGGCTCCGGCGGAACTGTTCTGCTGGGGAAACTTCCCTCCCGGAGGGGGAAATCATCGACATCGTCATCAGCAATTATCCTCTCATCGAGAGGGGGTTAACCTCCATCAACATCTTCACCAGCACCATCTCCTCTCAAACCCTAGTTAATCTCTTGTATCTGATCTTTGTCTCAAAACCTCAGATTGGTACTTGTGGGTTGCTAGTAATGTTGATTACTCCTTATAGTTGATGCTAGTTGGTTTATTCGGTGGAAGATAATATGTTCAAATCCTTAATGATAATTAATACTCCTCTAATTATGAACACGGATATGCTTTGTGAGTAGTTACTTGTTCCTGAGGACATGGGAGAAGTCTTGTTATAAGTAATCATGTGAATTTGGTTTGCATATGTTTGCTTGTTTAATGATTCTATTTGAGAATAGGAGTATTAAATATGCAGAGGCATTTAGTATAAAAACTTCAATAATAATTTTAGTGATTTTCTATAGTAGAGAATGATAAGGTTTTTGCATTGATTTGTGCTAACTCATCTCACGAGTTCTTGTTGAGTTTTGTGTGGATGAAGTTCTTAAGATTTAGGGAAACCATGATATAAAATTAATTAAGGAGACACAAAATCTCAAGCTTGGGGATTCCCAAGGCATCCCAATATACTATTCCAAGAAGTATCAAGCATCTAAGCTTGGGGATGCCCTAGTAGGCATCCCACCTTTCTTCATCAACAATTATCAGTTAGTATCGGTTGCGCCTAAGTTTTTGCTTCTTCACATGAGTTGTGCTATTCTTGGAATGTTAGTTTGTTTTGTTTTGCTTGATGTTTTAATGAAATACTTAGATCTGAATGTTTTAAATAAGAGAGAGTCCTCAGTTAGCTACCCATTTACTTAACTACTCTCGCTTGATCTTCACTTATATCTTTTTGGAGTAGTCTGTCTTTTACTCTTGTGTTTCACTTATATCCTATGAGTAAATTGTTGAATGGATTGAATATCATGAAGTTGAAATTATATGTTCATATTATGCCTAGTAGTAGCTTCACATTGTGTTTAGAAAGTGAAATCTTTTGAAGCTTGACAATCACAATATGGTCATACAAGCAATTCATGAATGATTAGTATAAGGAAGAGAACTTTCACATGCAAATATATTATCTTGGACATCTTCTATGATTGTGAATACCCATTAATTATTTTCAAACTTGAGAAAATAGTTCAAGTTGGATAAGGAAGACAACATAATGAGTTATGGTTGTGTATATTTGCATAGAAGTTATATTTTCATGGATCCTCCAACATATGGTGTTTTCCTAGGATCTTTTGGTAGCCAAAAATTCGTACTAAGTAGAGATACTACTTGTGCATCCAAAAACTCTTAAACCTAGTTCCTTGCCATGAGTGGCCACCATGCCTACCTATGGATTGAATAAGATCCTTCAAGTAAGTTGTCATCAGTGCATAAAGCAATAAAATTGCTTTTAAATATGTTTGACATTTTATTGTAAGGGAAAATTGAGCGTTGTACGAACTTGTGATGGCGAAGTAATAAAAGTGGCGGACTGCATAATAAATGTTGCTATCATAAGGGTTAATATAACGTGACGTTCCTTTGCATTAAGAGCTTGGGAATCCAAATAAAAGGCACATGACAACCTCTGCTTCCCTCTGCGAAGGGCCTATCTTTTACTTTTTAGTATTTACTTTTATGCAAGAGTCAATAGTATGCATTCTCATTTGAACCTCAATTTTTCTCTAGTTGGCAACATCATGTGGTGGGGAAAGATCTAGGCACATATGGCTAGTCAAATATATTTGATCATGATTTATTATTGTTGACAATTATCTCTTTGATAATTGAGTTGGGAGGCGAAACATTAAGCCCGTATCTTTCTCTGTGTTCGATGGATGCCATTTGTTCTAAGAATATGTTTTGAGTACCAGCAATCATGGAAGACTATATGATGATTGAGTATGTGGAGCTCTTACTTAGACTCTATTGAATAAGTTGAGTTGCAATTGTTTGGTGACTAAGAATATAGGTTGTTGAGTTTCAAGAGAATTCATTGTTTAAACCTTAACATGTGAATTTATTGCTACTTTGTCATGATGAGTTTTATGAGAAAGAGTTACTGCTATGATGCTAGGAAAAGTGATTGAAATTATCATTGATCAAACTTATTTACTATGCTAGCATCCACACTTCATAAATTATTTCTTTTATCATTTACCTACTCGAGGACGAGTAGGAATTCAGCTTGGGGATGCTGATACGTCTCCAACATATCTATAATTTATGAAGTATTCATGCCATATTTACAACAATTTTATATGGTTTTGGTATGATTCGCATGGAACTAACCCGAACCGACGCTGTTTTCAGTAGAACTACCGTGGTGTTGTTTTTTGTGCAGAAATGAAAGTTCTCCAAATGAGCTGAAACTTTTTCACGATTTCTTTTGGAAAAAGAGACCCCCGAAGCTTCGTGGGAGGGCCAGAAGAGCCATGAGGAGGGCACAACCCACTAGGGTGCGCTTGAGGGGCCCGACTTGCCCCTGTGGGTTGTGCTCACCTCGAGGCCCATCTTTGCGTGAAACTGACCCCAAAAATACTATAAATAGAGAAACCATCATAAATAACCCTAGATCAAAAGTTCCGCTGCTGCAAGCCTCTCTAGCCATGAAAAACCAATCTATACCCCGCTTCGGCACCCTGCTGGAGGGAAAATCATCACCGGTGGCCATCTTCATCATCCCAGTGGCCACCAAGATGAGGAGGGAGTAGCCCACCCTCGGTGCTGAGGGTTTGTACCGGTAGCTATGTGTTTAATCTCTCTCTCTCCCTCTTGTGTTCTTGAGATGTCACTATCTTGATGTATCGTGGGCTTTGTTAATATAGTTGGATCATATGGTGTTTCCCCCTCTCTATCTTGTTGTGATGAATTGAGTCTTCCCTTTGAGATTTCATTTTTATCATATTGAATACTTTTATGGATTTGAGAACACTTGATTCATGTCTTGCTATGAATACCCATGGTGACAATGGGGTATCATATTGATTCACTTGATATGTCTTTTGGCACTCAACTCACGAATTCCCGAGGTGACATTAGGGTAATCTATGCGTAGGGGTTGATGCACGTTCTCGTCTTTGTTTCTCCGGTAGAAATCTTGAGGCACTCTTTGAGGTTCTTTGTGTTGGATTGGGTATTATGAATCTGAAATTGTTTGATGCATATCATATAATCAACTCACGGATACTCGCGGGGACATTGGAGTATCTAGGTGACATTAGAGTTGGTTGATGTGTATCATATGGTGTTATTTTAGTACGAACTCTTTGTTAGATCGATCGGAAAGAATAGCTTGGTGTTATTTTAGTACGAACTCTAGGATAGATTGATCGGAAATAATAGCTTTGAGGTGGATTCGTACCCTACAAACAACTTCTTCTTATGTTCTCCGCTAGATAGGAAATTTGGAGTGATTCTTCATCACACGTTGAGGGATGGTTATATATGATCCAATTATATTAGCATTGTTGAGAGATTGCACTAGCGAATGTACGAACCCTAGGCCTCATTTTTAAGCATTGCAATACCGTTTGTGCTCCGTTTTATTAATTGCTACCTTGCTGTTTTTTATTGTTCTTATTACAAAAACCAATATCTACTATCACTACTGGAATCAGCTACTTTGCCATCTGCCACCTCTTTGCCGTCTGCTAGCAGACGGCAAAGAAGCTCTTTGCCATCAGCTACCCAAAAGCAGACGGCAAAGAACTGGCTGATGGCAAAGACCTTCTTTGCCATCAGCCAGTTCTTTGCCGTCGGCTAGCAGACGGCAAAGAGGGAGGGCCCCACTGACGAGCTGCTTAAAAAAAACTTAACGGGCCCCCCTCTTTGCCGTCTGCTAGCAGACGGCAGAACAAATAAGCGGACGACAAAGGGGGGCGGACGGCAAAGATTTAACATACGTTAACGGCCGCGCCCCACCCCGCCCCTCTCTCTCTGTTTCTCTCCCTCACACGCGCGCCGCCGCCCCCACCACTCGCCGCCGCCCCGTCGCCCCACCACCCCGCCGCCCCACCGCCCCCCGCCCCGTCGCCACTGCCGCCCGGCGCCGTCGCCCCACCACGCGCCCCACCGGTCCCCCGCCCCGTCGCCCCGCCGCCCTGCCGTCTCGGCGCCGCCGCGCCCCAGCGCCCCCCCCCCGCCCCACCGCCCGGGCCCGGCCCCGTCGCCACTGCCGCCCGGCGCCGCCGCCCCAGGCCGCCCCCCCCTCCTCCACCGGCCACCTCCTCCACCGGCCCTGCCCCAGGTGAGCTCTCCTCCTCTTTTTTTTTCTTTTTTTTGTTTTAGGTTTATGTTTAGTTTAGATTTAGTTTTAGGTTTAGTTTTAGGTTTGGGTTTAGGTTTAGGTTTAGTTTTAGTTTAGTATTAGGTTTAGATTTAGTTTTTTCCTTTTTTTTGTTTTTTTAGTTTTAGGTTTATGTTTAGTTTAGATTTAGTTTTAGTTTTAGTTTTAGTTTTAGTTTTAGATTTAGGTTTAGGTTTAGTTTAGTTTTAGGAAAGAAGAAGAAGAAAAAAAGAGGAGAGGAGGAGAAGAAGAAGAGGAAAAAGGAAAGGAAGAAGAAGAAGAGGAGGAGAAGAAAAAAGAAGAAGAGGAAGAAGAAGAAGAAAAAAGAGGAGAGGAGGAGAAGAAGAAGAAGAAAAAGGAAAGGAGGAGGAAGAAGAAGAAGAAGAAGAAGAAGAAGAAGAAGAAGAAGAAGAAGAAGAAGAAGGAAAAAATAGGAAGAAAAGGAAGAAGAGGAAGAAGAAGAAAAGGAAAAAAGAGGAGAAAAAAACCCGACCCGACCCGGCACCCCGACCCCGACCCGGCACCCCGACACGACACCCCGACCCTGAGACCCCGACCCCGACACCCCGATCGACCCCGACCTCGACCCCGACCCCGACACCCCGACCCCGAGCCCGACCCGACACCCTGACCCCGACAACCGACCCCCTGACCCCCTGACCCCAAGACGACACCCCAACCCCGAAACAGCACTCCGACCCCGACATGGCACCCCGACACCGACACGACACCCCGACCCCCCGACCCCGAAACAGTACCCCGACCCCGACACGACACCCCGACCCCCGACACCTCCCGAAAAGGTGTTCTTTGGCCTCCCAGAGGCCGATGGGGTCATATATTTGTGAATTATTAGTTAGGTCATATTTTTTTTCAATTTTGTTATGAAAAACATAATATATAATTATGTTGATCAGGTAGTTTTAAATGTGCAGTTGTTTCATCGCTGTGAGGTTTGGTGTTCGATTACCTTGCTGTGCGTTTGATGAGCTCTGCCCCTTCGTTCGTGGGTGAGCACAAATGACATGTCCTCCTCCCCCATTAATTATTTGATCTATTCCGATGAAACTTGATAGCTAGCTATATATGTGTCTTAAATCATCAGTATGCGTAACCAATATGTGTCTCCTGCTCGAAAGCATCATAGTTATAAATATGCATGCATTTGCATATTTATAACCTTGATTCTTTCCAATTGTCCAACGCTATCCATGGACAGCCCGAGTATGTGTAGATTGGGTTCGTTTTCCCATATGCTTTGCTCTGGATCCGACGCATAAATTTCGTCAGTGCCTCCCCTGTTGTTCTCCGGGTACACATCCTCTCTGTTTATTGCAGAGACGTGTATCAGGAGAACAACGGGGAGGTGCTGCCGAAATTTTGCGTCGGATCTGGAGCATAGCATGGGAAAATGAACCCAATCTACACATACACGGGTGGGATTAGGACCTATCATTACCTATTAGAGTGTAGGGTGCATGGACGTAATAAAATTGACAAAGTAGATCAACTGATGAATATATACATGGTGAATTACATATATAATTGTTGTGTGTCCAGTAGCTCTGAAAGTCAAGATGAGTGATCGTGCGTGGATGTATACCGGTCACACTGGTCAGAACAAATGGAGCGCTGAATGGTTCACAAAAACCAAGGGGTTTGTGCAAGCCGCATTTGCAAATGGCCAGAAGAAAACCTGGTGCCCTTGTTTCCGGTGCGGCAATTGGGAAAAGAGGACAGAGGCTGAAATGGGCAAACACCTGCAGAAGAGTGGTTTTACGCCCGATTATACGGTGTGTACATTTCATGGTGAGTCTGCCCAACGTGACCGAGCTGAGGTGGATCATCGTCGCACCGACGAGCATGGTACCGGGATGGAAAACATGGTGCAAGACTATGATGATGCTCGGGATTCGGACGAGGAGATGGAGGAATCTGTAAAGGCCTTCAATGAAATGTTGGAGTCTTCAAAACGTCCGCTCCACGAGCACACTGAGCTTTGTCAGTTGGATGCCATCTCATAAGTAATGGCTCTGAAGGCTCAGTTCAACTTGGGCAGAGAATGCTATGACGCAATTATGACAGTATTTGGATGCTTTCTACCCAAAGGCCATGTAATGCCTGCAAACCTGTACCAGTCAGACAAAATCCTCCATGCACTGAAGATGCCCTATGAGAAGATACATGCCTGTGAGAAAGGATGTGCCTTATTTAGGCTTGACTATGCGGACTTGAACTATTGTCCCATTTGCAAGTCTTCCAGGTATATTGTGGTAGACAACGGTATGGTTGAGAAGACACAGACCAAAATCCCCGTAGTGTTCTTTGGTATATGCCAATCATACCAAGACTTCAACGTCTTTTCATGGTCGAAGAGACGGCCAGACAGATGACATGGCACAAAACAGGCAAAAGAACCGAACTAGATGTAGATGGGAATCTGATGATGGTACACACATCAGATGGTGTTGCATGGAAAAAGTTTGATGAATTACATGCTGACAAAGCGGCAGATCCGAGGCATCCTCGAGTCGGCATCAGCACGGATGGGTTCAGTGTGTTTGGTATCACGGCAGCCCAATACAGTTGTTGGCCCGTATTTGTCTTTCCACTGAATCTCCCCCCCCGGACAGATTATGCAAAGAAAGAACATTTTCCTGACGTTGATAATTCCAGGGTCCAACTATCCGGGGAAAAATATGAATGTGTACATGCAGCCGCTTAAGGACGAATTGCAAGAAGCCTGGGATAATGGGTTCAAGACATACGACGCCTATAGCAAACGGAACTTCATAATGCGTGTCTGGTACATGTACTCGACGCATGACTTGCCGGCGTATGCGCTATTCGTTGGTTGGTGTGTGCATGGAAGGTTCCCGTGCCCCACATGCAAGGGAGCTCTTGAGTTTCGTTGGCTTCAGGCAGATCGCAAGTTTTCTTTCTTCGACATGCATAGACAGTTCCTGAATCCTCGCCATAAGTTCAGGAAAGACAAGAAGAACTTCATCAGGGGTAGAGTTGTCAAAAACTCTGCACCACCTGCATTGACAGGCCAATAGACCCTGGATCAGTTAAACGCTCTCGAGCCAGATCCACAATGTCCAGGGTACTTCAAGGGGTATAATACTAAGAACGCATGGACTCACAAAACATGCTTATGGGATCTACCTTACTTCAAAGACCTCCTTTGCCCACACAACATCGATGTCATGCACACTGAGAAGAATATCGCCGAGGCACTTTTTGGTACATTGTTTGGCATAGATGGGAAGTCAAAGGATAATACTAAGGCTAGAGTCGATCTGGAGGCGCTATGTGATAGGCCGTTACAAAACATGAAAGAACCAAAAGGAAAGCAGAACTGGACGAAGCCAAAGGCATGGTTCAATCTTGGAAGGCCAGCTATGAGGGAAATTATCTTGTGGGTGCAACAGCAGTTGATGTTCCCCGATGGGTATGCAGCGAATCTAAAGAGGGGAGCGAATCTTGATAAACTGAAGATATTTGGTCTCAAGAGTCATGATTGGCACATATGGATTGAGCGGGTAATGCCGGTGATGTTGCGTGGCTTCATCCCTGAGGATGAATGGCTAGTGCTGGCAGAACACAGCTATTTCTTCCGTGTTCTTTGTGCGAAAGAACTATCGCCTGGCGTGCTAGAAGAAATGGAAGAGTTGGCGCCGGAGTTGATCTGCAAGTTAGAGAAGATCTTTCCACCGGGCTTCTTTAATCCAATGCAGCATTTGATTTTGCATCTCCCGACCAAGGCAAGATTGGGGGGGGGGGGCGTGCAAAATCGTTGGTGCTACCCAACTGAGAGGATGCAGAAGACGCTTCGAGAAAAATGTAAAAATAAACGTAGAATTGAAGCATCGATGGCTAAGGCATTCATCAAAGAGGAGGCGGCAAACTTCGTAACAGCACACTACGAAGCCCAAAATCGTCATTTGCCTAATCCGAAGCCTCAGTACAATGCTGACGACCCTAAAAAGGGTGGATCCAACCTCAGCCTATTCAAAGGGAATCTCGCACCAGCTAGTGTTTCACATCCAGTATCTTTGGATAACGAAGAATGGCGGACCATTTCATTGTATATCTTCAACAACCTGGTAGAAGTGCGGCCGTACATCGAGTAAGTTCTCGGTAGATTGTTTCACAACTTCTATTTCCTTTGAACTTCTCTTATTCCTGGATATGTCATACAGTCGATACGTCGCCATATTCTCGTATGGAGCGGAGATCCAAAAGGATTCCGTCGAAGAGTATGAGCTTCTCGCAAATCAAGGAGGCGGCTATCCCGGTTTCATCTCTTGGTTCAAACAAATGGTAATTTTTATTAGACAATTTCATTTCATTCGCTAATTTGTGCGTAATGCAACAATCCTTTCATATTAAACTTGTAGGCTAATTCAGAGTCTATGGACGCCGAATTGAGACAAGTCGCTAATGGTTTTGACTATAAGGTCCGTTCATTTTACAAGTACGACATCAACGGGTATCACTTTCGTACCTATGGCAAAGAGCTATCTATGGCCGACCGAAAGTCTACAAATTGTTGTGTATCTGCTATCGGCGAAGGAGGTACCGAGTATTATGGGAGAGTTGAAGCAATTTATGAACTTCTGTTCTATGGTGAAAACCCACCGAATGTCGTAGTCTTCAAATGTTATTGGTTTCAGCCGAAGGAGACTTGAAGGACTCATGAACATATAGGGCTAGTTGAAATCAACCAAAGAACCCATTTAGATGTTCCTGATGTCTATATTACGGCTCAACAGGCGACCCAAGTATTCTATCTACCGTGGGCCTGCGAAACTAATCCAAATCTGAAAGGTTGGGATGTCTTTTATGAAGTGCCGCCACGTGCTAGACTTTCTCCCCCAAAGGAAGAGGAATATGAACCTCACATTAACCCAGACACATATGAAGGAGAATTCTTCCAAGAGACACGTCTTTCCAAAAAGCGTTTCAAGAACCGCTATACTTCACCCCAAATCATTGAAGTAGACAGCGACAATGAATCCGACATCACCCCAGAGGAGGAACAAGAAGAGCCGGAACAAGAAGAGGTTACTGTTGCGGATGGCCTGTCAATGCTTGACCGATTACGTTAAGGTGGCCTTGCACATGTTGATGCCAATGAACCCTATGAGCCCATCATTGATTATAGTGATGATGATGATTATGCATTTATTGATGATACTGATCAAGATTATTAGTAGTGTTAGGTATTCAATTTTTTTATGTTGTACTTGATGATGATACACTTAAGTGATATACATATTATTATTCATGTCGGTACTTTTTTTATGTTGTACTAATTTCGTTTATTCTTTGTCATGGCAGGTGTTGAAAGATGGTGGGAGCTGGTCGGGACCGTGCCGAGGCCCCTTCTTCGTCGGCACGTGGTGCGAGGTCTTCCATTCCACACGCACCTCTCCGCCGAGCATTGCTGGACAGTATGGCGACACCGCCAGGCCCTTCTTCGTCGACCGCGGTGCCCAGGAGGGGACGAGGTAAGAAGAAGAGAGGAGGTGGAGCACGTGGTCGCGGGAGAGGAGGTAGGGTGACTCTTACGGCGCCTTCCTCGTCGTCGCCCCCAGCTGTTTCACCCGAGCACGTGACTGCTAGGGTGGACTCGTCTGAGAAGGTGGCTGCACGGACTCCGGTCCATGAGCCTCCGGTCCACGGGTCTTCAGCCCACGAGCCTCAGGTCGACGGGCCTTCGGCCCATGAGACTTGGGCCCACGAGACCCCGGAGGAGCACATGTCTAGATGGGGTAACTGGTCGGGTCAGCCTGAGGAGCCGAGTGGCCATGCTGATGATGGCGGGGAGCTGAGTGGCCATGCTGATGATGGCGAGGAGCCGACTAATTTTGAGGAGGAGGGGGAGGAGGGGGGCAACGTCTACCAACGTGGTGCTACACGGCTCCCGTCCGTGCCGGCAACCCGCGAGCAGAGGTGGTTGATTTTCCTTGATGGGGAGAGGTAAGTGCATTTAATCTTTTTGTACCTTCTGCATTCACGTTTCTTTAAATAACCGATGTGTTGGCCTTGTCATGTTGGAGGGGTTGGGACCACCATGAAAGTGTCTGCCGGCCCAACTCCGTCCTTGGAGTTCTGATTCGGCAAAACTTCCCGGGGTTTGTCACGTTGCCTGGTGAGGGTCGGCTTCCAGAGGTTGGATTGACTTGGGAGCACTACTTGGCTGCCCTGGCCCCGCCAGGTGAGATTATCGATGGTGTCTTGTGTGAGACGAGGGCAGACGTGGTGATCAGAAAGTTCTGGGTAATTTCTCCTTTACACAATTAAAAATCTTCAACTAGCTAGTTATTAATTGTACTAATCAATATTGTCTCATTTGATTGCAGACATTCTACAGGTGTGAGGAGGGATACGAGGAGGAGGCGGCAGATGTTATCCACAAGGAGTGCAAGCGCCTACTTCAGAACTTACGACATGAGGTTCGGGTGCAGGCTGTTCGAGACTACTACGCTGGGCGTGGTATCAAGAAGCCCAAGTAGGAGTGCCGCGATAAGTTCTTGAGTAAGGAGCAGTACATGAACGTAATTCTTAAGGCCTTGTACTTACTTCCTTCATTTAGTAATTCATAGCCGTAGCGCTCAAGTTTCTATTTGCTAACTTAGGCCCCTCCAAGATGGTGTGAGGATCGGATGGATTGTTGGGAGGTGTTGGTCAATGCGTGGTGCTCAAAAGAATGGTTGGCCACCCACAAAGAGGCCAAGGACAAACGTGCCCAAATGGAAGGTGTGCCACACCACCAAGGCAGCTCCAACTTATTTCAGTAAGGGCGGAACTGGGTATGTGGTTTGCTTCATGATTCATGCAATTCATTCATCATGCTAGCTTTAGCCCTTTAATTACTAGTGTACTTTGTTTCTCTCTTTCAGGCACGCTACAATAAGGCGGATAAGGTGCCAGAAGTGTACGACTTGTATGCCATGGCCCACACTGGCCCTTACAAGAAAGTCAAGGCATTCTCTGCGTCTGACCTCGATGATCCAAAGAACTTCACCAACATCTCCGCCCACGACAAGCTCGTGCAATATAGAGATCGGGGGAAGGCGAGGAAAGGGGAGGACTTTAACCCGAGCCAGGGTCCCATTGATACAGAGCTGCTGATGATATCTGGTGGCGGGAGGTCCCATGGCTCCATATCCATGGGAGATGGACTTATTCGTTGTCCTAGCACTCTCCCGGAGATCAAGGCGCGCCAGTCGAGCTCCGCTCCTGAGATAAGGCCTCGTGAACGGCCAGTCCAACTCGCCTTCAAGGTTAGTTATACGTACTCAGCTATCTTTCTCCATTACATTGTGTGCGCTTCCATCAATGATTACAAATGGTCATGTGAGTGGTGTTGCAGGCTGCTATACAGAGTGAGAGAGATAGAACGGAGAAACTTCTGGCGGAGGCGGCGGAGAGGCAGCGGGAGTTGGAGGAGAGGACGACAAAGATGTTGGAGGAGGAGAGGGCACGGAATGACATGCAGGCAAGGGCCATGTACGAGCTCCTTGTGGTAAGTTTCTTCTGCAGATTACTTGCTAGTCTTAACATTTGAGTCTCATTACTAACTAGTATGACTCTGTTGTGAAAACCAAATGTGTAGTCTGTGTGCGAGAAGTCCGGTCAGACCGCTCCGCCGATGCCAGTGATTGCTCCTGGGAGCACAGTGAGTTTAATTTGAATGGACATTACTTTCTAGTCTTAACATTTGAGTGTCATAATGCTAACGAGACATTGGAAATGATCTTTGGTGCAGCTTAACTCCAGAAACGCATCGCATGATCCTTCTCCAGCTACCGGCGCGAGCCAGCCCGCTCCTACACCTCCGTGATCACGGTAAGTTTCTCTAGTGTTTTGCTTAAAAAATGCATAAAGACCTAGACTTAGCTTTATTTCCTCCAATATGCTTACCATAATGACCTAGAGTTAGCTTCTTTTCCTCCAAAATGACTTAATAAGCTTACTGACCTCATAAACCATCCATTTTACCTAAGTTAGCTCTAAAACGATATGTACTTAGCTTACTTATGTCAAAAATTGCATAATTAGCTTAATTAGCTCATAAACGATCCATTTTACCTAAGTTAGCTCTAAAATGACTCATTTTACCTTAGTTAGCTTACAAGTGATCCAATTTATCCAAGTTAGCTCTAAAATGACCCATTTTACGTAGATTAGCTCCTAAATGATCCATTTTACCTGTGTTATCTTTAAAATGACCCATTTCACCTAGGTTAGCTCCAAAATGACCCATTTCACCTAGGTTAGCTCCAAAATGACCCATTTCACCTAAGTTAGCTAAAAACGATCCATTTTACCTTAGTTGGCTCAAAAACGTGGCATTTTACCTTAGTTAGCTCATAAACGACCCATTTCAACTAAGTTAGCTCCAAAATGATCAATTTCACCTAGGTTAGCTCCAAAATGATCAATTTCACCTAGGTTAGCTCATAAACGACCCATTTCACCTAACTTAGCTCCAAAATGATCCATTTCACCTAGGATAGCTCATAAACTACCCATTTCACCTAGGTTAGCTCATAAACGATACATTTCACCTAAGTTAGCTAATAAATGGCATATACTTCTTCTTCTAGTATTCTTCTTCTTCTATTCTTCTTCTTTTGTTCTTTTTCTTCTAGTCTAATTCTTCTTCTAGTCTTCTTTTTCTAACTTTCTTATTTGTCATTTTGCAGGTTTCATTCACTTCACGAAAGCTAGCTTCCTATGATGGATTGCTTGTTTTTTCCTTTGATGCACTTCTTGTATTCTGCTCGCTTGCTATGATGAAACTAGATTGCTATGATGAAACTTTGCATATTGTAATATGTATGGATCGATGGAACTATGTGCAACCTACTATGTATGTATGGATGGATATTTATTATGTTGGATATATATGTGCTGGATATTTGTGTGATGGATATATATGTGCTGTGATATATTTGCTGTGACAATTGTTGGATCTAAGAAAAACAGAATAAAAAAGAGGAAGTGCAGGCTCTTTGCCGTCCGCAGCAGACAGCAAAGACCCCTTTGTCGTCAGTGGAAGACGGCAAAGGGGGCACGTGGCGCCCACCTGTGCTTCCTGAGGGATGGGCCATTTGGCAAATTTGCCTACTATGGCGGGCGGCAAAGCTAAGCTGATGGCAAAGACTTTACCTTCGCCGTCCACCGGGCAGACGGCAAAACACAGCGGGCGCTGACGTATTGCTGACGTCAACTGGCGGACGACAAAGAGGCGCTCAAATTTGCCGTCCGCTGGCGGACGGCAAAGGCCGCCGTTAGCCGCCTAACGGACTAACGTGTTGTATTTTGCCGTCCCTCCTCTTTGTCGTCCGCCGCTGTAGGCAAAGGGCTCTTTGCCGTCCGCCATAAAAAGGAGACGGCAAAGGACCTGTTTGCCGACCCTGTCTTTGCCGTCACTGTTTGCCGTCCGCCGCTGACGGGAAAGCTCTTCGCCGTTAGCCGTCCGTGCCTTTGCCGTCCGCTGTGGCAGACGGCAAAGTACTGGATTCCTGTAGTGTATCATTACTACACTTGTATCACCATCTCTTCGCTGAACTAGTGTACCTATACAATTTACCATTGTGTTTGGTGTGTTGGGGACACAAGAGACTTTTTATTATTTGGTTGCAGGGTTATTTGAGAGAGACCATCTTCATCCTACGCCTCCCATGGATTGATAAACCTTAGGTCATGCACTTGAGGGAAATTTGTTACTGTCCTACAAAACTCTGCACTTGGAGGCCCAACACAAGTCTACAAGAATAAAGTTGCGTAGTAGACATCAAGGACTTGATCGATGCGCTTGACTACGGTTCCGATGAAGCCCCTGACATGGACGAAGATGTTGGTGACGACTCCGAAGCAGAACCACCCACGAGCATACCCCGTATAGGGAATTGGGTTCACTACAGAAAAAATACACTTCCATGATGATACATGTTTGTCACAGTAGGTCACATTTTCTATCGTGCATGTGCATCCATGACGATTTTATGACAGAATCAAGATAGCCATACATGTGCTATCGTAGAAGTGTTCCATGACATTACCAAAATTATCATCACGGAAGTGTCCACTTCCATGACGATAAATCACGCGTCATAGAAGTGCTTTCGTTAAGGGTGACCGACACATGGCATCCATCGTAACGGGTCGCCGTTAAGCTATCGGGTTCCAGTTTGGATCCAATAACCCGTTAACAGCGTGGACCAATGGGGATTTTCCACTTGTAAAATTCTCATTGGCCGACAGATCCACGTGTCGGCCCGACATTCGGACAGTTGTCATCCAGCGAATGGACGGAACACGCCTACGATACGTCCACACGTGTGTCGGCCCAACAGTGGCCCATTCTGGTTAAGGCCGGGCATTCTGTATTTGACAATTTCCAGCCCATCGTTAGTTTAAGCCCGTTAACGGCCAGCTACGTCTTTTGGCCCAATTATGGCCCGAGCTTCTTTCGGCCTGTTAGCAGCCCATCGTCAGTTCCAGCCCGTTAACGGCCTGGAATGTCTTTCAGCCTTTTCTCGGCCCATTCTACAGTTGGGCCAATTCTAGCCCGTTGTGACTTTAGGCCTGTCTTTGGCCCATTCGGTAAAGGGGCCAACTCCTAGCCCATTTTGTCTCTCATCCTGTTAACGGCCCACACAACAGTTGGTCCTTTGACTTTAGGTCCATTAGGGGCCCACGTTCCGCAGGGCATCATTTCAGCCCAATGCGACTTTCGGGCTGTTAAAAGCCTAGTTTGCAAATTGGGCCTCCTCTGGCCATAACACTTTCGGCCTCCTACTGGCCCGTAAAGTAAAAGGGCCGAGACAAAATTGACATGTATTTCGGCTTGCTAGAGGCCCGTGGGCCATTTCCATTTATACCACCCTATCAAGCTTTTGGCCTGTTAACGGCCTGCTAAGAGCCGTTGTTACGGTGGGCCACATCATTTGGGATTCACTTAATGTAATTTTGACCAGCCCAATTAAGGCCCGCTTTAACTACACATGTTTGTTTGTTTGCATGGCGTCCAGGAAATGTTTGGGCGTGTTGGCCCCCGTTTCAACAATATATCATATTCAAGAATTATCCTACTCTATACTATCGCCTCTAAAAACATACACTATACAATAAAAAGACTAAGGCATAGAAACGTAGAATAATCCTACACTATACAATAAATAAATTATAGCCGAATATACCCACTGGGCATTATAGTTCGGCACCAGTGATAATACACAAACAACAAATTAGATACACTGGACAAATAAAGCTCATACATCATGGACATACATCAACAAAACTTACCATTTGAACTATAATCTCTTCAGAAAATAGGATTGGCCGGATTCAGATAGCACAAATTCCAGTCTGCAAAATCTCCAATTCCTTCGTGGTTACCTCATTGTCTTGTTTCATTTTTTGACTCCTGCATCTAATACCTGCAAGTCCAGTCTCAACTTGTTGATTGTACGTTGAGAATCATGTACACGTTGTCTTGCCACCTCTAGTTGATGCTCGAGAACATCAGCACATTCCAATTCCAATCCATAATCATTCGGTAACGGCCATGCCGCACTACTCGCAGATCTTTGTGTTGATGTCGCTTCATCCTGAAATGTTTCTATAAGTACACATGACTAGGGCAAAAATATAGTTACAACAGTGAAGCGAGGAAGACAAAGTATTTTGTACATGGAAAAACAGGACTAACAATAATGTTACACGTCATGAAGCATAAGCAGATGATATTTTAAAAATTATAAAAATGGTAGTCTCTGCAGCCCGCATACAGAAATATCTCTTAGCTCACCAGAGGAGCATGATGTTGGGGCCAAATCCAAAACACAGACAAGTTACAAATTTAGACAGCACGTTGCGTATAAGTAAGAAAGTAGTTGGCCATTCCATAGCTCAATTAAAGTCTTAGGGATCATAATGAATAGAAGAGGGATTCATACAAACCTATTACAGCAAGCAAAACTATGCAATCATTAGCCTAGTATAAACTAGATTGTGAGCCTCATGAAGTAATAGTTGGTTAATAGACTTCAAAGCTTCAGGCACACTTCGCCAGAGTAATTAAATGGTAAGGCATTTAATTATGTCAACTAATAGTTATACAAGTACCCAACATCAGGCATCATTGTTTGTGCATCTCATTAACTGAGTACAAATAAAGCAATTGAAAAGAGCAAATTAACTATGCCTAAAATAAACAAGGAATTAAACTGTTGAGTTGGATACAGTGACTTACCTTAATTGGTTGAACATGCTCAACGCTGCTCCTACTTCTCTTACAATGCTCCTTCCTAACATCTTGTACTTGGAAATCCTCAATCTTATCTTCATTGCACCCCCTCTTCAAGGTGACACAAACTAGTTACTCGTCTCCTTGGAAGATAAATATGCATACTTTCCATTCTTTGAACAACACAAAAGGATGAGATTATAACAAAACAGCACCACATAATGAAACATGCCACATCTCTTGCACTTGCACACAATGAAATGAGCATTTACTATGTGTGCACTATGTAAAAGCTAGGCATACCTTCGAACTGGATCTCCAGGTACTCTTGGAGAGCCTACTTTAGTGTACAACCAAACTTTATGTCACCTATGAGTTAGACAAGCCCCCACTACAGCAGCCCTTAGTGTTTAAATCGTTGACAAGCTCTATTAGAGTGTTAGGTCAAGAACAACAAGTAATCAAAGCAAACAGTCCTAGTATGGCTGACTGATGCAAACAAGCAATTGAACCGATGTGTGAGCAAATCTTACATATCAAGAAAAGAAGCAAAGAAGGAAGCAATTGAACCTGACTGACCAGATTTAAGGGGCATTTAAATATCATGTGCAATGTATGAACTAACATAAACATTGCATATTCTAGATTCTACAATGGAATGCAAATATATTAGGTTATGCCATGTATGATGATGCCTAAATGTACACTATAGCAGGCAGGAATGATTCATCATTGCACACACAATTGAATTGCAGGTTAAGGGCCAGTTCTATTCCGCATTTTCAGAGATTATTGTGAAAATAATCCATAAAAGATGTAAAGAAGTCATTTTTTAGTTATGGGCTTGGTCTTAACTTATTTCGCTTTGGAGGGGGGTGTTTCGGGTAGAAGCTCACTGAAAATTGAAGGGAAGGGGAATAGTGAAATGACTCTGTTGTCTGCCTATATTACACTCAAAATGCAACTGCTCACACCCACGTCACACCTGAACCTCAAGTAAAAACAAACACGCAAGTGTTCATTGCCCTACCCGCCTGCATCTCCTCTCCCCTTTCCATCTACCTCGATCCCCTTCCTGCAGCGCTAGGGTTCCTCCAGCGAGCCGTCGCCACTGGTCCCATCTGGCCTGGTCCTCAACGATGCTCTATCCAGCTAGGCTACATGGACGCCGGGTAGGGCCAAATATCCCCGGATGCTCCTCCCTCTGGCGCCGCCCCTCATTCTCATGGTCTCCAGCAGCTGCTCCACTGTGGTCCGTCCAATGCACTACTCCGGCGGGCGCCGCACAACTACGGATGATGCCACACTGCGGTAGAAGGTACCTTATTCCCCTCCCCTTCTCCCAGGCCGTGGCCTTGAGGTGCTGTTGAAGGATGATCTCATCCAACAAGGTGAGGATCTCCTCTGATTTTTTTGCCAAATTTTCATTCTGATCCACTATACGATGAATTGCTATGAGTTGCTTCTGCTGCTTGTATATGATGCATTGCTATGAGCAGCTCCTGGTGCTGCTATATGATGAATTGCTATGAGCTGCTGCTGCTATATGATGAATTGCTATGAGTTGTTGCTGCTATATTATGAGTTGCTATAAGCTGCTCCTGCTGCTGCTATATGATGAATTGCTATGAGCTGCTCCTGCTGCTGCTATATGATGAATTGCTATGAGCTGCTCCTGCTGCTGCTATATGATGAATTGCTATGAGCTGCTGCTGGTATATGATGAATTGCACACTACTACTGTTGATGCTGCTGTTGTATGATGAATTGCTATGAGCTGCTGCTGCTATATGATGCTTTTAGGTGGTGCTGCTATATGATAATAACCGACCACTTGGACCATCGAATTTCAATAAATAAGTGTTCTTCATTTAAATGTGGGTCATGCGTTCTTCATTTAAATTAGGCAATGGGATCTTTATGGAAGACATTGACCAAAGTAGATTGTGCCAAGTAGATGGTATCTTTGTATTTGCATTTTGAACAAATAGTGATGGTCTATTTTCCTATCATATTAATTACTGCACTAGGTTCATTTTGTGATGTTTGCAAGTCAAACTAATTTTCATACGGGCAACAAAATGACAAAAAATAATGCAATCTAGACTTTTCACTGATCATACCAAAGATAAGCTGAAAAGGAAGGCAATGAAAAGAACTGGTTGGCTTATTACCTGGAGCTTATATTCACAGGTGCTTATTTTTTAGGATAACTCGTAATAACTATCCCTAAGAAACTAGGCCAGTAGAACTGACATACAAATAACATGTCACGATGATTGCAATGGAGAAGTGACCTACCATAGCACACTGTATAGGCTAACCGCTGCCTCTCCTTTTTTGCGATGTTCCAAGAAATTGCCACATACATCTTGTACCTTTTCATTGTGTAACCCTATCTGCAAGTTGACACGGCTAATTTCAGACATCTCTACATGATAATACATTGCATATCCCTTGCGCATATTTAAACCAACAATTAACGATTGTGTGCGTAGCATAAACTAGCCATGACTTTGTGTGTTGGACTAGCAGGCACTCTAAGGGAGCCTAATGTAGTGCACTTGAATTCCTACATGCCACCTACGATTTTGTGTAATGTACTACCTCTGTTCCTAAATATATGTCTTTGTAGAGATTCCAGTATGGATCACATACAGATGTATATATATGCATTTTCGAGTGTAGATTCACTCATTTTGCTCTGTATGTAGCCTATAGTGGAATCTCTAGAAAGACTTATATTTAGGAATGGAGGTATGAGGTAGTATCATGTATGACATCTACATATCTAATTTAGCAGCCAGCAGTAAAAATCATTATCTGCACAAAGGGATTACTAGTTGAAAATCCTAGCAAAGCATGCTGGGAGGCACACACCAATACAAGAGAGAGAGATACACTTACAAGATCATAGCAATGCCTCAGTCCAGGATCTTGGTTGGCCAAGCTGTTAGATCTAGAAGAAACATCATCCTTGTAGTTTTTGCCACCTACATAACATGTAACACCGACCTGTTAGTATATTTGAAGTACATCGGGAAGGTGATGCTGGACGGGTTTAAAGGTGACAAGTACCTAGGCCGTGGCAGGTTCTTGGCATCTTGCCAGACAGTGGGAATCAGGTTAGAAATGTCAAGGGTGATGACACTGCACTGGAGATCTAGAACCGTCGAGTAGGGTGTTTGTGGAGCGGCTCCGGTAGGGTGGACTACGGTGTGGGCAAAGTGGACCTGTGGCCGTGGACGAGGGTGTCGGTGAAGCTACTCCGGTGGTTGGGTTCAGGATGGTGTCGACGATGCGGATATGCGCCATGGACGGGGCGTCAGAAGCTGCTCCGGTAGGTTGGATGAGGGTGCGATGAAGCGGATCTGAGGTTGTGGACTTGTGAGTTGGCAAAGCGGCCCCGATAGGGTTGAGAATGGTATAGGCGAAGCTACTCCGGTAGGGTTGATGATGGTGTCGGTGAAGCGGCTCCAGTAGGGTTGAGGAAGGTGTCCGCAAAGAGGATCAGAGGCCGTCGACGAGGGCGTCAGTGGGGCGGCTCCGGGGTGTGTGTGGACGAAGCGTCTCCGGTGGGGAGTACGAAGGAGCCACTGCAGATGCGCTGCGGTTGACGAGAGTATCGGCGAAGCAGATCCAGCACCATGGATAAGGTCGGCAATGAATGGGTTGTGGTACAGTGGTGGATGAGCAGTCTACTTGTTTCTAGTGGAGGCGGGAGGGGTAGATGCGGCCGCAGAAGCAGATCCAGCGAGGTGGACGCCGCTGGCAGTGAATGGGCTCGGGTACGCCGGTGGATGAGCAGTCTAGGGTTTCGAGAGGGAAGGGGTACAAAGGCCGATGAAAAATGGCCGGTGTGATGTAAGATGCCTCTGGTGCTATGGAGTTAGTCATTTTTTGCGGGAGGGGGAGAGGAAATGGGGGTGCCGTGTGGTGGGGGGAACCGGAAGTTACCAAAGCAGCCCCTACCTATTATGTAGATGAGGGTGGTATTGTAACTGTTGTTCTTCGTGCACTAAGGACAAAAGGGGAATTTCTCATGCTAAAGACTAGGTGGCGGAAATTTTAGAAGGAGGTGGGAGATTTTGCTGCCCGCGAGATCGCTCGTATCCAGTTTCAACTAATTTTGGACCATGCTAGCAGGAAGGTCATGCGAGACTATGTACACGGGGCACACGTCAACAGTTAATAACTGGTGTGAAGTCCACCCCATAAAAAAGACAATAACTTGGGATGATGCACCGGTAACTTGGACGTTCACACGGGCTCGACCAATCGTACGGGTGTGGAGGCGCGTTCACAAAAAAGGGATCAAATGCTCAACCTATGTATTTCTCGTGTAAATAGATAATTTAATGCCCTTGGTTATTTACTTTAAACATAATGCATTGACGTGTTAGTGTAGAGGCGCACAAAAAGAAATGGATATTGTAGTCCCACAAAAGAAATGGATATTGTAGTCCACTACTTAAAAGTGTTACCTCATATGATTACATAGCCTCCATTTCATAAATTGCATACCCCTTGAATTCATATATGAATATTACATACATTACTTCATAATAGAACCTTAAATCATCCAAGACTAATGAATTTGAATGCAAGACTAACAATGGTGCATGTACATGATAGCCACATTGGTTGTTTGAAGAAACATCACTGTAACTTTGGCATGCACAATTGAAAAGGTTTATTTAGATAGAAAAAATGTGATATGTGAGTGTCCAATCTTTATAGCATTGAATCGATATTGTACCTTTGACCATGATATGAAGTAGATATTGATTTATGTTCAAGCGATGCACGTCCATGATCGCTAGATAGTGATATGTGAATGAATTGTGAAATCGCTCTCACACACATACATATCTCATTTCCCCGTGGGCATCAGAATCACACACGCGCACTTCGTGTATTTCTCTCCCTCCGTCAAGGTTAGAATTCATCTTTCTACCCCGTCCTACAAGTCTCTCACACAAAAACACACATGCTCTCTCTGTCGAACACGCCCACCCCTTTAATTCTGCCCACCCATAGCCACTAATGTATCAAAGTATAATTATGTCTCTCACACATATGCCTAAGGTTAACTCGAGTTCCGGAACCATATGAATGCATACAATGGGAATCCAGTAGAGGACCTTTTGTTTTGAGATTTCGCTCTCTCTCTCTCACACACACACACGCGCGCGTAGACATTGTTTCTCGCTTCATTTTTTCGGCACTTGCATGCACACCGTTTGTTTATCTCCGTGATGCTTTAAGTATGCCTCGCACACATTCTATCTACCTATCCCTTAATATAGATATGTATCACACAAACTCCTTCTCCCTACTAGCAAGATGCCCATGCGTTGCACGGAACATCAAGATGCATTTGTATGAGTATTTTATCTTGTGGGAGAAAATGATGAACGAGGGAAGGCCTTATTTGCAAATGTGGAGAGGGGTGTGGGTATCTCTTTGCAAAATTGCCATAGTCTCGTTCCTATCCGTCGGATATAAATTGGATGGCCTATATTGCAGGATGGCAGGCACACCATCATCGCCAACTCTGTTTTTATAAGAGTAGAGATATGTAAGTGTCACTGCCCCCCCACACCCCCACACACACTTCCCGACACCGAAGGAGTAGGGTGACACCTCGGTCTTTATACTAATCTATTGACTGGCTTCTCTCTCAAACACACACACGCACACACACACACTACCCGACACCAAAGGAGTAAGGTAGCACCTCGATCTTGATAGTAATCTATCTACTGCTTCTCTCTCAAACACACACTCATACACACACACACACACTTGCTAATTGTGCCTCTATGCCTACCGCGCACACTCTCGATACGTCTTTCTCTCCCCCCTCCCCACCCCACCCCAACAATGACAGTAGAAGGGTGACAACTTGATATGATCTTAATATGTCAATTGGTTTCTCTCTCAAACATTGTGTCTTTGTGCCTTGCTCAGACACACTCGATATGTCTTTCTCTATGTAGCCCCCTCGATATGAAGACTTCTTGCGCGCGCAAAGCTGTACTGACAATGACACTGAACCCAGTGTGCCTTGTTTTTACTGGCCTCATGTGATAGTTTTCACCCTATTTTCTATCAATTAACAAGGTAGCCTTTTCTTTGTTACTACTAGTGAATCTGAAATCATTCAGGGCAGACATAGAATATATCACTTCAACCCAATTATTGCAGTAACTATTTAAAAAGAAACTAGCTAGATGCCCGTGCGTTGCACGGAACATGAAGATGCATTTGTATGAATAGTTTATCTTGTGAGAGAAATGGATGAACGATGGAAGGCCTTATTTGCAAAAGTGGAGAGGGGTGTGGGTATGTTTTTGCAAAATTGCCATAGTTTCCTTCCTATCCGTTAGATATAAATCCTACGGCCTATATTGCAGGATGGCACGCACACCATCATCACCAACTCTATTTTCTACTCCCTCTATTCCTAAATATTTATCTTTTTAGAGATTTCAACAAGTGACTACATACTGAGCAAAATGAGTGAATCTACACTCTAAAATATGTCTACATACACATCCGTATGTGGTAGTCCATTTGAAATCTAAAAAGGATAAATATTTAGGAACTGAGGGAGTATAAGAGTAGACATGGAGATATATCTCCACCATGGTCCACAACAAAAATGTGTTGGATTGGTTAGCGTCGGATGCTCGCAACATGATGACCTGAGTTCGAATTCTGTCTTTAATTTTAGATTTTTGTATTATATATTACTTATTTAATATATACTTCGTTCGCTACTATACTGACAGTGGAACCCACAGAGTACTTAGAATACAAGATTAAGGATGGACTTGTTTCTTTTTAACTTTCTGTATGAAGCTGTAGCCACCCTGCAAGTCACGTGTACACTGTACATGCAATTAACTTTTTATAGAGGGCGAATCATACACGCAATTAACTCAAATGGATTGGATGTGACTCTATTATTTCCAGCATAAGAGCATCTCCAACGGCAGCCGGCAAATTTCCTCCCGCTTCCTTCCGCGGAGGATGACATCAAACACCAGCGGCATACATTTTCACAACTCTAACCAACCAGATGAAATTCGTGCAAACATGGACTGATTTCATATAAGCATGAAGGATTTCGTATAAAAATGTCGGATCTTCATATAAACATGATGGACTTCATTACATTTACATGAACTAAGCGGTGCTAATCCGGCTCTCTTCTTATAATTAATACTCCCTCCATCTGGAAATACTTGTCCTAGAAATGGATGTATCTAGACTTATTTTAGTTATAGATACATCCAATTTATCCATTGTGACACCCCGATAGTTAAGCTACAGTAAACCCTTGCTAATCATGCCAGGTCATCATAATTAAACTTTTGCTAAACCTCACTTGTTTCAAACCGAGATCAAATTCAAATACAAATAACAAGTCAAATTAGTATTTCTTTAAACTATCAAATAAAAATGTTCGATGAGTGGCAAATATTCACTAAGTAATGAACATGTTGGAACCAACCTCATTTGGTTTCCCTAATTGCCCCTGGAATTCATTTAGTGGAATAACAAGATTAAATAAGAGCATTTTAATTCAACTATAAATTAGAACAGTTCCAATTGGCCTCAACTTTTTCGCGCAACCTTATAGTGTTGGCTAGGAATTATGTGCAAAGTTTCATAATTAACAAAATTCACTTGGCAGCTAAAATAAATAGAAAAAATAAATAAAAAGAAAAGAAATAGAAAAAGAAAAAGAAACATAACTAAACACTGGGCCGACCGTGGCCCAGCTGGCCCGCCCACCAGGCCGGCCCAACCTAGGGCCTACCTTACCTCCCACACCCCGTAACCCTAACCACCCAGTCCCCACTTCCCACGATCCTCACCCCACGTCTCTCTCCTTCCCCCTCCCGATTATGGATCGGGGCACTCGGGGGCCCGCCGTCGCCGCCGCGCCAATCCCCGACGTCGCCGCCTCGTCCCGCCACCACCTCGCGAATGCCACCTCCCCGCCGGAACGCCCCGTCACCTCCCGTACCCTGCGTCTGGCTCCAGCCACCGTCACCGGAGACACAGCGCCTGAGCGCCCTGACGCCGACGTCGTTCGCCATCGCCGGCACCACCCACGTCACCTCCCCGACCTCCTCCCCAACGGCCTACACCAGGCCTCGCCGACCCTGTCACATCCCTAGTTATGGTATGACCTATGCTTGCTTTGTGCATCATGTTTAATCTTTCAAATAAATTTGAAATGGGGAAAGTTGCAAACCCTAGCACCAAAGTTTTTCCAATAGGTTCAACTTTAAAATGGATTTTCAATGAACCCAAAATGCTCTTCAAAAATGTTCATGCTCTTTGGATAATGTTGGGAACAACAACCAGAGGTGATGCACATTTTTGCTACACATTTTGGATTTTTGAATCAATGCATAAATATTTGATTTGGAGCTGTTTAAATTATATAAATATTTTAATGGCTCCAAAAATGTTGGGAATTGGTGAGGGCCTCTGGAATATTATATCTAGATGCCACAAATATTTTCAGCATTTATGGAAATGTTTTAACATTTCTTTTAGAGTCAAAACAAATGTCAGAAATAGAAAAAGAAAACAAAAAAATAGAAAACACTTACCTGGCGCTCACCTGGCAGCCCATCTGGCCGGCCCAGCCCACCAGGGGCAGGGAGGTCTTCTTCCTCTCGCCAGTCGGATGCCCGGCGCGTGCCCGACGCGCGCCGGCGCACGCCCGGCCACCTCCTGCTTCCCGCCGCTGTCTCGACGCCCAGGACGACGCCACGCAGTCTCCCCGACCCCGCTCTTACTCCCTCTCGCTCATTCCCCTCCTCGGTCCTCTCTCTCGCACGCACCCGAGCGCTGCCATCGCCGCCGACAAGCACCACCGCGGCCACTGCCTTCCCCTCACCTCTCGGATGTGCCCCAGAGCTCCGCCTCGCCACCTGCTACGTCCTCAATGTGCCAGGCGACCTGGGAAGCTCTGCATTGACGCCACCGTCTTCGTTTCCATCGCCAGCCGCCGGAGATCATCCTTGTTGCTCCGCTCGCTCCGGGCCTTCCCCGAGCCCGCTGGCCTGCTCTACGTGATCCCCGTGAGCTCCCGATCTTTCCTCCCTTAACCACGTCATCGTTTTCATCCTGTAACCATTGCCCCGTGGGTAACCGGAGCCGCCGTCCGCCATGGCCGGCGAGCTCCGTGCCCCTGAGCCCTCCGCTCCTGCTAGCTGCTCCGGCGGGCTCCTGTTGCCCATTAGGTGCTGCCTAGCACCCCACGTTGGCTCGCCTCGCGCTACAGCCGCCACCCCAGATCAACCGAGCTCCGGTCGCCGCCGCGAGCCCTGCTCCGGCGAGCTCCGTCCACCCCACGGCCTCCCACCTGCTCCATTAGATGCGCGCGAGCGCCAGCCACCCTCAGCACCCATCCGCGCGTCGAATGGACGCCTGTAGCGCGTTCCGGCGAAGCACCGCCGCGCGGTTTGGTTGTCGCCGGCCGAACTCCGGCGAGGCTGACGTGGCGGCTTAATTAGCGCTAACCCCACAACCTAATCACCCCCTGAGACTGACAGTGGGCCCCAGAGCCCAGTCAAACCCTGCGGGTTTGACCTGGGCTTAACCACTGTGTCACTGATGTGTGGCCCCCGCACGTCAGGTTTGACCTGGTCAGCCCTGCTGACGCCTCTGTGACATCACGCGGACGCGGTAATTGATTTTCTGGATTTTAAATAATTCAGAGAATTTCAAAAAATAGTTAAAACTTCTAAAATTCCTAGAAATTAAACCGTAGCTCAGAATGAAATAATTTATATATGAAAAATTATCAGAAAAATGCAAGGAATCCATTTATGCCAGTTTCATGCATGAAAACCCAACTTATACTTGCTGTATAAGTGAAAATGTAATAATGGCATGTTATACACTTAATTTGGGATTTGCATATGAACCCTTGGTTCATATGGACTTCAACCAAATTGATGCTACATGCATTAGGGTAAATCATAGCATATTTGAAATGTCATCTTCATGCATCATATTGTTGCTTATGGTTGTTCATTGATTGCCGGCACCGTCCCTTCTAGATAGGTTCTACTCCGGAAGGTGTTCCGAGTACCTGTCTGAGGAGCAGTGCTTCTTTGTAGATCTATCAGGCAAGCAACCCCCCCCCCTTGAGCATTTTGATAAATACCACTCTCTCGCTCCTGCTCCTTATACTGCATTAGGACAACAATGATTCAAACTGCTACTTTCTGCTGTGGTAGTTGAACCCATTCCTCTGCATGACCTGTCATTGCCACAGTAAATAGTTGAAACCCACTAGCATGAGTAGGAGTTGCTTGAGCCTTGATGTGCCTACTCATCCATGCTTGATTTCTTTATGCCAGCTATGCTTAGAGTTGTGTCAGGTCTGATTCACCGGGAATGAATCGGAGTGGTGAACATGTCCTACCGGTAAAGGCTAAGTGTGTGAACACGTTTTGGTAAAGGTAGCGATGAGAGGCCATGTAGGAGTACATGGTGGGTTGTCTCATTGGAACCGTCCCTAAGCACTGAGTTCTGTGTATGTTATCCAAGTCCAGTTACTACCACGCATTGGGTTCCGGTTATGCGGCCCCTCTCGGCTTATTAATCCACTTGATCTCTGTCCAGGAGTTGCAACTAGTTCTGGCGTTTGTAGGTAGTGCTACTTGTCTACCAGGTGGTGTCCGATGGGACGGGCTTGGGACAGACTAGGCACTGTGGCACGGTGTACCAAGTGGCACCCGGATGGTGGGCTTGGGAACCCTGCACACATCGTTTGGGGCCGTGAGCGACACACCGGCCGGATCTCCTTGCGGATGGAACCCGAATAGGCGATAAACCTGGACGAGAGACTTGTGTGGTTAGTCAGGTCGTGGCCGACACCCTCGCCCGGCTTCCGCTTGATGGTTGCTAAGGTACATGACGTGTATAGGGCTATAAGTGGCGAGAGCGTGTGTGAAGAAGTACACCCATGCAGGGTCAATGTTATCTATTCGAATAGTCGTTTTCCTCGGATATGGAAACTTGGAGGACTTATGTAGTACATAGACAACTTGAAGTGGATACTCTAAAATCCGCATGATAAGCGTGAGTGCTATGGATGGCCTTCTCATAGGGAGACGGGAACGGATCCATAGTGGAGTATTGATATGGTGAATATGTGGAATTGTGTGCGTCTTCTCCCCTCAAAGAAGTTTCTGATACTCGTAGTATAGGCTAGCCACTGAGTCAAAGCTGGCTTGCTGCTGTTAAAACTCCACCACCCCCTTGGTTGATAATGTTGCATATGTAGATAGTTCTGATTTAAGACTTGCTGAGTACCTTTGTACTCACGTTTGCTTATTTATGTTTTGCAGTTGGTTACCTTAGTGACTTCGACGAGTAGCTTGTATCCCAGCTACGATTTTGTACCCTTGGGAGGGTCGTGTTTAGTCAGGCTTCTTAGTCTTTTCCTTTTGTAGTTGTCTGATCTCAGACATGTAATGCTTCTGTTGCTTGTATGCTCTGAATGATGAGTCATGAGACCCCTGTTTGTATTGAATGCTATGTGGCTCTTCTGGGCCTTTATCTATATGAGTTTGAGTTATGTTGTGATGCCATGTTGTACAGCACATAGTTGCATGCTATGCGTACGTGTAACGTGTATTGCTATGTGTGGGATCCGACAACCTAGTTGTTTACCTCTGATAGCCTCTTTTATGGGGAAATGTAGTCTTGTGCTTCCATGAGCCATAGTAGTCCGCTACAGCCCGGTTCACCGGAGTCCTGCTAGCCCAGCACTACTGCTTCGGAACACTTGACTGGCTGGCATGTGATTCACTTCGTTCCTGTGTCTGTCCCTTCGGGAAAATGTCACGCAGTGACATCCGGAGTCCTTCCTAGCCTGCTACAGCCCGGGTTCCCGGAGTCCTGTGAGCCCAGTGCTACAGCCCGGATTCATACGTTGTTGACCGACATGTTCGTGGTTGATTCATATATGCCTGTCCCTATAAGTTAGTGCCACTTTGGATTCACGACTAGTCATGTCGGCCCGGGTTCTCTGTCATATGGATGCTAGCGACACTATCATATACGTGAGCCAAAAGGCGCAAACGGTCTCGGGCCAGGTAAGGAGGCACCCGTGGGAATACCGTGCGTGAGGCCGCAAAGTGATATGAAGTGTTACATGCTAGATCGGTGTGACTTAGGATCGGGGTCCCGACAGCGTTGGTATCAGAGCCTGACTGGCTGTAGGATTACCAAGCCAAACTGGTCGAAGTTGAGTCTAGAAATGCTTTAGTTATATAAGGGAATTGATTGTGGAAGGGAACGTAAGGCTCTTTTTACTCCTTTACCTCATGTCATTCTTTCTGAGTCAGCCTCTTCTTTTCTACGAGGGTTAAGGCCTAGGCTTCTCCTCTATCTCTCAGGATGACGTGTTACTAAACCGTAAAGTCTTAGGATTGTTGGGTTGTGTCTCCGTACAGTTCTACTACTTCCGTGTGTCCTTAGTTTGACCCAGAACCTTGATATTATGATGCTGATTGATTATGCTATTCCTTTGATGAATGTCTTAAAAATCCTTTTGAGCATTTACAGCCGTTATGCTGCCGAAATTGTCCTAGGATTTCAAGAGTTTCCAATGCTTTTGCATTACATTCTGCATCCTCATGTCGATGCTAATTCCATCCTTGTTTCCTTGGTTTCTGTGCCAGGATGTCGTCTGCTAACTGAGGTTCAGTTGCTCATAGCAAGAACCACGGAGATGGTAGGGATGAGGATCCTCCTGTCCAGCCTTTGATGGTAGAGTTCTTGTTAGCATCCGAGAGGAACAAGCGTGAGACTAACCGCTTGCTGGCACAGATTGAGCAGAACACCGCACATCAGTGTAAGAAGTTGGTTTCTATCACCGACTTCATTGGTCTGAAACCACCCACCTTCCATCATTCCATTGAGCCACTCGATGCGGATGACTGGCTCCGGAGCATCACTCACAAGTTGCTTGCTTCGAACGTGGCTGAAGGTGACAAGGTCACCTATGCTACCTATCACCTGGAAGGTCCTGCTAGTATTTGGTGGCGGAGCTATGAGGCTATGCTTCCAGCTGGCCAGATTTCTACGTGGAAGGATTTCACCGAGACTTTTCGTGACCACCACATTCCTCAGGCTCTCATTGACCGCAAGAGGGAAGAGTTCTGTAGTTTTACCCAGTGTAAGCTGCCTGTTGATGCTTACATTAGAGAGTTTGGAAGCCTTGCCCGCTATGCTACAGAAGAAGTGTCCACGGACGCTAAGAAGAAGGCTAGGTTCCGGAAGGGTCTCAACCCTAAGTTGCGTCGTGATCTCCACCTGCATCATTGTGATACTTTCCAGGCTCTTGTGAACAAGGCCATTAATGCAGAGACAACTCAGCTCACTTACGAGGAGTCTCGTAAGCACAACCGTGATATGGGTTCTTCCTCCCGCTCTGGCTCTCAGAAGCGACGGATTTGGATTCCGAACTTAGCTCTTCCACCGCGATATGCACCAAGGCCATCCGATGTGGTGCCTCACCCAATTCAGCAACATGCTCCACCCAGGCCTATTAGTGGACCACTTGCCAATGTAGGTCCATGTCCTACCTCAGGAACTTGCTTCACCTGCGGAGAACCAGGACACTAGCACGTAACTGCCCTCAGTCTAGTTATACTCCACCCCAGTCTGAGAGGTCTGTTGGCCGTGAAAAGCCATCAGGCAAGATGATCAGTACCAAGCCAGCCTCCATTGAACGAGCATGTGTCCACCATGTCTCAGCTACAGAAGCTCAAGATGATCCCGACGTCGTACTGGGTACGCTTCTTGTCAATTGTCACCCAGCTTTAGTTCTGTTCGATACTGGAGCATCCCACTCCTTCATCCGAAGGTTATGCTCGGTTGCACGACATGTCATTTTGTGATATGCCAACTCCACTAATAATCCAGACTCCTGGTTCCAAATGGCAAACCTCCAAGGTAAGACATGGTAATGAAATCCTTGTTGACAGACTGGTATTCCTTGCTTCTCTGATATCTCTCAAGTCTTCAGATATTAACATCATCTTGGGTATGGACTGGATGACAGCTCATCATGCCAAGACCGATTGTTACACCAGATCTGTTCAACTTACACATCCATCTGGCAAAATAGTCACTATCTCTACTAGAGTTGCAAGGCATCAACTCTATTCTCTTAATGCCAGTCCTCTTCCAGACCTTGAAGATATTCCGGTAGTCCGTGACTTCCCGGATGTTTTTCCAGAAGAACTGCCAGGTGTCCCACCTGACAGAGATGTAGAGTTTGTCATAGAACTTATCCCAGGAACTGTTCCAATCTCTAGGAGACCATACAAGATGGCACCTTTGGAGTTAGCCGAGCTTAAGAAACAACTTGATGAGTCCTTGCAAAAGGGTTTCATCCGTCCCAGTTCTTCTCCTTGGGCTTGTCCTGTCCTCTTCGTCAAGAAGAAGGATGGTACGGATCAGATGGTTGTAGATTATCGTCCCGTTAATTTGGTCACGATAAAGAACAAGTATCCGCTCCCCAAGATCAACGACCTGTATGATCAGCTCGCTGGATCCTTAGTCTTTTCCAAGATGGATTTGAGGTTAGGCTACCACCAAATCAAGATCAGAAATGGGGACATCCCCAAAACGGCCTTTGTCACTCGTTATGGTCAATACGAGTACAGCGTGATGTGTTTCGGCCTAACCAATGCTCCAGCTACTTTCTCCCGCTTGATGAACTCGATCTTTATGGAGTACTTAGATAAGTTCGTCGTGGTTTATCTCGATGATATTCTTATTTACTCGAAGAACGAGGAAGAGCATGCTGAACATCTTAGGCTTGTGTTAGAAAAACTCAAAGAGCACCACCTTTATGCCAAGTTCTCCAAGTGTGAATTTTGGTTGCCAGAAGTGACCTATCTGGGCCATGTGATCTCTAGTAAGGGCATTGCTGTCAATCCCGAGAGAGTTAAAGCCGTTCTCGATTGGACTCCACCTGAAACGGTCAAACAAGTTAGGAGTTTCCTTGGTCTAGCCAGTTATTGTCGCTGCTTCGTTGAAAAGTTCTCCAAAGTGGCCAAACCCCTCACGGAGCTTCTCAAGAAAGATAAAAGGTTTGAGTGGACCCCATAGTGTGAGCACAGTTTTCAGGAACTGAAAAGACGCCTAACTTCTGTGCCCATACTCGTGCCACCGGATTTCACTAAAGACTTTGTTATCTACTGCGACGCCTCCCGACAGGGACTAGGTTGCATTTGTTAGGTTTTGTAGTAATTTCAAAAAATTTCCTACGCACACGCAAGATCATGATGATGCATAGCAACGAGAGGGGAGAGTGTTGTCTACGTACCCTTGTAGACCGCAACGGAAGCATTGACGCAACGTAGAGGAAGTAGTCGTACGTCTTCCGATCCGACCGATCCAAGCACCGTTACTCCGGCACCTCCGAGTTCTTGGCACACGTACAGCTCGATGACGCTCCTCGGGCTCCGATCCAGCAAAGCTTCGGGGATGATTTTCGTCAGCACAACGGCGTGGTGACGATGATGATGCTCTACCGACGCAGGGCTTTGCCTAAGCACTACTACGATATGACCGGGGTGGAATATGGTGGAAGGGGGCACCGCACACGGCTGAGGAACGATCACGAAGATCAACTTGTGTGTTCTAGTGTGCCCCCCTGCCTCCGTATATAAAGGATCCAAGGGGGGGGGTGCGGCCGGCCTAGAGGAGGCGCGCAGGAGGAGTCCTACTCCTACCGGGAGTAGGACTCCCCTCCCGTTCCTTGTCCAACTAGGAGAGGTGGAGGGAGAGAAGGAAAGGGGGTGCCGCCCCTCCCTCCTTGTCCAATTCGGACTAGGGGGAGAGGGGGCGCGCGGCCTGCCCTGGCAGCCCCTTCCTCTTCTCCACATTAGGCCCATAAGGCCCATTAACCCCCCGGGGGGGTTCCGGTAACCCCCCGGTGCTCCGGTTTTATCCGAAACTTCCCCGGAACCCTTCCGGTGTCCGAATATAGTCGTCCAATATATCAATCTTTATGTCTCGACCATTTCGAGACTCCTCGTCATGTCCGTGATCACATCCGGGACTCCGAACTAACTTTGGTACATCAAAATGCATAAACTCATAATAACTATCATCGTAACATTAAGCGTGCGGACCCTACGGTTCGAGAACAATGTAGACATGACTGAGACAAATCTCCGGTCAATAACCAATAGCGGGACCTGGATGCCCATATTGGCTCCTACATATTCTATGAAGATCTTTATCGGTCAGACCGCATAACAACATACGTTGTTCCCTTTGTCATCGGTATGTTACTTGCCCGAGATTCGATCGTCGGTATCCAATACCTAGTTCAATCTCGTTACCGGCAAGTCTCTTTACTCGTTCCGTAATAAATCATCTCACAACTAACTTATTAGTTGTAATGCTTGCAAGGCTTATGTGATGTGCATTACCGAGAGGGCCCAGAGATACCTCTCCGACAATCGGAGTGACAAATCCTAATCTCGAAATACGCCAACCCAACATCTACCTTTGGAGACACCTGTAGAGCACCTTTATAATCACCCATTTACGTTGTGACGTTTGGTTGCACACAAAGTGTTCCTCCGGCAAATGGGAGTTGCATAATCTCATAGTTATAGGAACATGTATAAGTCATGAAGAAAGCAATAGCAACATACTAAACGATCGGGTGCTAAGCTAATGGAAATGGGTCATGTCAATCAGATCATTCACCTAATGATGTGATCCCATTAATCAAATAACAACTCTTTGTTCATGGTTAGGAAACATAACCATCTTTGATTAATGAGCTAGTCAAGTAGAGGCATACTAGTGACACTTTGTTTGTCTATGTATTCACACATGTATTATGTTTCCGGTTAATACAATTCTAGCATGAATAATAAACATTTATCATGATATAAGGAAATAAATAATAACTTTATTATTGCCTCTAGGGCATATTTCCTTCAGTCTCCCACTTGCACTAGAGTCAATAATCTAGATTACACAGCAATGATTCTAACACCCATGGAGCCTTGGTGCTGATCATGTTTTGCTCATGGAAGAGGCTTAGTCAATGGGTCTGCAACATTCAGATCCGTATGTATCTTGCAAATCTCTATGTCTCCCACCTGGACTAGATCCCGGATGGAATTGAAGCGTCTCTTGATGTGCTTGGTTCTCTTGTGAAATCTGGATTCCTTTGCCAAGGCAATTGCACCAGTATTATCACAAAAGATTTTCATTGGACCCGATGCACTAGGTATGACACCTAGATCGGATATGAACTCCTTCATCCAGACTCCTTCATTTGCTGCTTCCGAAGCAGCTATGGACTCCGCTTCACATGTAGATCCCGCTACAACGCTTTGTTTAGAACTGCACCAACTGACAGCTCCACCGTTTAATGTAAACACGTATCCGGTTTGTGATTTAGAATTGTCCGGATCAGTGTCAAAGCTTGCATCAACGTAACCTTTTACGATGAGCTCTTTGTCACCTCCATATATGAGAAACATATCCTTAGTCCTTTTCAGGTATTTCAGGATGTTCTTGACCGCTGTCCAGTGATCCACTCCTGGATTACTTTGGTACCTCCCTGCTAGACTTATAGCAAGGCACACATCAGGTCTGGTACACAGCATTGCATACATGATAGATCCTATGGCTGATGCATAGGGAACATCTTTCATATTCTCTCTATCTTCTGAAGTGGTCAGGCATTGAGTCTTACTCAACTTCACACCTTGTAACACAGGCAAGAACCCTTTCTTTGCTTGATCCATTTTGAACTTCTTCAAAACTTTGTCAAGGTATGTGGTTTGTGAAAGTCCAACTAAGCGTTTTGATCTATCTCTATAGATCTTAATGCCTAATATGTAAGCAGCTTCACTGAGGTCTTTCATTGAAAAACTCTTATTCAAGTATCCCTTTATGCTATCCAGAAATTCTATATCATTTCCAATTAGTAATATGTCATCTACATATAATATTAGAAATGCTACAGAGCTCCCACTCACTTTCTTGTAAATACAGGCTTCTCCAAAAGTATGTATAAAACCAAATGCTTTGATCACACTATCAAAGCGTTTATTCCAACTCCGAGAGGCTTGCACCAGTCCATAAATGGATCGCTGGAGCTTGCACACTTTGTTAGCTCCCTTTGGATCGACAAAACCTTCTGGTTGCATCATATACAACTCTTCTTCCAGAAATCCATTCAGGAATGCAGTTTTGACATCCATCTGCCAAATTTCATAATCATAAAATGCGGCAATTGCTAACATGATTCGGACAGACTTAAGCATCGCTACGGGTGAGAAGATCTCATCGTAGTCAATCCCTTGAACTTGCCGAAAACCTTTTGCGACAAGTCGAGCTTTGTAGACAGTAATATTACCGTCAGCGTCAGTCTTCTTCTTGAAGATCCATTTATTCTCAATTGCTTGCCGATCATCGGGCAAGTCAACCAAAGTCCATACTTTGTTCTCATACATGGATCCCATCTCAGATTTCATGGCTTCAAGCCACTTTGCGGAATCTGGGCTCACCATCGCTTCTTCATAGTTCGTAGGTTCATCATGATCTAGTAGCATGACTTCCAGAACAGGATTACCGTACCACTCTGGTGCGGATCTTACTCTGGTTGATCTATGAGGTTCAGTAGTATCTTGTTCTGAAGTTTCATGATCATCATCATTAGCTTCCTCACTAAATGGTGTAGGTGTCACAGAAACAATTTTCTGTGATGCACTACTTTCCAATAAGGGAGCAGGTACAGTTACCTCGTCAAGTTCTACTTTCCTCCCACTCACTTCTTTCGAGAGAAACTCCTTCTCCAGAAAGTTTCCGAATTTAGCAACAAAAGTCTTGCCTTCGGATCTGTGATAGAAGGTGTATCCAATAGTCTCCTTTGGATATCCTATGAAGACACATTTCCCTGATTTGGGTTCGAGCTTATCAGGTTGAAGCTTTTTCACATAAGCATCGCAGCCCCAAACTTTCAGAAACGACAACTTTGGTTTCTTGCCAAACCAAAGTTCATAAGGCGTCGTCTCAACGGATTTTGATGGTGCCCTATTTAACATGAATGCGGTCGTCTCTAGAGCGTATCCCCAAAACGATAGCGGTAAATCAGTAAGAGACATCATAGATCGCACCATATGTAGTAAAGTGCGATTACGATGTTCGGACACACCATTACGCTGTGGTGTTCCGGGTGGCGTGAGTTGCGAAACTATTCCACAATTTTTCAAATGTACACCAAACTCATAACTCAAATATTCTCCTCCACGATCAGATCGTAGAAACTTTATTTTCTTGTTATGATGATTTTCAACTTCACTCTGAAATTCTTTGAACTTTTCAAATGTTTCAGACTTATGTTTCATTAAGTAGATATACCCATATCTGCTTAAATCATCTGTGAAGGTGAGAAAATAACGATATCCGCCACGAGCCTCAATATTCATCGGACCACATACATCTGTATGTATGATTTCCAACAAATCTGTTGCTCTCTCCATAGTACCGGAGAACGGCGTTTTAGTCATCTTGCCCATGAGGCACGGTTCGCAAGTACCAAGTGATTCATAATCAAGTGGTTCCAAAAGTCCATCTGTATGGAGTTTCTTCATGCGCTTTACACCGATATGACCTAAACGGCAGTGCCACAAATAAGTTGCACTATCATTATCAACTCCGCATCTTTTGGCTTCAACATTATGAATATGTGTATTACTACTATCAAGATTTAACAAGAATAGACCACTCTTCAAGGGTGCATGACCATAAAAGATATTACTCATATAAATAGAACAACCATTATTCTCTGATTTAAATGAATAACCGTCTCGCATCAAACAAGATCCAGATATAATGTCATGCTTAACGCTGGCACCAAATAACAATTATTCAGGTCTAATATTAATCCCGAAGGTAGATGTAGAGGTAGCGTGCCGACTGTGATCACATCGACTTTGGAACCGTTTCCCACGCGCATCGTCACCTCGTCCTTAGCCAATCTTCGCTTAATCCGTAGTCCCTGTTTCGAGTTGCAAATATTAGCAACAGAACCAGTATCAAATACCCAGGTGCTACTGCGAGCATTAGTAAGGTACACATCAATAACATGTATATCACATATACCTTTGTTCACCTTGCCATCCTTCTTATCCGCCAAATACTTGGGGCAGTTCCGCTTCCAGTGACCAGTCTGCTTGCAATAGAAGCACTCAGTTTCAGGCTTAGGTCCAGGTTTGGGTTTCTTCTCTTGAGTAGCAACTTGCTTATCGTTCTTTTTGAAGTTCCCCTTCTTCTTCCCTTTGCCCTTTTTCTTGAAACTAGTGGTCTTGTTGACCATCAACACTTGATGCTCCTTCTTGATTTCTACCTCCGCAGCTTTCAGCATCGCGAAGAGCTCGGGAATAATCTTATTCATCCCTTGCATATTATAGTTCATCACGAAGCTCTTGTAGCTTGGTGGCAGTGATTGGAGAATTCTGTCAATGACGCAGTCATCTGGAAGATTAACTCCCAACTGAATCAAGTGATTATTATACCCAGACATTTTGAGTATATGCTCACTGACAGAACTGTTCTCCTCCATCTTGCAGCTATAGAACTTATTGGAGACTTCGTATCTCTCAATCCGGGCATTTGCTTGAAATATTAACTTCAACTCCTGGAACATCTCATATGCTCCATGACGTTCAAAACGTCGTTGAAGTCCCGATTCTAAGCCGTAAAGCATGGCACACTGAACTATTGAGTAGTCATCAGCTTTGCTCTGCCAGACGTTCATAACATCCGGCGTTGCTCCTGCAGCAGGCCTGGCACCCAGCGGTGCTTCCAGGACGTAATTCTTCTGTGCAGCAATGAGGATAATCCTCAAGTTACGGACCCAGTCCGTGTAATTGCTACCATCATCTTTCAACTTTGCTTTCTCAAGGAACGCATTAAAATTCAACGGAACAACAGCACGAGCCATCTATCTACAATCAAACATAAACAAGCAAGATACTAATCAGGTACTAATTTTCATGATAAATTTAAGTTAAGTTAATTCACTTAAAGAACTCCCACTTAGATAGACATCCCTCTAATCCTCTAAGTGATTACGTGATCCAAATCAACTAAACCATGTCCGATCATCACGTGAGATGGAGTAGTTTCATTGGTGAACATCTTTATGTTGATCATATCTACTATATGATTCACGCTCGACCTTTCGGTCTCCGTGTTCCGAGGCCATATCTGTATATGCTTGGCTCGTCAAGTTTAACCTGAGTATTCCGCGTGTGCAACTGTTTTGCACCTGTTGTATTTGAACGTAGAGCCTATCACACCCGATCATCACGTGGTGTCTCAGCACGAAGAACTTTCGCAACGGTGCATACTCAGGGAGAACACTACTTGATAATTTAGTGAGAGATCATCTTATAATGCTACCGTCAATCAAAGCAAGATAAGACGCTTAAAAGATAAACATCACATGCAATCAATAAAAGTGATATGATATGGCCATCATCATCTTGTGCTTGTGATCTCCATCTCTTAGGCACCATCGTGATCACCATCGTCACCGGCGCGACACCTTGATCTCCATCGTAGCATCGTTGTCATCTCGCCGAGCTTGTGCTTCCACGACTATCGCTACCGTTTAGTGATAAAGTAAAGCATTACAGCGCGATTGCATTGCATACAATAAAGCGACAACCATATGGCTCCTGCCAGTTGCCGATAACTCGGTTACAAAACATGATCATCTCATACAATAAAATTTAGCATCATGTCTTGACCATATCACATCACAACATGCCCTGCACAAACAAGTTAGACGTCCTCTACTTTGTTGTTGCAAGTTTTTACGTGGCTGCTACGGGCTTAAGCAAGAACCAATCTTACCTACGCATCAAAACCACAATGATAGTTTGTCAAGTTGGTGCTGTTTTAACCTTCGCAAGGACCGGGCGTAGCCACACTCGATTCAACTAAAGTTGGAGAAACTGTCACCCGCAAGCCACCTATGTGCAAAGCACGTCGGGAGAACCGGTCTCGCGTAAGCGTACGCGTAATGTCGATCCGGGCCGCTTCGTCCAACAATACTGCCAAACCAAAGTATGACATGCTGGTAAGCAGTATGACTTATATCGCCCACAACTCACTTGTGTTCTACTCGTGCATATAACATCAACATATAAAACCTAGGCTCTGATACCACTGTTGGGTTTCGTAGTAATTTCAAAAAAATTCCTACGCACACGCAAGATCATGATGATGCATAGCAACGAGAGGGGAGAGTGTTTTCTACGTACCCTTGTAGACCGCAACGGAAGCGTTGACGCAACGTAGAGGAAGTAGTCGTACGTCTTCCGATCCGACCGATCCAAGCACCGTTACTCCGGCACCTCCGAGTTCTTGGCACACGTACAGCTCGATGACGCTCCCCGGGCTCCGATCCAGCAAAGCTTCGGGGATGAGTTTCGTCGGCACAACGGCGTGGTGACGATGATGATGCTCTACCGACGCAGGGCTTCGCCTAAGCACTACTACGATATGACCGAGGTGGAATATGGTGGAAGGGGGCACCGCACACGGCTGAGGAACGATCACGAAGATCAACTTGTGTGTTCTAGGGTGCCCCCCTGCCTCCGTATATAAAGGATCTAAGGGGGGTGCGGCCGGAGAGGAGGCGCGCAGGAGGAGTCCTACTCCTACCGGGAGTAGGACTCCCCTCCCTTCCTTGTCCAAGTAGGAGAGGTGGAGGGAGAGGAAGGAAAGGGGGGGCGCCGCCCCTCCCTCCTTGTCCAATTCGGACTAGGGGGAGAGGGGGCGCGCGGCCTGCCCTGGCAGCCCCTTCCTCTTCTCCACATTAGGCCCATAAGGCCCATTAACCCCCCGGGGGGTTCCGGTAACCCCCCGGTGCTCCGGTTTTATCCGAAACTTCCCCGGAACCCTTCCGGTGTCCGAATATAGCCGTCCAATATATCAATCTTTATGTCTCGACCATTTCGAGACTCCTCGTCATGTCCGTGATCACATCCGGGACTCCGAACTAACTTCGGTACATCAAAATGCATAAACTCATAATAACTGTCATCGTAACATTAAGCGTGCGGACCCTACGGTTCGAGAACAATGTAGACTTGACCGAGACAAATCTCCGGTCAATAACCAATAGCGGGACCTGGATGCCCATATTGGCTCTACATATTCTACGAAGATCTTTATCGGTCAGACCGCATAACAACATACGTTGTTCCCTTTGTCATCGGTATGTTACTTGCCCGAGATTCGATCGTCGGTATCCAATACCTAGTTCAATCTCGTTACCGGCAAGTCTCTTTACTCGTTCCGTAATACATCATCTCCAACTAACTCATTAGTTTATGCAATGCTTGCAAGGCTTATGTGATGTGCATTACCGAGAGGGCCCAGAGATACCTCTCCGACAATCGGAGTGACAAATCCTAATCTCGAAATACGCCAACCCAACATCTACCTTTGGAGACACCTGTAGAGCTCCTTTATAATCACCCAGTTACGTTGTGACGTTTGGTAGCACACAAAGTGTTCCTCCGGCAAACGGGAGTTGCATAATCTCATAGTCATAGGAACATGTATAAGTCATGAAGAAAGCAATAGCAACATAGCTAAACGATCGGGTGCTAAGCTAATGGAATGGGTCATGTCAATCAGATCATTCCTAATGATGTGATCCCGTTAATCAAATAACAACTCATTGTTCATGGTTAGGAAACATAACCATCTTTTGATTAATGAGCTAGTCAAGTAGAGGCATACTAGTGACACTTTGTTTGTCTATGTATTCACACATGTATTATGTTTCCGGATTAATACAATTCTAGCATGAATAATAAACATTTATCATGATATAAGGAAATAAATAATAACTTTTATTGCCTCTAGGACATATTTCCTTCAGCATTCTTATGCAAGATCGCCATGTGATTGCCTATGCATCTCGACAGTTATATCCACAAGAGGAGAATTATCCTACACATGATCTAGAGCTTGCAGCCGTAGTCTATGCACTTAAGACTTGGCGACATTACCTTCTTGGTAACCGTTGCGAAATCTACACTGACCATTAGAGTCTCAAGTATATCTTCACCCAACCGGATCTGAATCTCAAACAGAGACGTTGGTTGGAGTTGATCTCGATTACGACTTAGGAATCACCTACACCCCAGGCAAAGCCAATGTCATGGCTGATGCTTTAAGTCGTAAATCCTATTGCAACAACCTCATGTTGTAACAATGTCAACCACCCCTCCATGAGGAATTCTGTAAGCTTAACCTTCACATAGCTCCTCGTGGTTCCCTTTCTACCTTGGTGGCGAAACCTACCCTTATGGATCAGATCATAGAGGCTCAGAAGCATGATACGGGAATCTCTTGGATCAAGAAGAATATTTCCAAGGGAGTTGCTGGCTGTTTCTCTATGGATGAACGAGGTGTTGTTTACTTTGGTAACCGTTTGGTGGTTCCCAAATGTCAACAGATGCAGCAACTGATCCTTAAGGAGGCCCATGAATCCCCTCTCACGATTCATCCTGGTAGTACAAAGATGTATCAGGACCTACGCCAGAGGTTCTGGTGGACTAGGATGAAGAGAGAAATCGCTTAGTATATTGCCAACTGTGACGTTTGTCGTTGCATTAAGGCAGAGCATCAAAGACCTGCTGGCACCCATCAACCTTTAGCTATTCCCGAGTGGAAATGGGACAAAGTTGGTATGGACTTCATCACCGGCTTTCCCAGGACCAAGAAAGGAAATAATGCTATCTTCGTAGTCATTGACCGTCTTTCCAAAGTGGCTCACTTCCTACCTGTTCGAGAGAGTATCACTGCTAGTCAGCTCGCTGACTTATATATCTCCCGAATAGTGTCACTCCATGGTGTTCCACTGGAGATCAATTCAGACCGTGGCAGTCTTTTCACCTCTCATTTCTGGGAAAGTTTCCAAACTGCCATGGGCACCCATCTTTCCTTAAGTACCGCTTTCCACCCTCAGTCAAGTGGTCAGGTGGAAAGGGTCAACCAAATTCTCGAAGACATGCTTAGAGCTTGCGTTATCTCATTCGGTATGGATTGGGAGAAATGTCTTCCCTTTGCCGAGTTTTCTTATAACAATAGCTACCAATCCAGCGTTAAGAAAGCACCCTTCGAGATTCTGTATGGACGAAGATGTCGAACACCTTTGAACTGGTCAAAAACCGGTGAAAGAAAATTCTTTGGACCGGATATGATCCAGGAGGCAGAAGAGCAAGTTCGCATCATTCGTGAGAATTTGGAAACAGCCCAATCTCGTCAAAAGAGCTAGTATGACCGTCGTCATAAGGAAGTGGCTTATGAAGTTGGCGACAAGGCTTACCTTCGGGTTACTCCTTTGAAGGGTACCCATCGTTTCGGTATCAAGGGCAAGTTGGCTCCTCGTTACGTCGGTCCTTTTCGCATTCTCGCTAAACGAGGAGAGGTTGCCTACCAGTTGGAACTACCCCCACATCTTTCTCGAGTTCATGATGTCTTCCACGTCTCTCAACTCAGGCGTTTCTTCTCGGATCCCATCCGCGGAGTGGACCATGAAACGCTTGATCTCCAAGATAACCTCACTTATCGAGAGTACCCCGTTCGCATTCTGGATCAAGCAGAGCGTGTCACCCGACATCATAACATCACGTTTCTCAAGGTTCGGTGGTCTCATCATGCCGAGAGAGAAGCTACTTGGGAGCGAGAAGATCGTCTTCGACTTGAGTACCCCGCTTTGTTTCCGCCAACTCCTGAATCTCGGGACAAGATTTCTTCAAGTGGGGGCGAGTTGTCACATCCCTAGTTCTGGTATGACCTAGGCTTGCTTTGTGCATCATGTTTAATCTTTCAAATAAATTTGAAATGGGGAAAGTTGCAAACCCTAGCACCAAAGTTTTTCCAATAGGTTCAACTTAAAAATGGATTTTCAATGAACCCAAAATGCTCTTAAAAAACGTTCATGCTCTTTGGATAATGTTGGGAACAACAACCAGAGGTGATGCACATTTTTGCTACTCATTTTGGATTTTTGAATCAATGCATAAATATTTGATTTGGAGCTGTTTAAATTATATAAATATTTTAATGGCTCCAAAAATGTTGGGAATTGGTGAGGGCCTCTGGAATATTATATCTAGATGCCACAAATATTTTCAGCATTTATGGAAATGTTTTAACATTTCTTTTAGGGTCAAAACAAATGTCAGAAATAGAAAAAGAAAACAGAAAAATAGAAAACACTTACCTGGCGCTCACCTGGCAGCCCATCTCACCTGGCAGCCCATCTGGCCGGCCCAGCCCACCAGGGGCAGGGAGGTCTTCTTCCTCCCGCCAGTCGGATGCACGGTGCGTGCTCGACGTGCACCGGCGCACGCCCGGCCACCTCCTGCTTCCCGCCGCTGCCTCGACGCCCAGGACGACGCCACGCAGTCTCCCCGACCCCCCCTCTCACTCCCTCTCGCTCATCCCCCTCCTCAGTCCTCTCTCTCGCATGCACCCAAGCGCTGCCATCGCCGCCGACAAGCACCACCGCAGCCACTGCCTTCTGCTCGCCTCTCGGACGTGCCCCAGAGCTCCGCCTCGCCGCTTGCTACGTCCTCAACGAGCCAGGCGACCCGGGAAGCTCTGCATCGACGCCACCGTCTTTGTTTCCATCGCCGACCACCGGAGATCCTCCCCGTTGCTCCGCTCGCTCCGGGCCTTCCCCGAGCCTGCTGGCCTGCTCTATGTGATCCCCGTGAGCTCCCGGTCTTTCCCCCCTTAACCACGTCGTCGTTTTCATCCTGTAACCACTGCCCCGCGGGTAACCGGAGCCGCCGTCCGCCATGGCCGGGGAGCTCCGTGCCCCTGAGCCCTTCGCTCCTGCTAGTTGCTCCGGCGGGCTCCTGTTGCCCATTAGGTGCTGCCTAGCACCCCACGTTCGCTCGCCTCGCGCTGCAGCCGCAACCCCGCATCAACAGAGCTCCGGCCGCCGCCGCGAGCCCTGCTCCGGCAAGCTCCGTCCACCCCACGGCCTCCCACCTGCTCCGTTAGATGCGCGTGAGCGCCAGCCACCCTCAGCACCCATCCGCGCGTCGAATGGACGCCTGTAGCACGTTCCGGTGAAGCACCGCCGTGCAGTTTGGTCGTCGCCGGCCGAACTCCGGTGAGGCTGACGTGGCGGCTTAATTAGCGCTAACCCCACAGCCTAATCACCCCCCCTGAGACTGACAGTGGGCCCAGAGCCAAGTCAAACCCTGATCAGTGCGGGTTTGACCCGGGCTTAACCACTGTGTCACTGACGTGTGGCCCCCACATGTCAGGTTTGACCTGGTCAGCCCTGCTGACGCCTTTGTGACGTCACACTGACGCAGTAATTGATTTTTTGGATTTTAAATAATTCAGAGAATTTCAGAAAATAGTTAAAACTTTTAAAATTCCTAGAAATTAAACCGTAGCTCAGAATGAAATAATTTATATATGAAAAATTATCAGAAAAATGCAAGGAATCCATTTATGCCAGTTTCATGCATGAAAACCCAACTTATACTTGCTGTATAAGTGAAAATGTAATAATGGCATGTTATACACTTAATTTGGGATTTGCATATGAACCCTTGGTTCATATGGACTTCAACCAAATTGATGCTACATGCATTAGGGTAAATCATAGCATATTTGAAATGTCATCTTCATGCATCATATTGTTGCTTATGGTTGTTCATTGATTGCCGGCACCGTCCCTTCTAGATAGGTTCTACTCCGGAAGGTGTTCCGAGTACCTGTCTGAGGAGCAGTGCTTCTTTGTAGATCTATCAGGCAAGCAACCCCCCCCCCTTGAGCATTTTGATAAATACCACTCTCTCGCTCCTGCTCCTTATACTGCATTAGGACAACAATGATTCAAACTGCTACTTTCTGCTGTGGTAGTTGAACTCATTCCTCTGCATGACCTGTCATTGCCACAGTAAATAGTTGAAACCCACTAGCATGAGTAGGAGTTGCTTGAGCCTTGATGTGCCTACTCATCCATGCTTGATTTCTTTATGCCAGCTATGCTTAGAGTTCTGTCAGGTCTGATTCACCGGGAATGAATCGGAGTGGTGAACATGTCCTACCGGTAAAGGCTAAGTGTGTGAACACGTTTTGGTAAAGGTAGCGATGAGAGGCCATGTAGGGAGTACATGGTGGGTTGTCTCATTGGAACCGTCCCTAAGCACTGAGTTCTGTGTATGTTATCCAAGTCCAGTTACTACCACGCATTGGGTTCCGGTTATGCGGCCCCTCTCGGCTTATTAATCCACTTGATCTCTGTCCAGGAGTTGCAACTAGTTCTGGCGTTTGTAGGTAGTGCTACTTGTCTACCAGGTGGTGTCCGATGGGACGGGCTTGGGACAGACTAGGCACTGTGGCACGGTGTACCAAGTGGCACCCGGATGGTGGGCTTGGGAACCCTGCACACATCGTTTGGGGCCGTGAGCGACACACCGGCCGGATCTCCTTGCGGATGGAACCCGAATAGGCGATAAACCTGGACGAGAGACTTGTGTGGTTAGTCAGGTCGTGGCCGACACCCTCGCCCGGCTTCCGCTTGATGGTTGCCGAGGTACATGACGTGTACAGGGCTATAAGTGGCGAGAGCGTGTGTGAAGAAGTACACCCATGCAGGGTCAATGTTATCTATTCGAATAGCCGTTTTCCTCGGATATGGAAACTTGGAGGACTTATGTAGTACATAGACAACTTGAAGTGGATACTCTAAAATCCGCAAGATAAGCGTGAGTGCTATGGATGGCCTTCTCGTAGGGAGACGGGAACGGATCCATAGTGGAGTATTGATATGGTGAATATGTGGACTCGTGTGCGTCTTCTCCCCTCAAAGAAGTTTCTGATACTCGTAGTATAGGCTAGCCACTGAGTCAAAGCTGGCTTGCTGCTGTTAAAACTCCACCACCCCCTTGGTTGATAATGTTGCATATGTAGATAGTTCTGATGTAAGACTTGCTGAGTACCTTTGTACTCACGTTTGCTTATTTATGTTTTGCAGTTGGTTACCTTAGTGACTTCGACGAGTAGCTTGTATCCCAGCTATGATCTTGTACCCTTGGGAGGGTCGTGTTTAGTCAAGCTTCTTAGTCTTTTCCTTTTGTAGTTGTCTGATCTCAGACATGTAATGCTTCTGTTGCTTGTATGCTCTGAATGATGGGTCATGAGACCCCTGTTTGTATTGAATGCTATGTGGCTCTTCTGGGCCTTTATCTATATGACTTTGAGTTATGTTGTGATGCCATGTTGTACAGCACATAATTGCATGTTATGCGTACGTGTAACGTGTATTGCTATGTGTGGGATCCGACAACCTAGTTGTTTACCTCTGATAGCCTCTTTTATGGGGAAATGTAGTCTTGTGCTTCCATGAGCCATAGTAGTCCTCTACAGCCCGGTTCACCGGAGTCCTGCTAGCCCAGCACTACTGCTCCGGAACACTTGACTGGCTGGCATGTGATTCACTTCGTTCCTGTGTCTGTCCCTTCGGGGAAATGTCACGCGGTGACATCCGGAGTCCTGCCTAGCCTGCTACAGCCCGGGTTCCCGGAGTCCTGTGAGCCCAGTGCTACAGCCCGGATTCATATGCTGTTGACCGACATGTTCGTGGTTGATTCATGTATGCCTGTCCCTGTAAGTTAGTGCCACTTTGGGTTCACGACTAGTCATGTCGGCCCAGGTTCTCTGTCATATGGATGCTAGCGACACTATCATATACGTGAGCCAAAAGGCGCAAACGGTCCTGGGACAGGTAAGGTGGCACCCATGGGAATACCGTGCGTGAGGCCGCAAAGTGATATGAAGTGTTACATGCTAGATCGGTGTGACTTAGGATCGGGGTCCCGACAGACCCCTCGCTCCTCGGCAACGCTCTGAGCTGCGCTCCCCCTCCCCTTCTGCCCCCGACGTACGTTCGCATCTCGCCGGCGCCCGTCCGCGCTCACCACCGCCCCGCTTTGTCCTAGCCATGCGCCACGCTCGCGCGCTCTCTCGCTCCCCCTCCCCGCGGCGCGTGTGCTCACCGCCGCCCGCGCCTCACACCAGCGCGCCCGCGGTGAGCGCCTCGTGCGCCCCAGCCGCAGCCTTGCCGTGCACCCACGCGCGCCTGCCCACACGGGGCTGCGCCCGCCGCCGCTTGCTGCTCCGGCCGGCCCGTGCTGGCCTCGCGCCCGGCGCCGCTGTCCCGCACACTAACCGGCGACGGCTCCGCCCGACCGCGCCCACCGTCCATCCCGCCCCGCCTCTGCCCGCTGGCGGCGGCCCATCCCTGCGTCCGCCTTTACCCGCCGCGGCCGGCCGGCGAGCCTCGTCGAGGCCACGGCCTCGCCCCGGCGACCTCCACCTAGGCCCCGGGTTCACCTACTCGAGCGCTCGCGCCCAGCGCTCGGTGCCCGCTAACCGCCCCTATGGCTTGGCCTTTGGGCCACTGCCCAGTGGGTCCCCTAGCCCTTTAAAAAAATGAAAAGGCTTAAAAAATAAATAACTAAATAAATTAATTAAACTTACTTAATTAGCCGAATAAACTAGATTAGTTTAACTAAACCTGCTTGACTAGTTCAGTCAATGACAATTGGGCCCCACAGCCCCCTTTGACCAGTCAACTCGGTCTAAGTTGACTGTTGACCCTGCTGACGTCATGCTGACATCACCTTTCACTGTTCTGGATAATGTTCGATTTAAATAATAAAATAGATTTTAAAAAATGCATAAAACATTGATAAATCATCGAAAATAAACCGTAGCTCGGATGAAAATACTTTCTACATGAAAGTTGCTCAGAACGATGAGACAAATCCGGATATGCGGCCCGTTCGTCCGCCACGCATCCCTAGCATACCGAACATGCAACTTTCCCCCTCCGGTTCGTTTGTTCAAAAACGCGAAACACCGGGGATATTTTCCCGGATGTTTCCCCCCTTCACCGGTACCACCTCTTACCGCGTTAGGGCACACCTAGCATGACGCTTTGTTATGTCATGCATCGTCATGCATTTGTTTGCATTATATTTATTGTTTCTTCCCCCTCTTCTCTCGCTAGACACCAAGACCGACGCTGCTGCTACCCAGTACGACTACGGCATTGATGACCCCTCTCTCTTGCCAGAGAAACCAGGCAAGCCCCCCCCCCTTGATCACCAGATATCGCCTATTCTTCTCTACTGCTTGCATTAGAGTAGTGTAGCATGTTACTGCTTTCCGTTAATCCTATTCTGATGCATAGCCTGTCATTGTTGCTCCAGCTGTTGATACCTTACATGCAATCCTAAATGCTTAGTATAGGATGCTAGATTATCATCAGTGGCCCTACACTCTTGTCCGTCTGCCATGCTATACTACTGGGCCGTCATCACTTCGGGAGGTGATCACTTCCGTGTTGGGTTATGTGGTGCACCCCTGCAGGGAAGTTGATCTATTCGAATAGCCGTGTCCCTCGGTAAAATGACGACCCGGAGTTGTACCTTGACCTTATGACAACTAGAACCGGATACTTAATAAAACACACCCTTCCAAGTGCCAGATACAACCGGTGGTCGCTCTCTCACAGGGCGACGAGGGGAGGATCATCGGTTAGGTTTATGCTATGCGATGCTATATGGTGAGTTTACCATCTACTCTCTTCTATATGCTGCAAGATGGAGGTGGCCAGAAGCATAGTCTTCGACAGGACTAGCTATCCCCCTCTTATTCTGGCATTCTGCAGTTCAGTCCACATATGATACCCTCATTCCATTTGATACCAATGCATACATATGTAGTGTAGCTCCTTGCTTGTGAGTACTTTGGATGAGTACTCACAGTTGCTTTGCTCCCTCTTTTCCCCCTTTCTATGCCCGATTACTGCGACCAGACGTTGGAGCCCAGGAGCCAGACGCCACTGTCGATGACGACTACTACTACTCGGGAGGTGCCTACTACTACGTGCAACCCGCTGACGACGACCAGGAGTAGTTTAGGAGGATCCCAAGCAGGAGGCCTGCGCCTCTTTCGATCTGTATCCCAGTTTGTGCTAGCCTTCTTAAGGCAAACTTGTTTAACTTATGTCTGTACTCAGATATTGTTGCTTCCGCTGACTCGTCTATGATCGAGCTCTTGTATTCGAGCCCTCGAGGCCCCTGGCTTGTAATATGATGCTTGTATGACTTATTTTAATTGTAGAGTTGTGTTGTGATATCTTCTCGTGAGTCCCTGATGTTGATCGTACACGTTTGCGTGTATGATTAGTGTACGGTCAAATCGGGGGCGTCACATCCATCCTTAGAACAAATATTTCCCGCCAGCCGGAGAGGGAGTACCTAATCTAAATGGCCGCCCGTGGATCCCTTTGTCTTCCTCTTGTCCGGCACACACTTGTGGGGGCGACGAAGGTCCTCGGAAGAGACGAAACATCAAAGAAACCACCTGAATGCGCAGTCGTCACCTCGGCGGTGGCCTTCATGGGACCCAAGTGGCGGCGGCCTCCCATGTTCTACTTCTCCTCGATGATGGCAGCAGACACGGAGAAGCTAGCCACCGACTCGTCGCTCTCCACGCACCCGACTTCTGTCTCTGCCTGCATGGCACTGCCGCAGGTGTGGGAGGCGTGGCCACAGGCACGAGAGGCGCGCCCACAAACATGGGAGGCACAGCCACCGCAGACACTGGTGGCGCTGTACGACGCGGCAATGACGACACCTATACCGGTTGATCGCCACTGTGCCGGTGTGAGCAACTCGCCACTCCTCATCGAGCTGAACTGGAGCGGCGAGTTGATGAACCACGCGCCGGCTTGGGGCGGCAACTGGCTCCGTCAGGCCAAGCGAGGTTGGTGAAGCACCGAGCGGCCTCACCCGTATCTGGAGGGCTCAGCGGGCCACCCAGTCGGGTAGTATACGGGAGAATGGCTCCTCGGAAGCCATCGGAACAGTAGAGAAAATGGTGAAGGAGGAGATGGGGGAGCGGCAGAGGGGTGTGATTCTTGCCCGCTGTCTGTCTGGCCTCATTTAAATAGAGGGCGGATGGTAGGAGCTTGGCCGGCGTCTTGCCTCGTTCAAACTGAGGGCGGACGGGAGGAGCTCGGCCGGCGTTGCGTTTAATTCCGGCCCGCTCATGAACAGCCGTGTGGCCGAAGTAGGTTTATTGGTTTGCATGCGGGTTTAACGGAGGGGTTTGATGGAGGTGAGGAGGCATGTTCAGCCGGGCGTGCAGCGGGCGGTGCAGTACTATTCGATTTGACAGCGGGTGATGCAGTTCCTGATACGGCTTTAATGCAAACGAAGGAGGGGGTAGCGGTTCCCAAAATGTTGAACGGCCAATGATGCATCCTCCTTCAATTAGCATCGTGAATGCATGAGGGAAGTAATGGGAGGAGGACCGGGAAAAGAGGCAGCATGATGTGAATGCAACGCGGTTTGCACTCATATAAAGGCACCCCTCCATTCCAATGCATCTACCACATCGTACGCACCTAAGCATTTGCCTAAGAACCTACACTAAGCGCAAAAGTGCTCCCTCCAGACCAATGGCGGCGATGCGCGTGAGCGGCCAGCGGCTGTGCCAGATGGTCCACGACGCCGGCCTGCGGCATGGCGCCGAGGATCGTCTCCAGATGGTGTTGGCGACCGGCTAGTGGATGGCCACCATCGACGCCAACTACGACTTTCAGTTGGACCAGATGATCGTTGCCACCACCAACAAGTTCACCGTCCTCAAGAAGCTCATGGACGACATCGCCGTACTCCTCTAGCCCACGCGCTCGGGCTCCTCATTGCCTGCCACCCTAATCGGCCTCCATGGACGGAACTTCTTTCAAGCACTGGTGGCCCTGTGACTGCCCACCAACGCCATGAAGAATGTCCACCTGCAGGTCGCGCTCGCCGCGAGGCGCCTCGCCCTGCAAAAATTTGTCGACCTACACATCCACATGTACGAGTAAATCGTGTACATAGGTATCTACAAGGCAAGTGAGGACGCTACGACATTGGCCTTCCTCAACCAGCTGGAAGCCTTGGATGCGTTTGCTGAGAAGCACCTTGACCTCGCCACAAAAGCCGCCGCTCCTTAGCCGCCTATCAGTGGCCCGGCGCACTAAGTTGAGGAGGAGGAGGTCATACGTTGATGGATGCATCTTTCTTCTTGCCTCCTGTAACCACCACTGCGATCGCATCATCGTGGCCTTAATTCTTATTGTGCTATTGCATTCTCATTCCAGTCAATACCGACATGTGCGATCCCTTTGCTTAATTATATGCATCACTGTAACTAGTACTCCATCCGTCAATTTATAAGTTGTGCTTACCTATTCCATCAACTTCGTGCAACGAACGGGCATCTAGCTAGAAACACTAGAACATGTCAGACCGCATGTGACCAAACCGATGATGCGCCAACCTAGCTACTACGTACCCTGCTTATCTGGCGGAAATAGCCCCGCCATAGCGTTTCCAATTGTTATTTGTATCTATCGATCGTGCCAAGGAGCAGAACCAAATGTTACAATTTATACATGTTTCTCTACTCCTGCTCCTATAAAAGACTCAGTTGGTGATGGTGGTGTGTCTGCCATCCGCCATTTCTGGCCATTAGATCTGCATCTAATGGTTGTGAGGTTAGTTGTGGCATTTTTGCAACAATAGCCCACTTCTCTGCTCCAATTTACAGAAAACCCCTTATTATCTTGAAAGCAACCACATCCCTCCCTCATCTCATCAAAACAGCCTGAGAAATATATTTTGAGTGAAAAGTAATATATTTTTAGTCGTATATGTGTATATCAAAACAAGAGTGATTTCTTTCAAGTTTGTGAACAAGTACTACTATTCTACTACTTTGGATCCGTTGCAACGCACGGGCACATTGCTAGTAAAAGGAAAGGCATCCCATGTTCGCGTCGCACCCCCACACGCACGGGAATCGGGAGTACTCCACGGCCCGTCCGACACGCCACATAGCTAGGGAAGGCGTGTTTCCTAGCATTTTCACTTTTATGTGGGACCGCCGTTGAGCAAACCGACTATTGGCAAACCGCACCCCACCCGTCATCGGGTTGGAAAACATAAATGAGGGGAAGATCTAACTGTAGCACGGAAGCCAAGAAATTTGGTGTCAGATGTGCCTCATTGATAGAGTAGGAGCATTCCGTACCACTACTCCTACTAGTACGAAGTTTGTACTACAACTAGTACTACCACTATACAACTAGGTACGTGCATGACACAACATCGTAGGAACAAAAACCGGGAATATCTTGTTTTGGGTGATTTTTTTTCAGTAAACATAGTATGAATAATATGATGTGGCTTGGTTGCATGGCTATGAAAGGTTAGAGGAAAATAAATAGGTAATGTGTTTAGAGTGCACTTCACTAAATAGATATACTTTGGATCCATTGCAACGCACGGGCCGGCACATTGGTAGTAGTAAGAAACAAATTCCGGGTTTGGCACAAGCTCGTACCACGGGAGCACCACAAGGCCTTCCACAGGAGTTACATTTCCCTCTCGGGGCCCACGGGACCGAGCTTCAGTGGCTTAGTGCACCGGCCTATGAGTCAATGGCATGTGGACCTTAAATGCGGCTGGCCCACATGTCATTCTCATGGTGGTGGCTTGGTTCGTGACTCACTCGTTCGAGATGAACCGGCCGGTGGGGGTGTGGCCGTGGCGAGGGTGCCACAGCTAGGGGTCGGGGCGTTACGAGGCGTAGATGGCCACACCGGCAGGTACTACCTGAAGTACAGAAGTACTCCAGCTGAGGATTGATGCCCGGGACAAAATGTGTCACAGCCGTTGGATGAAAATTCGATGGTGCAGGAGTACGTATCGAAGCAAAGGAGTGGAGCAGGCAAACCGCGTCCAATCGGGTGTGGCTGTGGTAGAAAGTTGATGGTCGCCGCAGTTCAGTCGGCCCGCATGTCATGCACACAAAGGCAGAGGAGCGGTGGGGCCGAGAGGGATGAGGCGCATGTCGGGGGACATCGTGTCGTGGTTTGGAGCGGCGTCGTGGGAATCGCGTGTGGGTATGGAAGTGGTAGAAACAAGAAACATGATGGTCACCGTGGTTCAACTTCCATGGACAAGATGTCATGTTTGCTGACATATGCATTGCATACCGCTCACTTCAAGGAGTAGTAGTAGAGAAAACTTGTTCCAAAGATACCATTTTTCTGATAAAATTCTTGAGATATCATTAGTTTTTACACATGGGATTACTCCTGCAAGGGTCAATCACAACAGGTGTTTTGTAAAAAAAAATGCATCTTGATGTTCCCTGCAATGCACGGGCATCTTGCTAGTTATAGAACAAGCCCACACGGGCATCTTGCCGCAGGGTGTGCCACCGACCCAAACTCAATTTTTTTTCAGACGCTTAGGTGCACCGGATGCCGTGCCACACTACAAAATGTAAAAAAAACTGCTCCAATTTTTTTAAAACCTGTATAGAGGAAACTTTAATCCTAGGCCGTATCCTAGTATTTCCTCTAATAATTATGGTAATTCCTACAACAATTCTTATGGAAATTTTAATAAGATACCCTCTGATTTTGAATCTAATATTAAAGAATTTATTACCTCGCAAAAGAATTTCAATGCTTTGATTGAAGAAAAATTGCTTAAGATTGATGAGTTGGCTAGGAACGTTGATAGAATTTCTCTTGATGTTGATTCTTTGAAACTTAGATCTATTCCTACTAAGCATGATATCAATGAGTCTCTCAAAGCCATGAGAATTTCCATTGATGAGTGCAAAGAAAGAACCGCTAGGATGCGTGCTAAGAAAGATTGCTTTATAAAAGCGTGTTCTTCTAGTTTCCATGATAATAAAGATGAAGATCTAAAAGTTATTGATGTGTCCCCTTGAGGGAGTCCTGGATTAGGGGGTATCCGGACAGTCGGACTATATCCTTTGGTCAGACTATTGGACTATGAAGATACAAGATTGAAGACTTCGTCCCGTGTCCGGATGGGACTCTCCTTGGCGTGGAAGGCAAGCTTGGCAATACGGATATGTAGATCTCCTTCCTTGTAACCGACTCTGTGTAACCCTAGCCCCCTCCGGTGTCTATATAAACCGGAGGGTTTAGTCCGTAGGACGAACAACACCAATCATACCATAGGCTAGCTTCTAGGGTTTAGCCTCTTCGATCTCTTGGTAGATCAACTCTTGTACTACTCATATTATCAACAACAATCAAGCAGGATGTAGGGTATTACCTCCATCAAGAGGGCCCGAACCTGGGTAAAACATCGTGTCCCCTGCCTCCTGTTACCATCCGCCTAGATGCACAGTTCGGGACCCCCTACCCAAGATCCGCCGGTTTTGACACCGACATTGGCGCTTTCATTGAGAGTTCGTCTGTGTTGTCATCATTAGGCTTGATGGCTCCTTCAACCATCGATAGCGATGCAGTCCAGGGTGAGACTTTTCTCCCCGAACAGATCTTTGTATTCGGCAGCTTCGCACTGTGGGCCAACTCGCTTGGCCATCTGGAGCAAATCGAGAGTTACGCCCCTAGCTACCATGTCAGGTTTGGAAGCTTAAACTACACGGCCGATATCCGCGGAGACTTGATCTTCGACGGATTCGAGCCCTTGCCGAGTGCGCCACATGGTCACGATGAGCATGATTTAGCTCTACCATCGGACAGTGTTCGGGAGATCGCACCGGCAACCGTTCCGACCCTCAATTCGGAGCCAATTGCGCCATACATGGACGGGTGGATAGACCCCGCCACGGAGGCCGGATCCTCAACGGCGATCGAGCCGTGACGCCGAACTACCGGATTCTTCCCTGGCCACGGACTCCGAACCGCCTGCGCCCGTGCCTATCGAATCCAACTGGGCGCCGATCATGGAGTTCACCTCCGCGGATATCTTTCAGCACTCGCCCTTCGGTGACATACTGAACTCATTAAGGTCTCTCTCCTTGTCAGGAGAGTCCTGGCCGAACTATATCCAGCATGATTGGGATGCAGATGACGAAGAAATTCACCGCCCACCCACCACCCACTTAGTAGCCACTGTCAACGATTTGACCGACATGCTTGACTTCGACTCTGAAGACATAGACGGTATGGACGACGATGCAGGAGACGAACAGGAACCACTGCCCACAGGGCACTGGATGCCCACTTCATCATATGATGTATACATGGTGGACACACCCAAAGAAAACGACGACGAGGAACAGAAGGATGCAGCGAAGGATCGTTCCCTCGAGAAGCATTCAAAGCGGCGGCGTAAGCGCCGCTCTAAATCCCGCCTCGGCAGAAACAGCGATCATATAGACCCAGCGATAGAGCAGGACGAGCCAGCGGACGACAAACACGGCATTGAACCATCGTCCGACCACGGCAACACGGAGAATCAAACCGAACAACCCGACTCCGGTGAAGATAACAGTCCGGATGACATCACACCGGACAGGCACCCAGAGCAACAGAATACCCATCAAAGGCTTGTTGCCACTGCGAGGAGTCTGAAAAAGCAAAAGCAAAGGCTCAGAGCTGCACAAGACACTCCGAATTAGATGGAGTGAAGTACTCAACACTGCAGCAAAGTACGGCACTAGTCGCCACACAAAGAGCTACCCGAAGTGAAAGCTGCTACCTGAATTCGATGAGGACGCCTTAGATCCCCCACAATCAAAAAACAAAACAGCCATCCGGTCGGGTAGACGACCTCGTGGCCAACATAGAGCGGCAAACGACGTTGCACACAAGCCAGTACGCGATCCACGTGAGGGCTCACATCAAAAGGATGGCGCAACCAGATCCATCTAGGGGCCAAGCAAGCGCGCTCCAGCATGCAATGCAACACAACAAAAATCCGAACACCACGGTACACCCAAATACAGGGGTGCCGCACACCCCTTATGTTTCACCGATGAGGTGCTGGATCATGAATTTCCAGAGGGATTCAAACCCGTAAACATAGAGGCGTACGACAGAACGACAGACCCTGGGGTCTGGATTGAGGACTATATCCTCCATATCCACATGGCTCGAGGAGACGATCTCCACGCCATTAAGTACTTACCCCTCAAGCTCAAAGGGCCATCTCGGCATTGGCTTAAAAGCCTCCCTGAAAACTCCATTGGAAGCTGGGAAGAGCTCAAAGACGCTTTTCGTGCAAATTTTCAAGGGACCTATGTCCGACCACCGGATGCAGACGATTTAAGTCATATAACTCAACAGCCCAGAGAGTGAGCCGAAAGCTTTGGAATAGGTTTCTCACTAAAAAGAACCAAATAGTCGAATGTCCGGACGCTGAAGCCTTAGCAGCTTTCAAGCACAGCGTTCGAGACGAATGGCTTGCCAGACACCTCGGCCAAGAAAAGCCGAGAACAATGGCAGCATTAACAAGCCTCATGACCCGCTTTTGTGCAGGCGAGGACAGCTGGTTAGCCTGATGCAGCACCAGCGACCCAAGTACATCCGAAGTCAGGGACGGAAACGGGAAGCCATGACGCAGCAAAAACAAGCACCGGAATAAAGAAGACAACCCGAAGAGCACGGTGGTAAACGCCGGATTCAGAAGCTCTCGGCCAGGTCAGCAAAAGCTGCCCTCCAAAGGCAACAGAGACGAACTATCCAGCCTAAACAAGATTCTGGACAAAATATGTCAGATCCACAGCACCCCCGATAAACCTGCAAATCATACCCATAGAGAATGTTGGGTCTTCAAGCAGTCCGGCAAGCTCAACGCCGAACACAAGGGGCAGGATACACCAAGAGAAGACGAGGATGAGCCTCGCAAGCAAAGCACTGGGGAACAAAAGAAATTCCCACCAGAAGTCAAAACAGTAAACGTGTTACACATGATGAAGGGGAGAAACAAAGCGGCACTCCTAGAGACACATGCCCCAGGGCCTATCACCGCGGAGTACTGCCACTGGTCGTCCAAACTGATCACCTTTGATCATCGGGATTACTCGGCAAGTATCTGGCATGCAGGATGGGCTGCCTTGGTGTTAGACCCGATATTTGACGGATACCACTTCACACGAGTCCTGATGGACGACGGCAGTAGTTTAAACCTGATATATCAGGACACAGTCCGCAAAATGGGGATAGACCCAACAAAAATTAGCCATAGCAATACTACCTTTAAAGGAGTAACGCCAGGCCCAGAAGCCCATTGCACTGGCTCCCTGCTACTAGAGGTTATATTCGGCTTTCCCGATAACTTCCGCAGTGAAAATTTAACCTTCCACATCGCTCCATTCCAAAGTGGCTATCAAGCACTACTCGGACGCGAAGCTTTCGCTCGCTTTAACGCAATACCACATTATGCTTCCCTCATGCTTAAGATGCCCGGTCCACGTGGCATCATTGCAGTAAATGGAAATATTGAGCGCTCCTTGCGCGCGGAAGACCATGCGGCTGCCTTGGCAGCCGCACACTAAACGGCCTCACCAACCAGAGCATCTGACAGGTCATTAAGACCACGTACGCGGTTAGATGAGTCCGGTGCAACTATATATAATTGATACAGGTTTGATTGCTATACCCCTATAACAATACAAGGGGCTCAACGGGTATAAACAAGTGACAATAAGGCTCAACTTTACTCATCTTGAACTGTACATGGTTTATTTAGTATAACCTAACTTTTGAACGACAACTTTTCAGCTAAGTTCCTCTCTTTTACAGATGACCATGGTGCTACACCCGTCCAGGATACGGCCCAACGGAGACACAGGCGTAGACGTGCAGCAGGGACCCGTTCTAAGGATTCTTTTTAGATTAAGACCCTGCGTAAACCTTTTTTATTGTCTCTTGTTGATACACATCCCTCGAATTCTCAGTACAATTGAGAAGGATGCTGACGTATTGGCATGTGGCCACGTCAGAATATTGCACGTACCTGGACACCAGGGGCTTATTGCAAAGGGCACTGTTTATCCCGGTTTACACCATAAAGACCGAATACCTTAGGGAGTGTTCGGTGTCACGAGTTTGGCCTTATATGCATCAGCTCTGAATCATGTCTTTGGTCAAATGTTGGGTTTGCCCGGCTCCTATGTTTTGCTGCCTTACGTTCCGCTCTGTCGGCTAAGGCGGCACCAGGAGAACTACTGCGATTGTGCCCTGGTTCATCCGGACAAGCACCTCAGTAGAGAAAGCCGAAAACTGACTGTCATGATATAGCGTGAGACTGGTCAACCACTCGATGACCTAGCAGAATCTTCAGGATTCCTCCGCCTTAACGAAGGGCCATTTCCCGGCTAGGCATGTACGCGCCCTGAATTCGGATGAGCGCAGACCGCGGAGCCACCAGGGGCTATTTAGTAGCCCCACTGTCAAACTCCTCTGGCTAAGTGAAAGTGTTAAAGCATTATAGTCCAATTGCCTAGTTCGCTGTGCTATCACCTCCTTAATGGACCAAGACGTTGGATCAACTGTGAACATGCGTCTTCTGTGAACACCCCCGCATTATATGCGTGGGGGCTGAAGCCGACGACTGCCATCTTTCAGGTTATATACATATATACATAAACGGCCGCACAGGAGGCATCATAGTACTTTCGGGCAAAAGTATAAATACAGCCTTGATAAACTCAATAAAACATTGTTTTTACAATGGGAATACATGTCACTCAAACATAATATTCTTCGAGCACTGAGCCTCTATCAAACGAGCGCCTTCAAGAACTTCTTCAAAGTAGTGCTCGGCAGCCACTCGGCCTATGGCCGAACCCTGTGCCGCAACGGTGGTGGCATCCATCTCCGCCCAGTATGTTTTCACACGGGCAAGGGCCATCCGCGAGCCTTCTATGCATGCCGACCTCTTTACAGCATCAATGTGTGGCACAGCACCAAGGAATTGTTGCACTAAGCTAAAGTAGTTATTCGTCCTCGGCCCTTTCGGCCACAGATGATCCACAACGGACCTCATGGCAAGTCCAGATAATCTATGGAGCTCGGCCCACTCGGCCATTTGCTCATTCAACAGCAGTGGACGGGCTGGAGCATGAAACTGTGATCAAAACAGTTTTTCCACTTCGTGATCTTCCCGATCCTTGAAGTACTCGGCCGCATCAGCAGGACTTGCAGCCAAATCCACGTAGGCGTCCGCAGAACTCCATAGCCGATCCAGAGGTGCATACTTCGGATCCCCGAACTTAGTCCGCAACAAGAAGGGCTTCCCAGATACAATATCCGCAGCTTGATGTAGCTCCTCCTTCGCCGCTCTAATTTTGGAGTGGGCTTCCTTGGCATCCACCCGGGCCTTCTCCAGGTCCGTCGCCTTCGCCCGGTTTTCTTCTTCAAGAAGCTGGTAAAGGTCAGCGGCATCTTTTAACTCTACAGCCATCTTGGCTATTTTTTCTTTGCTCTCGCAATGTGTGGCCTGTTCGGCCCTTAACTCTTCGGTTGCCTTTAAAGCGGCCACATTGCTACTCCTAGCTTGCTCCTTGGCTCGGGCAAGCTCCGCCCGAAGGGTCTCCACGATGGCAGCTCCATCTGCAGTCATAACATATTAAAGATACCGGCATCATGCTGCTCTTATTATGTGACAATCACCAGAAAAATTACTTACCCTGTGCCTCGTCAAGCCACTTGTTAACAAGCATGATGTCGGCATCTGCCGCATCCAGTTGTCGCTTTTGTTCGGCAAACCCATCAGTCCGGCTAGCCACTGGAGCTTCAACCACCTGCACATAAAAGCGGTCTGGTTATTACCTGGGACTATGATCCTCTGTTTGCCGTCGTTTTCGACGACAACCAGAGTCTCAGGGGCTACTATCTACACAAGGCACATCTAAAAATGTGCGGTACTGTCAAAAATGTACATCATTTCACGTACCTCAAAACCCGTCAGTAGACTCATAAAGGCTTCATGCAACCCGCTTTCGGCGGAGGAAATCCTTTCAATCACCATACCCATCAATGTGCGGTGCTCTTCTGAGATAGCCGCTTGCTCTAGCAGATCCCTCAGTACGTCCGACCACACACCAGACGGTGCCGGACTCTTTTTATTGCTCTCTTCAAGAGCCGGATACTGAGGACTTTGGGTGGCCATAGGATTACCTTCTAGCCTTGCCGGATCAAGAGAAACCCTCCGCGACGACACCTCGGGGCCGCCCGCCTCATAAGGCGGTATGGCAGGGGGAGGCGTTTCGCTCTCCATCATCTCTGGAAGAAGATCCCCTGAAGATGAGCTCTGCTGAGAAGGGCTAAGATCCGAACTGCAAGATAAATGCCTTGGTTATTTTCCTTAGAGGTATAGCAAGATATTTTCATTTACCCTTTTACTTACAGCTCGGTGGAGGGCTGATCCCCTTGAGGGCATAGTGCGGCCAGGGTATCCCCCAGGGCAGGACCCTCCGGCGGAGATTTCTTCCCCTGTTTGGAGACCATTGTCTCCGGGTCCTGAGAGGCGGTTCTCTTCCGTCCCAGGGGAGAGGAAGTTTCAGTTCCTCCCCCCCCCCGGCTAACCTCCTTCGCGGAGGCGCTAGCCTCCTTGTTCCCCCCTTATCTTTTCCTGAGGGCGCTTGATAAGGCGCGATCTCCAGAATCCTGGTTAGCACAGGATTTGGCAAGGTCTCAGGGAGGGGGGCCGAACACCTGATCAACTTTTCCTTCGCTATCCAATCCTGGGTCAAAGAGCGGCTTTTTTAGGGCACTGTTGCGATAAATAAACGGACAGTGTGTTCGGATGCGGGGCTGCTTACTTGGGTATCCGGGCGATTCCAGCTCAAACCTGCATCCTTAGTGATGTTCGGACACATTATTTGTGGTCCGAAGAACAATTTGTACATCTCTTCGTGTGTCATGCCGAGGAAGTGTTGAGTAGCTCGCGGTCCTTCCGGGTTGAATTCCCACATGCGAAGGGGCCGGCATTTGCAAGGCTGGACTTGACGAACTAGCATGACTTGCACTACCATAACCAGACTGAAATCTCTCTCAAAGAGATCTCGGATACGGCTTTGCAGTATTGGCACGTCCTTGGCTAGACCCCAGCTCAGCCCCCTGCTAATCCATGACATCAGTTGTGGTGGGGGGCCTGAGCGAAAGGCGGGGGCAGCTACCCACTTGGCACTTCGGGGAGCTGTGATGTAGAACCACTCCCGCTGCCACAATCCAGACACCTCTGGGAAGTAACCCTCAGGCCATGGAGCGTCAGCAATTTTGCTTATTGAAGCGCCTCCGCACGCTGCGTGCTGCCCCTCGATCATCTTCGGCTTCACATCGAAGGTCTTGAGCCACAGGCCGAAGTGAGGGGTAATGCGGAGGAAGGCCTCACATACGACAGTAAATGTCGAGATGTGAAGAAGGGAATCCGGGGCCAGATCGTGAAAATCTAGCCTGTAATAGAACATAAGACCCCTAACAAAGGGATCCAGAGCGAGGCCTAGTCCCCAGAGGAAGTGGGATATGAACACAACGCTCTCGTTGGGTTCGGGCGTAGGGATGACTTGCCCTCGGGCAGGCAGCCGATGCGGAATTTCAGCGGTCAGATATCTGGCCTCTCTCAACTTCTTGATGTCCTCCTCCGTGACGGAGGAAGGCATCCACCAACCTTGAAGGTTGGATCCGGACATAGTTGAAGGTCTGAAGTGCCTAAACCTAAGCTTTGGGTGTTGGAACTCAAGGCGGGAGGCGGATTTGATTGAGCACGAGAAGCAAAAAAGAAAAAGCCTTGTCCCCTTTATAAAGGGGGTGAATATCAAGCATCCTCCTCGTGGCCGTTTAGGACTTGCCTAAGATCTAGGAGTCCTACCAATAGGCACGGTTGGGTTACCCACGTCCGTATTGATGAGAATCCCGTAATAAAGGGGACATGATCTCTGCTTCGACAAGACGTGCCAAGGAAACCGCCTCGCGAAACACGCTGAGATGGGTTATGAAAAATGATTCGGATAAAGACCTGGCTGTGGTGTGATGTCACACTACGGGGTACGTCAGTAGATTAGATTTGTGGAAATATTATTCTCTCTACGGTGGTATGTGGAACTTGTTTTGCAGAGCCGGACACGATCCTCGTGTTCAGAATCTTCTATGAAGTATTCGGAGGAGGAACCCGCCTTGCAATGCCGAAGACAATCTACACGCCGGACTCATCGTCATTGAAGCCTGGTTCAGGGGCTACTGAGGGAGTCCTGGATTAGGGGGTATCCGGACAGCCGGACTATGTCCTTTGGCCGGACTGTTGGACTATGAAGATACAAGATTGAAGACTTCGTCCCGTGTCCGGATGGGACTCTCCTTGGCGTGGAAGGCAAGCTTGGCAATACGGATATGTAGATCTCCTTCCTTGTAACCGACTCTGTGTAACCCTAGCCCCCTCCGGTGTCTATATAAACCGGAGGGTTTAGTCCGTAGGACGAACAACACCAATCATACCATAGGCTAGCTTCTAGGGTTTAGCCTCTTCGATCTCTTGGTAGATCAACTCTTGTACTACTCATATTATCAAGAACAATCAAGCAGGGCGTAGGGTATTACCTCCATCAAGAGGGCCCGAACCTGGGTAAAACATCGTGTCCCCTGCCTCCTGTTACCATCCGCCTAGACGCATAGTTCGGGACCCCCTACCCGAGATCCGCCGGTTTTGACACCGACACCCCTATTAAATCTTTGTTTTGCAATATGAATCTTGATAATGATGGGACTGATTATGATCCACCTTTACCTAGAAGGCGTTCCAAAAATTCGGAGTCTTTAGATCTTGATGCTAAAATTGTTAAAAGTGGGATTGAAGAAGTCAAAACTTTAAATATTAATGAACCCACTATTTTGGATTTCAAGGAATTTAATTATGATAATTTCTCTTTGGTAGATTGTATTTCCTTGTTGCAATCCGTGCTAAATTCTCCTCATGCTTATAGTCAAAATAAAGCCTTTACCAAACATATCGTTGATGCTTTGATGTAATCTTATGAAGAAAAACTTGAGTTGGAAGTTCCTATCCCTAGAAAACTTTATGATGAGTGGGAACCTACTATTAAAATTAAGATTAAAGATCATGAATGCTATGCTTTGTGTGATTTGGGTGCTAGTGTTTCCACGATTCCAAAGACTTTGTGTGATTTGCTAGGTTTCCGTGATTTTGATGATTGCTCTTTAAACTTGCACCTTGCGGATTCCACTATTAAGAAACCTATGGGAAGAATTAATGGTGTTCTTATTGTGGCAAATAGGAATTATGTGGCCATGGATTTTATTGTTCTTGACATAGATTGCAATCCTTCATGTGCTATTATTCTTGGTAGACCTTTCCTTAGAACGATTGGTGCAATTATTGATATGAAGGAAGGGAATATTAGTTTCCAATTTCCATTAAGGAAAGGCATGGAACACTTCCCTAGAAAGAAAATTAAATTACCTTATTAATCTATTATGAGAGCCACTTATGGATTGCCTTCCAAAGATGGCAATACGTAGATCTATCTTTGCTTTCATGCCTTGCTAGGGGCGTTAAACGATAGCGCTTGTTGGGAGGCAACCCGATTTTATTTTTTTCCTTGCTTGTTGCTTCTGTTTAGTAATAAATAATTTATCTAGACTCTATTTTGGTTGTGTTTTTTGTGTTTAATTAGTGTTTGTGCCAAGTAGAACCGTTGGGAAGACTTGGGGAAAGTCTTTTTAATCTTGCTGTAAAAAATAGAAACTTTAGCGCTCACGATAACTGCTGCCATTTTTATTTTGAAAGTCATATTTAGTTAATTATTTTTGCAGATGATTAATAGATAAATTCCTCACGTCCAGAAATTTAGTTTAGAATTTTTGGGGTTCCAGATCTTGCGTTAGCTACAGATTACTACAGACTATTCTGTTTTTGACAGATTCTGTTTTTCGTGTGTTGTTTGCTTATTTTGATGAATCTATGGCTAGTAAAATAGTTTATAAACCATAGATAAGTTGGAATACAGTAGGTTTAACACCAATATAAATAAAGAATGAGTTAATTATAGTACCTTGAAGTGGTGTTTTGTTTTCTTTCACTAACGGAGCTCATGAGATTTTCTACTTTAAGTTTTGTGTTGTGAAGTTTTCAAGTTTTGGGTTAAGATTCGATGGATTATGGAACAAGGAGTGGAAAGAGCCTAAGCTTCGGGATGCCCATGCCACCCCCAAGATAATCTAAGGACACCTAAAAGCCAAAGCTTGGGGATGCCCCGGAAGGCATCCCCTCTTTCGTCTACTTCTATCGGTAACTTTACTTGGAGCTATATTTTTATTTACCACATGATATGTGTTTTGCTTGGAGCGTCTTGTATTATTTGAGTCTTTATTTGTTAGTTTTCCACAATCATCCATGCTGCACACACCTTTTTGAGAGAGACACTCATGATTCGGAAATTGTTAGAATACTCTATATGCTTCACTTATATCTTTTGAATTATATAGTTTTTGCTCTAGTGCTTCACTTATATCTTTTAGAGCATGTTGGTAGATTTGTTTTATAGAAACCATTGTTCTCTCATGCTTCACTTAGATTATTTTGATAGTCCTACAAAACAGCATGGTAATTTGCTTTAATTATGTTAGGCATTCAAGATTAATAATAAAATTTTATTATGAGTGTGTTGAATACTATGAGAAGTTCGATACTTGATAATTGTTTTGAGATATGGAGATGGTGATATTAGAGTTGTGCTAGTTGAGTAGTTGTGAATTTGAGAAATGCTTGTGTTGAAGTTTGTGATTCCCGTAGCATGCGCGTATGGTGAACCGTTATGTGATGAAGTCAGAGCATGATTTATTTATTGATTGTCTTCCTTATGAGTGGCGGTCGGGGACGAGCGATGGTCTTTTCCTACCAATCTATCCCCCCCTAGGAGCATGCATGTAATACTTTGCTTTGATAACTTGTAGATTTTCGTAATAAGTATATGAGTTCTTTATGACTAATGTTGAGTCCATGGATTATACGCACTCTCACCCTTCCACCATTGCTAGCCTCTCTAATACCGCGCACCTTTCGCCGATATCATACGCCCACCATATACCTTCCTCAAAACAGCCACCATACCTACCTATCATGCTATTTCCATAGCCATTCCGAGATATATTTCCATGCAACTTTCCACCGTTCCGTTTGCTATGACACGCTCCATCATTGTCATATTGCTTCGCATGATCATGTAGTTGACATTTTAGTTGTGGCAAAGTCATTGTTCATAATTCTTTCATATAAGTCACTCATGCATCATTGCTATCCCCGTACACCACCGGAGGCATTCATATAGAGTTATACTTTGTTCTAGTATCGAGTTGTAATCATTGAGTTGTAAATAAATAGAAGTGTGATGATCATCATTCATAGAGTATTGTCCCAAAAAAAAGAGAAAGGCCAAATAAAAAAAAAGAAGGCCCCCAAAAAAGAGAGAATAAATAAAAAGGGGCAATACTACTATCTTTTTTTCCACACTTGTGCTTCAAAGTAGCACCATGATCTTCATGATAGAGAGTCTCCTATGTTATCACTTTCATATACTAGTGGGAATTTTTTATTATAGAACTTGGCTTGTATATTCCAACGATGGGCTTCCTCAAAATTCCCTAGGTCTTCGTGAGCAAGCAAGTTGGATGCACACCCACTTAATTTCTTTTTGTTGAGCTTTCATATACTTCTAGTGCATCTGTTGCATGGCAATCCCTACTCACTCACATTGATATCTATTGATGGGCATCTCCATAGCCCGTTGATACGCCTAGTTGATGTGAGAATATCTTCTCCCTTTTTGTCTTCTCCACAACCACCATTCTATTCCACCTATAGTGCTATGTCCATGGCTCAAGCTCATGTATTGCGTGAAGATTGAAAAAGTTTGAGAACACTAAAAGTATGAAACAATTGCTTGGCTTGTCATCAAGGTTGTTCATGATTTAAATACTTTGTGTGGTGAAGATGGAGCATAGCCAGACTATATGATTTTGTAGGGATAACTTTCTTTGGCCATGTTATTTTGAAGAGACATAATTGCTTAGTTAGTATGCTTGAAGTATTATTATTTCTATGTCAATATTAAACTTTCGTCTTGAATCTTTTGGATCTGAATATTCATACCACAATTAAGAGAATTACATTGAAATTATGCCAAGTAGCATTGCACATCAAAAATTCTGTTTTTATCATTTACCTACTCGAGGACGAGCAGGAATTAAGCTTGGGGATGCTTAATACATCTCCAGCATATCTATAATTTCTTATTGTTCCATGCTATATTATATCCTGTTTTGGACATTATTGGGCTTTATTATACACTTTTATATTATTTTTGGGACTAACTATTAACCGGAGGCCCAACCCAGAATTGCTGTTTTTTGCCTATTTTTGGGTTTCGCGGAAAAAGAATATCAAACGGAGTCCAAATGGAATGAAACCTTCAGGAACGTGATTTTTGGAACAAACATGATCCAGAGGACTTGGACCCTACGTCAAGCAATCAACGAGGGAGGCATGAGGTAGGGGGGCGCCTACCCCCCCCCCCCAGGCGCGCCCTCCACCCTCGTGGGGCCCATGTTGCTCCACTGACGTACTCCTTCCTCCTATATATACCTACGTACCCCCAAACTACCAGATACGAAGCCAAAACCCTAATTCCACCACCGTAAGTTTCTGTACCCACGAGATCCCATCTTGGGGCCTTTTCCGGAGCTCCACCGGAGGGGGTATCGATCACGGAGGGCTTCTACATCAACACCATAGCCTCTCCGATGAAGTGTGAGTAGTTTACTTCAGACCTACGGATCCATAGTTATTAGCTATATGGCTTCTTCTCTCTTTTTGGATCTCAATACAAAGTTCTCCCCCTCTCTTGTGGAGATCTATTCGATGTAATCTTCTTTTGCGGTGTGTATGTTGAGATCGATGAATTGTGGGTTTATGATCAAGTTTATCTATGAACAATATTTGAATTTTCTCTGAATTCTTTTATGTATGATTGGTTAGCTTTGCAAGTCTCTTCGAATTATCAGTTTGGTTTGGCCTACTAGATTGATCTTTCTTGCAATGGGAGAAGTGCTTAGCTTTGGGTTCAATCTTGCGGTGTCCTTTCCCAGTGACAGTAGGGGCAGCAAGGCACGTATTGTATTGTTCCCATCGAGGATAACAAGATGGGGTTTATATCATATTGCATGAGTTTATCCCTCTACATCATGTCATCCTGCTTAAAGCGTTACTCTGTTCTCTTGAACTTAATACTCTAGATGCATGCTGGATAGCGGTCGATGTGTGGAGTAATAGTAGTAGATGCAGGTAGGAGTCGTTCTACTTGTCTCGGACGTGATGCCTATATACATGATCATACCTAGATATTCTCATAACTATGCTCAATTCTGTCAATTGCTCAACAGTAATTTGTTCACCCACCGTAATACTTATGCTCTCGAGAGAAGCCTCTAGTGAAACCTATGGCCCCGGGGTCTATTTTCCATCATATTAATCTTCCAATACTTAATTATTTCCTTTGCCATTTATTTTACTTGCATCTTTATTTCTATTTATCATAAAAATACCAAAAATATTATCTTATCATATCTATCAGATCTCACTCTCGTAGGTGACCGTGAAGGGATTGAAAACCCCTTTATCATGTTGGTTGCGAGGAGTTTATTTGTTTGTGTAGTTGCGAGGGACTCGTGCGTGGCCTCCTACTGGATTGATACCTTGGTTCTCAAAAACTAAGGGAAATACTTACGCTACTCTACTGCATCACCCTTTCCTCTTCAAGGGAAAACCAACACAGTGCTCAAGAGGTAGCAGGGGGTTTGGATGAACAGTTCCCGGTGGGGTGGATGAACAAGACCCCGTGGTGTTGCCTATGGATGAACAGTACCCCGATCGATCGAGCCCGTTGGGGCTGGATGAACAGGACCCCGTGGAGGGCAGGATGAACAGGACCACCCCGTGGAGGGCGGGATGAACAGGACCACCCCGTGGAGGGCGGGATGAACAATAGATGGTGGAGGGCAGGATGAATAGTACCCCATGGAGGGGTGGTTGAACAGGAGCCCGTGGAGAGGGCTGGTTGAATAGTAGCCGGTGGAGTAGCGTGCGGTGGAGGCTGGATGAACAGGAGCCCGTGGATGAACAGTCCTAGGTGGAGGCTGGAGGAGATCGATGGTGGATGAACAGTAGCCCATGGAGGCTAGAAGGGGTCGACGGTGGAGATGAACAGTATCCCGTGGAGTCCCGTTTTGCGGTATGCCACACCCCTCCTGATGAAAAGGACCACTTTTTCGACCGTAGCGCTCCAACACAAGTCCGTTTCCTCTGTTTTGCGGTATGCCACACCCCTCCCGATCAACAGGACCCCCGTTTCGACCGTAGGAGGTCCGTTTCCTCCGTTTTGCGGTACGCCAGACCCCTCCCGATGAACGGGATCATCTTTCAAATGTGGCCGGTCGAACACAAGGCCGTTTCCTCCGTTTCGCGTTATGCCAAGCCTCGTTTCCATCGGCTGTTCCGTCCAAGCCCTCCCGATGAACATGACGACACATTTTATTCTGACCCAGCCAGTTGGCTCCCCATGAACACGAAGACGACGTTGTTTCTCCGTTCCGACCCAGCCATGTACACGAGTCATGGCCGTACGTACGCGCGAGTAGGCGTTCGAGACCCCGCCCGTATGTATGCACGTGGCCGTATTTACTTTCTTGCACCCTGGCCGCTGTATGTACGTTTACATGCTACGTGCGCGCCTCTGCTATGACACGTGCGCGCCTCTACATCGACCAGTATGTATGTACATGTTCGCGACCAAAATGACAACGCTACGTACGCTTCGACCAGGTGGGTCCCGACTGTCAGGCACTTCCTTGCGTGCAAAGATGTAGCTAGTGGGTCCCAGAAGTCAGGGGGGCGAATCATTTTTTTTGCCCGGACGCACTTCCTTGCGTGCGAAGATGTAGCTAGTGGGTCCCAGCAGTCAGGGGGAAACATTTTTTTCATGAAATACGGTGGCCCATCTGGTAGGTCCCCGCTGTCAGGTGGAGGAATATTTATTTTGCGCGTAATAAGGAGGCACTTCCTTGCTGCAGCCGTGGACCCAACTGTCAGCCTCTCCACATACAGTACTCTCCGATGGAAGTCGGTCGTTGACCACATTGACCACGCCGCGCCGAGAGCACCAAGGCGGTGGACGACGGCGAGGCCTAGGAAGGGGATGACGCAGAGCCAGGGAGGACGCGGCAGTGGATGCCCATGTGGAGAGGAGTACGAAGGTTCACTGGTTTGGCTGCGGTGTGAGGCTGCCATCGCCGCAGAATAACAGGGGGTGTGGGTGAGTCGAGGGATGGCCTTGCTAGCGGTGAGAGTAGTAGGGGGCGGTGAGGCCTCCGCGGCATCGCAGCCAGCCACGAGAGGCAGGAGCACGAGGCACGACCGAAGCTGGTTTGGGCGGCTGGAGCAAGAAGACCAGAGGTTGAAGAAGCACTACGGCCGTTGGATGGACATCGTACAGTCAATGGAGCTAGAATCTTGCATATTGACTAAGTTGACAAAGCCCTCCGTCCCCGTGAACTTAGTAGGCCCACAAGTCAGCCTCCCACTATACTGGATCCCAGCTAGCAGGGGGAGTATTCATTTTTTTGTGCGTAATAAGGAGGCACTTCCTTGCGTGCGAAGATATAGCTGGTGGGTCCGAGCTGTCAGCGGCGGTAACGTTTTTTCGCGAAATACAGAGGCCCTTTCGGTGGGTCCCAGATGTTAGGTGGAGGAATCATTATTTTGCGCGTAATAAGGAGGCATTTCCTTGCGTGCGGCCATGGACCCAGCTGTCAGCCTCTCCACGCACAGTCCACTTCAGATGCATGTCGGTCGTTGACCACGTTGACCAGGCCGCGCCGAGAGCACCACGGTGGTGGACGACAGCGAGGCCTAGGAAGGGAACACACGGAGCCAGGGAAGAATCGGCAGTTGTTTCCCACGCGGAGGGGAGTACGACTGTATGAGGGTTTACTGGTTCGTCTGCCGCCGCCAGAGAATAATAGCAGGTGTGGGTGAGTAGAGGGATGGCTAAGCCAGCGATGAGAGTACGGTGGGGCGGTGAGGCCTGCGCGGAAGCACAGCCATCCGGGGGAGGAAGGAGCAGCCAGTCCCACCGACGCTTGTTTGAGCGGCTTGAACAGGAAGAGCAGAGATTGAAGAAGCACGACGGTCGTTGGATGGACATCCAATAGTCACTGCTTGTGCGTCAACCTTTTTTTAGGAAAGCCTCAAATCTATGGGAAACAGCATACAACCCATCTGCCATTATTTCTAATAATTTACAGCCCATTTGCTAATTCTTAAGGGTTTTTTGGATCCCATATTCTTTTTGTTAGCATTACAGCCCATATTGTGGCCACGGTTAAAAAATTATACAAACTTTTGCATATTTCGGTGCGGTCCGAACTCCTTTTAATCCCGAAATTCTGTGTCACGTTCAAACTGATTTCTGATTTTAAAAATAAATATATATCAATATAAAATCCAACAAATTGTCCACACATAAAAATCAATGTAATTTAAAATCTCGAAATTAAAAAAAGAAATTTGAAACTAATTGTCGGTTTGATGTGTTTTAAAAATGTACATCCCATTTCTCATTACTGATAGGCCATTTTCTTGGCCAGCCGAATGAAGCTCTCCCCGTCTTGAAAGATTTGCAGCCCAACAGGCCTGACAAAGCGACTTACTTGGCAAATCACAAAAAAACTGGGCTGTGGTCGTGGACCCAGCTGCGGCCGTGGACCCAGCTGTCAGCCTCTCCACGTACAGTACTCTTCCGATGGAAGTCGGTCGTTGACCACATTCACCATGCCACGCCGAGAGCACCAAAGCGGTGGACGACGGCGAGGCCTAGGAAAGGGACGACGCGGAGCCGGGGAAGAAGCTGTAGTGGATGCCCACGCGGAGAGGAGTATGAGGGTTCACTGGTTCGGCTGCGGCGTGAGGCTGCCGTTGCCACAAAATAACAGGGGGTGTGGGTGAGTATAGGGATGCCCTGGCCAGCGGTGGGAGTAGTAGGGGGCGGTGAGGCCTCCGCGGCATCACAACCGGCCACGCGAGGCGGGAGCACGCGGCACGACCGGCGCTGCTTTGGGTGGCTGGAGCAAGAAGACCAGAGGTTGAAGAAGCACTATGGTCATTGGATGGACATCGTACGGTCACTGGAGCTAGAATCGTTCATATTGACTAAGTTGACAAAGCCCGTCCCCGTCAACTTAGTAGGCCCACAAGTCAGCCACCCACTATGGTGGGTCCCAGCTAGCAGGGGGTATTCATTTTTTGTGCGTAATAAGGAGGCACTTCCTTGCGTGCGAAGATATAGCTGGTGGGTCCGACCTGTCAGCGAGGGGAATGTTTTTTCGCAAAATACAGAAGCCCTTCCCACGTACGGTCCACGTACAGTGCATAATAAGGAGGAACTTTCCTTGCATGTGACCATGGACCTCGTGGGTCCCAGCCGTCAGGCTCTCCACGTACAGTCCTATTCCGATGACTCTCGTATGTTGACCATGTCGCGCCGAGCGCACCGAGGTGATGGACGACGGCGAGGCCCCAGACTGGAACTACCCGGAGATGGGGAAGACACGGTAGTGGAGTCGCAGACGGAGAGGAGTGGGAAACTTGACTGGTTCGGGTGCGGGTGGGCCTACACTCGGCAGAGAGTAACAGGAGGTGCAGAGTGGAGGGATGGCCTGGCCATCGGCGGGGTAGCGTTTCACTGAGGAGCGCAAAACAACGCCGCTGGACGCCAAAGGCTGGAGCAGGCGGTCCAGGCAGCTCTGGGGGAAGAAGACAAGAGATTGAAGAAGAATGACGGCCGTTGGATGTAAATCCAACGCCTTCTTAGGCTTCAACCTACTGGCCCACATGTCAGCCAGTCCATTTGTTTTTTAGTCCATTTGGTGGGCTGGGTGAAACAATGATGTAGCATTTATGCAGCCCGTTTATATATATGGTAGAATTTAAAGCCCATTTGCATTTTTCTCGAAATCCGCGGACTTGCTGGGCTGGGTGAAAATATCATGTTGGTCTAGATGGAGAAATATTATAAAAACATAAACACATGATTGCACGTCTATTACTGCATTGGTCAGTAAAATATTTGCAAGCTTATGTACGCAATCACTAGGAGTTAACTTGCCAAGTTATATATAAACAATTCTTATTATTATTTTGTAAGAACTTTCAACTTACGAAATAAAATATCATTTAAATTTGATGAGTTAATAGTACGCGGGGTATTATTATTTTTTAGGCTAGAAGTGGGACAATTGAGTTGGTTCTAGGGAACAGTACTAGGAGAAAACTCAGTTTACATCAAAAAAGAAAGTGGGAGAAAATTTAGATATAGGATTAATGAAAACGAAAAATAAAGGAAGTGGGAAGGTCTATAAAATGGTTGGACAAACGATAGGTTTAACGGAAACTTATGTTGTTTCTAATATATATATATATATATATATATGTAATAAAATAAGATATAAATATAGGTTCAGTTTTGCATTCTTATAGAAAACAAGTTCAGTTTTGCACTTATAGAAAATAGAACTGAGATGTGCGTCGTCTTGAAAAAACAAACATAACTTGGGCTGCTAATGTTACAGAAAAGCTAGGTTGGGAGGCCCATAGGCCGCTTGATACCTTCTGGATCCAAAAAATGTTGAAACATGTCGTGGGCCACCCATGTTAAACAACAAAACCTAGGCCATGGACCTGGTGGGCCCAGGACTGTCAGCCTCTCGACGAATAGTTGTCTCCCGATTCCTCTTGTTTTGAGGACCATGTTGGGAACGGCAGACGACGGCGCCGTGGCTAGAGCACCAAGGCGGAGGATGAAGTCCCGCACACATACCTTGGCGACGGCGATCCGTTGGTCCCTGTCAGGAGATGAATGGATGGGCACAAGGTCTAGTCCTGCAACCTTGTGCTTTCTCGTCCTGTAGGTACTGCTTGAACTCGGCGAGGCAGAGCTTCAACGAGTCTGGATCGTTGGTGTATATCACATTCAACTTGGTGCAGCCATAGGACTAAACGGCGAACTCAAAGGGGAATTCCTTGCTGAAGTCCATATCCAGCAGGCTCACCCCTCGGATCGCCATTGGAGTCTTTTCAAGTGAACGAGTGTGTAGGCGGCGGCAGCAGTTCGTTTTTCAGCTCTTGGGGAACTGGATTCAACAGTAAACTAAGTGTGTACAGGCGACAACAGTTACTACCCCTCCCTCGTCCGCTGCATGCCCGACAGAAAATGCACCCTCAGCACATTCAAACGCCTCCATTAAGAAACCTACTCTGGCCACACGTCGGTTCACGAGCGGGTCTGTATTGGTACTGTAATAATAGGAGTTAGTGGTCACTTTACTTAAATTTAATTAGCTTTAATAGAAATTTATACTTAAAACAAGCAATGCATTGGCTCGTTCTATCAGTGTCAAAGGATCAACATGCACAAAAATTAGAATTATTATTCTCAGGATGCACACGATCAGCACATTTGTCGCACTTTCACAAAGATAAGACTACCAAGTTTGAACTGTTTGTTATGGTTGTTGTCCTCTGCATCATCATGCCGTGTTTCCCAGATTGCAAGATTTAGAACCAACAAATAAGATCCAAATAATAAGTACAACAAAGATGCCTACACATCTCATTGATTCCCAGCTTGCAAGATTCAGAACCAACAAATAAGATCCAAATAATAAGTACAACAAAGATGCCTACACATCTCATTGATTCCCAGCTTGCAAGATTCAGAACCAACAAATAAGATCCAAATAATAAGTACAACAAAGATGCCTACACATCTCATTGATTCCCAGCTTGCAAGATTCAGAACCAACAAATAAGATCCAAATAATAAGTACAACAAAGATGCCTACACATCTCATTGATTCCCAGCTTGCAAGATTCAGAACCAACAAATAAGATCCAAATAATAAGTACAACAAAGATGCCTACACATCTCATTGATTCCCAGCTTGCAAGATTCAGAACCAACAAATAAGAT